>NW_026871174.1:695735-1043603 GCF_028564815.1 Eubalaena glacialis | reverse complement strand
AACACATTATAAAAAAATCACATTAGAATTTTCTTTTTAACCTGTTCCTTAAAACACTAGTGCTTAGCAAATCTAATGGAGGCAAAAGCAGTCAACGGTAGTTTAGGGTTAGGTTTAGGGTTAGGGTTAGTTTTAGGGTTAGGGTATGGCTTAGGGTATGGGATAGGGTACGGGTGAGGGTACGGCGTAGGGTAGGGGTTAGGGTTAGTGTTAGGGTTAGTGTTAGGTTTAGGGTACGGCTTAGGGTACGGGTGAGGGTACGGGTGAGGGTACGGCGTAGGGTATGGGTTAGGGTTAGGGTTAGGGTTAGGCTTAGTTTTAGGGTTAGGGATTGGTTTAGGGTACGGGTTAGGATTAGCGTATGTGTTAGGGTTAGGGTTGGGTTTAGGGTTAGGGTACGCTTTAGGGTTAGGGTATGGGTTAGGGTTAGGGTACACGTTAGGATTAGGGTATTTATTAAACCTATCCCACTCTCTAGATACCACTTAGCACGTAAAGGAATATTATTTGGGGTCCAGCCATGGAGAAGCTTTTAGTCACTAGGATAAGATAAAGAATAAACACATTATAAAAAAATCACATTAGGATTTTCTTTTTAACCTGTTCCTTAAAACACTAGTGCTTAGGAAATCTAATGGAGGCAAAAGCAGTCAACGGTAGTTTAGGGTTAGGGTTAGGGTTAGGGTTAGTGTTAGGGTTAGGGTATGGCTTACGGTATGGGATAGGGTACGGGTGAGGGTACGGCGTAGGGTAGGGGTTAGGGTTAGGGTTAGGGTTAGTGTTAGGTTTAGGGTACGGCTTAGGGTACGGGTGAGGGTATGGGTGAGGATACTGCGTAGGGTATTGGTTAGGGTTAGGGTTAGGGTTAGGGTTAGTTTTATGGTTAGGGATTGGTTTAGGGTACGGGTTAGAATTAGCGTACGTGTTAGGGTTAGGGTTTGGGTTAGGGTTAGGGTACACGTTAGGATTAGGGTATTTATTAAACCTATCCCACTCTCTAGATACCACTTAGCACGTAAAGGAATATTATTTGGGGTCCAGCCATGGAGAAGCTTTTAGTCACTAGGATAAGATAAAGAATAAACACATTATAAAAAAATCACTTTAGGATTTTCTTTTTAACCTGTTCCTTAAAACACTAGTGCTTAGGAAATCTAATGGAGGCAAAAGCATTCAAGGGTAGTTGAGGGTTAGGGTTAGGGTTAGGGTTAGTGTTAGGGTTAGGGTACGGCTTAGGGTATGGGATAGGGTACAGGTGAGGGTACGGCGTAGGGTAGGGGTTAGGGTTAGGATTAAGGTTAGGGTTAGGGTTAGGGTATGGCTTAGGGTACGGGTGAGGGTACGGGTGAGGGTACTGTGTAGGGTATTGGTTAGGGTTAGGGTACAGCTTAGAATACGGGTTAGGGTACGGGTTAGGGTACGGCGTAGGGTATGGGTTAGGGTTAGGGTTAGGGTTAGGGTACGGCTTAGGGTACGGGTTAGGGTACGGGTGAGGGTACGGCGTAGGGTATGGGTTAGGTTTAGGGTTAGGGTTAGGGTAGGGCTTAGGATACGGGTTAGGGAACGGGTGAGGGTATGGTGCAGCGTATGGCTTAGGGTTAGGGTTAGGGTTAGGGTACGGCTTAGGGTACGTGTTAGGTTACGGGTGAGGGTAGGGCGTAGGGTATGGGTTACGGGTAGGATTAGGGTTAGGGTTAGTTTTAGGGTTAGGGATTGGTTTAGGGTACGGGTTAGGATTAGCGTACCTTTAGGGTTAGGGTTTGGGTTAGGGTTAGGGTACACGTTAGGATTAGGGTATTTATTAAACCTATCCCACTTTCTAGATACCACTTAGCACGTAAAGGAATATTATTTGGGGTCCAGCCATGGAGAAGCTTTTAGTCACTAGGATAAGATAAAGAATAAACACATTATAAAAAAATCACATTAGGATTTTCTTTTTAACCTGTTCCTTAAAACACTAGTGCTTAGGAAATCTAATGGAGGCAAAAGCAGTCAACGGTAGTTTAGGGTTAGGGTTAGGGTTAGGGGTAGTGTTAGGGTTAGGGTATGGCTTAGGGTATGGGATAGGGTACGGGTGAGGGTACGGCGTAGGGTAGGGGTTAGGGTTAGGGTTAGGGTTAGTGTTAGGTTTAGGGTACGGCTTAGGGTACGGGTGAGGGTACGGGTGAGGATACTGCGTAGGGTATTGGTTAGGGTTAGGGTTAGGGTTAGGGTTAGTTTTATGGTTAGGGATTGGTTTAGGGTACTGGTTAGGATTAGCGTACGTGTTAGGGTTAGGGTTTGGGTTAGGGTTAGGGTACACGTTAGGATTAGGGTATTTATTAAACCTATCCCACTCTCTAGATACCACTTAGCACGTAAACGAATATTATTTGGGGTCCAGCCATGGAGAAGCTTTTAGTCACTAGGATAAGATAAAGAATAAACACATTATAAAAAAATCACATTAGGATTTTCTTTTTAACCTGTTCCTTAAAACACTAGTGCTTAGGAAATCTAATGGAGGCAAAAGCATTCAAGGGTAGTTGAGGGTTAGGGTTAGGGTTAGGGTTAGTGTTAGGGTTAGGGTACGGCTTAGGGTATGGGATAGGGTACAGGTGAGGGTACGGCGTAGGGTAGGGGTTAGGGTTAGGATTAAGGTAAGGGTTAGGGTTAGGGTATGGCTTAGGGTACGGGTGAGGGTACGGGTGAGGGTACTGTGTAGGGTATTGGTTAGGGTTAGGGTACAGCTTAGAATACGGGTTAGGGTACGGGTTAGGGTACGGCGTAGGGTAGGGGTTAGGTTTAGGGTTAGTGTTAGGGTTAGGTATGGCTTAGGGTACGGCTTAGGGTACGGGTGAGGGTACGGGTGAGGATACTGTGTAGGGTATTGGTTAGGGTTAGGGTACGGCTTAGGATACGGGTTAGGGTACGGCGTTGGGTATGGGTTAGGGTTAGGGTTAGGGTTAGGTACGGCTTAGGGTACGGGTTAGGGTACGGGTGAGGGTACGGCGTAGGGTATGGGTTAGGTTTAGGGTTACGTTTAGGGTTAGGGTTAGGGTAGGGCTTAGGATACAGGTTAGGGAACGGGTGAGGGTATGGTGCAGGGTATGTGTTAGGTTTAGGGTTAGGGTTAGGGTACGGTTTAGGATACGGGTTAGGTTACGGGTGAGGTTAGGGTTAGGGTTAGGGTTAGGGTTAGGGTTAGGGTTAGTTTTAGGGTTAGGGATTGGTTTAGGGTACGGGTTAGGATTAGCGTACCTTTAGGGTTAGGGTACGTGTTAGGGTTAGGGTATGGGGTAGGGTTAGGGTACACGTTAGGATTAGGGCATTTATTAAACCTATCCCACTCTCTAGATACCACTTAGCACGTAAAGGAATATTATTTGGGGTCCAGCCATGGAGAAGATTTTAGTCACTAGGATAAGATAAAGAATAAACACATTATAAAAAAATCACATTAGGATTTTCTTTTTAACCTATTCCTTAAAACACTACTGCTTAGCAAATCTAATGGAGGCAAAAGCAGTCAACGGTAGTTTAGGGATAGGGTTAGGGTTAGGGTTAGTGTTAGGGTTAGGGTATGGCTTAGGGTATGGGATAGGGTACGGGTGAGGGTACGGCGTAGGGTAGGGGTTAGGGTTAGGGTTAGGGTTAGTGTTATGTTTAGGGTACTGCTTAGGGTACGGGTGAGGGTATGGGTGAGGGTACGGCGTAGGGTATGGGTTAGGGTTAGGGTTAGGGTTAGGGTTAGTTTTAGGGTTAGGGATTGGTTTTGGGTACGGGTTAGGATTAGCGTACGTGTTAGGGTTAGGGTTGGGGTTAGGGTTAGGGTACGCTTTAGGGTTAGGGTATGGGTTAGGGTTAGGGTACACGTTAGGATTAAGGTATTTATTAAACCTATCCCACTCTCTAGATACCACTTAGCACGTAAAGGAATATTATTTGGGGTCCAGCCATGGAGAAGCTTTTAGTCACTAGGATAAGATAAAGAATAAACACATTATAAAAAAATCACATTAGGATTTTCTTTTTAACCTGTTCCTTAAAACACTAGTGCTTAGTAAATTTAATGGAGGCAAAAGCAGTCAACGGTAGTTTAGGGTCAGGGTTAGGGTTGGGTTAGTGTTAGGGTTAGGGTATGGCTTAGGGTATGGGATAGGGTACGGGTGAGGGTACGGCGTAGGGTAGGGGTTAGGGTTAGGGTTAGGGTTAGTGTTAGGTTTAGGGTACGGCTTAGGGTACGGGTGAGGGTACGGGTGAGGATACTGCGTAGGGTATTGGTTAGGGTTAGGGTTAGGGTTAGGGTTAGTTTTATGGTTAGGGATTGGTTTAGTGTACGGGTTAGAATTAGCGTACGTGTTAGGGTTAGGGTTTGGGTTAGGGTTAGGGTACACGTTAGGATTATGGTATTTATTAAACCTATCCCACTCTCTAGATACCACTTAGCACGTAAAGGAATATTATATGTGGTCCAGCCATGGAAAAGATTTTAGTCACTAGGATATGATAAAGAATAAACACATTATAAAAAAATCACATGAGGATTTTCTTTTTAACCTGTTCCTTAAAACACTAGTGCTTAGGAAATCTAATGGAGGCAAAAGCAGTCAAGGGTAGTTTAGGGTTAGGGTTAGGGTTAGGGTTAGGGTTAGTGTTAGGGTTAGGGTACGGCTTAGGGTATGGGATAGGGTACGGGTGAGGGTACGGAGTAGGGTAGGGGTTAGGGTTAGGGTTAGGGTTAGCGTACGGCTTAGGGTACGGGTGAGGGTACGGGTGAGGGTACTGCGTAGGGTATTGGTTAGGGTTAGCGTACGGCTTAGGATACGGGTTAGAGTACGGGTTAGGGTACGGTGTAGGGTAGGGGTTAGGGTTAGGATTAGGGTTAGGGTACGGCTTAGGGTACGGGTTAGGGTACAGGTGAGGGTATGGCGTAGGGTATAGGTTAGGGTTAGGGTTAGGGTTAGGGTACGGCTTAGGATACGGGTTAGGGTACGGGTGAGGCTATGGCGTAGCGTATGGGTTAGGGTTAGTGTTAGGGTTAGGGTATGGCTTAGGGTACGGGTTAGGGTACGGGTGAGGGTACGGCGCAGAGTATAGGTTAGGGTTAGTGTTAGAGTTAGTGTACGGCTTAGGCTATGGGATAGGGTACGGGTGAGGGTACGGCGTTGGGTAGGGCTTAGGTTCAGGGTTACGGTTAGGGTTAGGGTTAGGTTACGGCTTAGGATACGGGTTAGGGTATGTGTGAGGGTACGGCGTAGCCAATGGGTTAGGGTTAGCGTTAGGGTTAGGGTACGGCTTAGGGTACGGGTTAGGGTATGGGTGCGGGTACGGCGTAGGGTATGGGTTAGGGTAAGGATTAGGGTTCGGATTAGTTTTAGGGTTAGGGATTGGTTTAGGGTACGGGTTAGGATTAGCGTACGTGTTAGGGTTAGGGTTTGGGTTAGGGTTAGGGTACGAATTAGGGTTAGGGTATGGGTTAGGGATAGGGTACACGTTAGGATTAGGGTATCTATTAAACCTATCCCACTCTCTAGATACCACTTAGCACGTAAAGGAATATTATTTGGGGTCCAGCCATGGAGAAGATTTTAGTCACTAGGATAAGAAAAAGGATAAACACATTATAAAAAAATCACATTAGGATTTTCTTTTTAACCTGTTCCTTAAAACACTAGTGCTTAGGAAATCGAATGGAGGCAAAAGCAGTCAAGGGTAGTTTAGGGTTAGGGTTAGGGTTAGGGTTAGTGTTAGGGTTAGAGTATGGCTTAGGGTATGGGATAGGGTACGGGTGAGGGTACGGCGTAGGGTAGGGGTTAGGGTTAGGATTAGGGTTAGGGTTAGGGTTAGGGTATGGCTTAGGGTATGGGTGAGGGTACGGGTGAGGGTACTGTGTAGGGTATTGGTTAGGGTTAGGTTACAGCTTAGGATACGTGTTAGGGCACGGGTTAGGGTACGGCGTATGGTATGGGTTATGGTTAGGATTAGGGTTAGTGTTAGTTTTAGGGTTAGGGATTGGTTTAGGGTACGGGTTAGGATTAGCGTACCTTTAGGGTTAGGGTACGCGTTAGGGTTAGGGTATGGGGTAGGGTTAGGGTACACGTTAGGATTAGGGTATTTATTAAACCTATCCCACTCTCTAGATACCACTTAGCACGTAAAGGAATATTATTTGGGGTCCAGCCATGGAGAAGATTTTAGTCACTAGGATAAGATAAAGAATAAACACATTATAAAAAAATCACATTAGGATTTTCTTTTTAACCTGTTCCTTAAAACACTAGTGCTTAGCAAATCTAATGGAGGCAAAAGCAGTTAAGGGTAGTTTAGGGTTAGGGTTAGGGTTAGGGTTAGTGTTAGGGTTAGGGTATGGCTTAGGGTATGGGATAGGGTACGGGTGAGGGTACGGCGTAGGGTAGGGGTTAGGATTAGGGTTAGGGTTAGTGTTAGGTTTAGGGTACGGCTTAGGGTACGGGTGAGGGTACGGGTGAGGATACTGCGTAGGGTATTGGTTAGGGTTACGGTTAGGGTTAGGGTTAGTTTTATGGTTAGGGATTGGTTTAGGGTACGGGTTAGGATTAGCGTACGTGTTAGGGTTAGGGTTTGGGTTAGGGTTAGGGTACACGTTAGGATTAGGTTATTTATTAAACCTATCCCACTCTCTAGATACCACTTAGCACGTAAAGGAATATTATTTGTGGTCCTGCCATGGAGAAGCTTTTAGTCACTAGGATAAGATAAAGAATAAACACATTGTAAAAAAATCACATTAGGATTTTCTTTTTAACCTGTTCCTTAAAACACTAGTGCTTAGCAAATCTAATGGAGGCAAAAGCAGTCAAGGGCAGTTTAGGGTTAGGGTTAGGGTTAGGGTTAGTGTTAGGGTTAGGGTATGGCTTAGGGTATGGGATAAAGTACGGGTGAGGATACGGCGTAGGGTAGGGGTTAGGGTTAGGGTTAGTGTTAGGGTTCGGGTATGGCTTAGGGTACGGCTTAGGGTACGGGTGAGGGTACGGGTGAGGATACTGCGTAGGGTATTGGTTAGGGTTAGGGTACGGCTTAGGATACGGGTTATGGTACGGGTTAGGGTACGGCGTAGAGTATGGGTTAGGGTTAGGGTTAGGGTTAGGGTTAGGGTACGGCTTAGGGTACGGGTTAGGGTACTGTTGAGGGTACGGCGTAGTGTATAGGTTAGGGTTAGTGTTAGGGTTAGGGTACGGCTTAGGGTACGGCTTAGGTTACGGGTGAGGGTACGGCGTAGGGTATGGGTTAGGGTTAGGTTTAGGTTTAGGGTTAGGGTTAGGGTAGGGCTTAGGATACGCGTTAGGGTACGGGTGAGGCTATGGTGCAGCGTATGGGTTAGGGTTAGGGTTAGGGTTAGGGTACGGCTTAGGGTACGGGTTAGGTTACGGGTGAGGGTACGGCTTAGGGTACAGGTGAGGGTACGGGTGAGGGTACGGCGTAGGGTATGGGTTAGGGTTAGGGTTAGGGTTAGGGTTAGATTTAGGGTTAGGGATTGGTTTAGGGTACGGGTTAGGATTAGCGTACGTGTTAGGGTTAGGGTTTGGGTTAGGGTTAGGGTACGCGTTAGGGTTAGGGTATGGGTTAGGGTTAGGGTACACGTTAGGATTAGGGTATTTATTTAACCTATCCCACTCTCTAGATACCACTTAGCACGTAAAGGAATATTATTTGGTGTCCAGCCATGGAGAAGATTTTAGTCACTAGGATAAGATAAAGAATAAACATTTTATAAAAAAATCACATTAGGATTTTCTTTTTAACCTGTTCCTTAAAACACTAGTGCTTAGGAAATCTAATGGAGGCAAAAGCAGTCAAGGGTAATTTAGACTTAGGCTTAGTGTTAGGGATAGGGTACGGCCTAGGGTATGGGATAGGTTACGGGTGAGGTTATGGCGTAGGGAGGGGTTAGGGTTAGGGTTAGGGTTAGGGTTAGGGTTAGGGTACGGCTTAGGGTACAGGTGAGGGTACGGGTGAGGGTACTGCATAGGGTTTTGGTTAGGGTTAGGGTACGGCTTAGGATACGTGTTAGGGTACGGGTTAGGGTACGGCGTAGGGTATGGGTTAGGGTTAGGGTTAGGTTTAGGGTTAGGGTACGGCTTAGGTTACGGGTTACGGTACGGGTGAGGGTACGGCATAGGGTATAGGTTAGGGTTAGGGTTAGGGTTAGGGTACGGCTTAGGATACGGGTTAGGGTACGGGTGAGGGTACGGTGGAGCGTATGGGTTAGGGTTAGGGTTAGGGTTAGGGTACGGCTTAGGGTACAGGTTAGGTTACGGGTGAGTGTACGGCGTAGGGTATGGGTTAGGGTTAGGGTTATGATTAGGGTTAGTTTTAGGGTTAGGGATTGGTTTATGGTACGGGTTAGGATTAGCGTACGTGTTAGGGTTAGGGTTTGGGTTAGGGTTAGGGTACGAATTAGGGTTAGGGTATGGGTTAGGGATAGGGTACACGTTAGGATTAGGGTATCTATTAAACCTATCCCACTCTCTAGATACCACTTAGCACGTAAAGGAATATTATTTGGGGTCCAGCCATGGAGAAGATTTTAGTCACTAGGATAAGAAAAAGGATAAACACATTATAAAAAAATCACATTAGGATTTTCTTTTTAACCTGTTCCTTAAAACACTAGTGCTTAGGAAATCGAATGGAGGCAAAAGCAGTCAAGGGTAGTTTAGGGTTAGGGTTAGGGTTAGGGTTAGTGTTAGGGTTAGAGTATGGCTTAGGGTATGGGATAGGGTACGGGTGAGGGTACGGCGTAGGGTAGGGGTTAGGGTTAGGATTAGGGTTAGGGTTAGGGTTAGGGTATGGCTTAGGGTATGGGTGAGGGTACGGGTGAGGGTACTGTGTAGGGTATTGGTTAGGGTTAGGGTACAGCTTAGGATACGTGTTAGGGCACGGGTTAGGGTACGGCGTATGGTATGGGTTATGGTTAGGATTAGGGTTAGTGTTAGTTTTAGGGTTAGGGATTGGTTTAGGGTACGGGTTAGGATTAGCGTACCTTTAGGGTTAGGGTACGCGTTAGGGTTAGGGTATGGGGTAGGGTTAGGGTACACGTTAGGATTAGGGTATTTATTAAACCTATCCCACTCTCTAGATACCACTTAGCACGTAAAGGAATATTATTTGGGGTCCAGCCATGGAGAAGATTTTAGTCACTAGGATAAGATAAAGAATAAACACATTATAAAAAAATCACATTAGGATTTTCTTTTTAACCTGTTCCTTAAAACACTAGTGCTTAGCAAATCTAATGGAGGCAAAAGCAGTCAAGGGCAGTTTAGGGTTAGGGTTAGGGTTAGGGTTAGTGTTAGGGTTAGGGTATGGCTTAGGGTATGGGATAGGGTACGGGTGAGGGTACGGCGTAGGGTAGGGGTTAGGGTTAGGGTTAGGGTTAGTGTTAGGTTTAGGGTACGGCTTAGGGTACGGGTGAGGGTACGGGTGAGGATACTGCGTAGGGTATTGGTTAGGGTTAGGGTTAGGGTTAGGGTTAGTTTTATGGTTAGGGATTGGTTTAGGGTACGGGTTAGGATTAGCGTACGTGTTAGGGTTAGGGTTTGGGTTAGGGTTAGGGTACACGTTAGGATTAGGTTATTTATTAAACCTATCCCACTCTCTAGATACCACTTAGCACGTAAAGGAATATTATTTGTGGTCCTGCCATGGAGAAGCTTTTAGTCACTAGGATAAGATAAAGAATAAACACATTGTAAAAAAATCACATTAGGATTTTCTTTTTAACCTGTTCCTTAAAACACTAGTGCTTAGCAAATCTAATGGAGGCAAAAGCAGTCAAGGGCAGTTTAGGGTTAGGGTTAGGGTTAGGGTTAGTGTTAGGGTTAGGGTATGGCTTAGGGTATGGGATAAAGTATGGGTGAGGATACGGCGTAGGGTAGGGGTTAGGGTTAGGGTTAGTGTTAGGGTTCGGGTATGGCTTAGGGTACGGCTTAGGGTACGGGTGAGGGTACGGGTGAGGATACTGCGTAGGGTATTGGTTAGGGTTAGGGTACGGCTTAGGATACGGGTTATGGTACGGGTTAGGTTACGGCGTAGAGTATGGGTTAGGGTTAGGGTTAGGGTTAGGGTTAGGGTACGGCTTAGGGTACGGGTTAGGGTACGGGTGAGGGTACGGCGTAGTGTATAGGTTAGGGTTAGGGTTAGGGTTAGGGTACGGCTTAGGGTACGGGTTAGGTTACGGGTGAGGGTACGGCGTAGGGTATGGGTTAGGGTTAGGTTTAGGTTTAGGGTTAGGGTTAGGGTAGGGCTTAGGATACGCGTTAGGGTACGGGTGAGGCTATGGTGCAGCGTATGGGTTAGGGTTAGGGTTAGGGTTAGGGTACGGCTTAGGGTACGTGTTAGGTTACGGGTGAGGGTACGGCTTAGGGTACGGGTGAGGGTACGGGTGAGGGTACGGCGTAGGGTATGGGTTAGGGTTAGGGTTAGGGTTAGGGTTAGATTTAGGGTTAGGGATTGGTTTAGGGTACGGGTTAGGATTAGCGTACGTGTTAGGGTTAGGGTTTGGGTTAGGGTTAGGGTACGCGTTAGGGTTAGGGTATGGGTTAGGGTTAGGGTACACGTTAGGATTAGGGTATTTATTTAACCTATCCCACTCTCTAGATACCACTTAGCACGTAAAGGAATATTATTTGGTGTCCAGCCATGGAGAAGATTTTAGTCACTAGGATAAGATAAAGAATAAACATTTTATAAAAAAATCACATTAGGATTTTCTTTTTAACCTGTTCCTTAAAACACTAGTGCTTAGGAAATCTAATGGAGGCAAAAGCAGTCAAGGGTAATTTAGACTTAGGCTTAGTGTTAGGGATAGGGTACGGCCTAGGGTATGGGATAGGTTACGGGTGAGGTTATGGCGTAGGGAGGGGTTAGGGTTAGGGTTAGGGTTAGGGTTAGGGTTAGGGTACGGCTTAGGGTACAGGTGAGGGTACGGGTGAGGGTACTGCATAGGGTTTTGGTTAGGGTTAGGGTACGGCTTAGGATACGTGTTAGGGTACGGGTTAGGGTACGGCGTAGGGTATGGGTTAGGGTTAGGGTTATGATTAGGGTTAGTTTTAGGGTTAGGGATTGGTTTATGGTACGGGTTAGGATTAGCGTACGTGTTAGGGTTAGGGTTTGGGTTAGGGTTAGGGTACGAATTAGGGTTAGGGTATGGGTTAGGGATAGGGTACACGTTAGGATTAAGGTATTTATTAAACCTATCCCACTCTCTAGATACCACTTAGCACGTAAAGGAATATTATTTGGGGTCCAGCCATGGAGAAGATTTTAGTCACTAGGATAAGATAAAGGATAAACACATTATAAAAAAATCACATTAGGATTTTCTTTTTAACCTGTTCCTTAAAACACTAGTGCTTAGGAAATCGAATGGAGGCAAAAGCAGTCAAGGGTAGTTGAGGGTTAGTGTTAGGGTTAGGGTTAGTGTTAGGGTTAGGGTCCGGCTTAGGGTACGGGTTAGGGTACAGGTGAGGGTATGGCGTAGGGTATAGGTTAGGGTTAGGGTTAGGGTTAGGGTACGGCTTAGGATACGGGTTAGGGTTCGGGTGAGGCTATGGCGTAGCGTATGGGTTAGGGTTAGTGTTAGGTTTAGGGTATGGCTTAGGGTACGAGTTAGGGTACGGGTGAGGGTACGGCGCAGAGTATAGGTTAGGGTTAGTGTTAGAGTTAGGGTACGGCTTAGGCTATGGGATAGGGTACGGGTGAGGGTACGGCGTAGCGTAGGGGTTAGGTTTAGGGTTAGGGTTAGGGTTAGGGTTAGGTTACGGCTTAGGATACGGGTTAGGGTATGTGTGAGGGTACGGCGTAGCCAATGGGTTAGGGTTAGCGTTAGGGTTAGGGTACGGCTTAGGGTACGGGTTAGGGTATGGGTGCGGGTACGGCGTAGGGTATGGGGTAGGGTTAGGATTAGGGTTCGGATTAGTTTTAGGGTTAGGGATTGGTTTAGGTTACGGGTTAGCATTAGCGTACGTGTTAGGGTTAGGGTTTGGGTTAGGGTTAGGGTACGAATTAGGGTTAGGGTATGGGTTAGGGATAGGGTACACGTTAGGATTAGGGTATTTATTAAAGCTATCCCACTCTCTAGATACCACTTAGCACGTAAAGGAATATTATTTGGGGTCCAGCCATGGAGAAGATTTTAGTCACTAGGATAAGATAAAGGATAAACACATTATAAAAAAATCACATAAGGATTTTCTTTTTAACCTGTTCCTTAAAACACTCGTGCTTAGGAAATCGAATGGAGGCAAAAGCAGTCAACGGTAGTTTAGGGTTAGGGTTAGGGTTAGGGTTAGTGTTAGGGTTAGGGTATGGCTTAGGGTATGGGATAGGGTACGGGTGAGGGTACGGCGTAGGGTAGCGGTAGGGTTAGGGTTAGGGTTAGTGTTAGGTTTAGGGTACGGCTTAGGGTACGGGTGAGGGTACGGGTGAGGATACTGCGTAGGGTATTGGTTAGAGTTAGGGTTAGGGTTAGGGTTAGGGTTAGGGTACGGGTGAGGGTACGGCGTAGGGTATGGGTTAGGGTTAGGGTTATGGTTAGGGTTAGTTTTAGGGTTAGGGATTGGTTTATGGTACGGGTTAGGATTAGCGTACGTTTTAGTGTTAGGGTACGCGTTAGGGTTAGGGTATGGGTTAGGATTAGGGTACACGTTAGGATTAGCGTATTTATTAAACCTATCCCACTCTCTAGATACCACTTAGCACGTAAAGGAATATTATATGTGGTCCAGCCATGGAGAAGATTTTAGTCACTAGGATAAGATAAAGAATAAACACATTATAAAAAAATCACATGAGGATTTTCTTTTTAACCTGTTCCTTAAAACACTAGTGCTTAGGAAATCTAATGGAGGCAAAAGCAGTCAAGGGTAGTTTAGGGTTAGGGTTAGGGTTAGGGTTAGGGTTAGTGTTAGGGTTAGGATACGGCTTAGGGTATGGGATAGGGTACGGGTGAGGGTACGGAGTAGGGTAGGGGTTAGGGTTAGGGTTAGGGTTAGGGTTAGCGTACGGCTTAGGGTACGGGTGAGGGTACGGGTGAGGGTACTGCGTAGGGTATTGGTTAGGGTTAGGGTACGGCTTAGGATACGGGTTAGGTTACGGGTTAGGGTACGGCGTAGGTAGGGTTTAGGGTTAGGGTTAGGGTACTGCTTAGGGTACGGCTTAGGGTACAGGTGAGGGTATGGCGTAGGGTATAGGTTAGGGTTAGGGTTAGGGTTAGGGTACGGCTTAGGATACGGGTTAGGGTACGGGTGAGGCTATGGCGTAGCGTATGGGTTAGGGTTAGTGTTAGGGTTAGGGTATGGCTTAGGGTACGGGTTAGGGTACGGGTGAGGGTACGGCGCAGAGTATAGGTTAGGGTTAGTGTTAGAGTTAGGGTACGGCTTAGGCTATGGGATAGGGTACGGGTGAGGGTACGGCGTAGCGTAGGGGTTAGGTTTAGGGTTAGGGTTAGGGTTAGGGTTAGGTTACGGCTTAGGATACGGGTTAGGTTATGTGTGAGGGTACGGCGTAGCCAATGGGTTAGGGTTAGCGTTAGGGTTAGGGTACGGCTTAGGGTACGGGTTAGGGTATGGGTGTGGGTACGGCGTAGGGTATGGGGTAGGGTTAGGATTAGGGTTCGGATTAGTTTTAGGGTTAGGGATTGGTTTAGGGTACGGGTTAGGATTAGCGTACGTGTTAGGGTTAGGGTTTGGGTTAGGGTTAGGTTACGAATTAGGGTTAGGGTATGGGTTACGGATAGGGTACACGTTAGGATTAGGGTATTTATTAAACCTATCCCACTCTCTAGATACCACTTAGCACGTAAAGGAATATTATTTGGGGTCCAGCCATGGAGAAGCTTTTAGTCACTAGGATAAGATAAAGGATAAACACATTATAAAAAAATCACATTAGGATTTTCTTTTTAACCTGTTCCTTAAAACACTCGTGCTTAGGAAATCGAATGGAGGCAAAAGCAGTCAACGGTAGTTTAGGGTTAGTGTTAGGGTTAGGGTTAGTGTTAGGGTTAGGGTATGGCTTAGGGTATGGGATAGGGTACGGGTGAGGGTACGGCGTAGGGTAGGGGTTAGGGTTAGTGTTAGGGTTAGGGTATGGCTTAGGGTACGGCTTAGGGTACGGGTGAGGGTACGGGTGAGGATACTGCATAGGGTATTGGTTAGGGTTAGCGTACGGCTTAGGATACGGGTTATGGTACGGGTTAGGGTACGGCGTAGGGTATGGGTTAGGGTTAGGGTTAGGGTTAGGGTTAGGGTTACGGTACGGCTTAGGGTACGGGTTAGGGTACGGGTGAGGGTACGGCGTAGTGTATAGGTTAGGGTTAGGGTTAGGGTTAGGGTACGGCTTAAGGTACAGGTTAGGTTACGGGTGAGGGTACGGCGTAGGGTATGGGTTAGGGTTAGGGTTAGGTTTAGGGTTAGGGTTAGGGTAGGGCTTAGGATACGCGTTAGGGTACGGGTGAGGCTATGGTGCAGCGTATGGGTTAGGGTTAGGTTTAGGGTTAGGGTACGGCTTAGGGTACGGGTTAGGTTACGGGTGAGGGTACGGCTTAGGATACGGGTGAGGGTACGGGTGAGGGTACGGCGTAGGGTATGGGTTAGGGTTAGGGTTAGGGTTAGGGTTAGTTTTAGGGTTAGGGATTGGTTTAGGGTATGGGTTAGGATTAGCGTACGTGGTAGGGTTAGGGTTTGGGTTAGGGTTAGGGTACGCTTTAGGGTTAGGGTATGGGTTAGGGTTAGGGTACACGTTAGGATTAGGGTATTTATTAAACCTATCCCACTCTCTAGATACCACTTAGCACGTAAAGGAATATTATTTGCGGTCCAGCCATGGAGAAGATTTTAGTCACTAGGATAAGATAAAGAATAAACATTTTATAAAAAAATCACATTAGGAATTTCTTTTTAACCTGTTCCTTAAAACACTAGTGCTTAGGAAATCTAATGGAGGCAAAAGCAATCAAGGGTAATTTAGACATAGGGTTAGTGTTATGGATAGGGTACAGCCTAGGGTATGGGATAGCTTACGGGTGAGGGTACGGCGTAGGGTAGGGGTTAGGGTTAGGGTTAGTGTTAGGGTTAGGGTTAGGGTATGGCTTAGGGTACGGGTGAGGGTACGGGTGAGGGTACTGTGTAGGGTATTGGTTAGGGTTAGGGTACAGCTTAGAATACGTGTTACGGTACGGGTTAGGGTACGGCGTAGGGTATGGGTTAGGGTTAGGGTTAGGGTTAGGGTACGGCTTAGGGTACGGGTTAGGGTACGGGTGAGGGTACGGCTTAGGGTATGGGTTAGGGTTAGGGTTAGGGTTAGTGTTAGGTTTAGGGTACGGCTTATTGTACGGGTGAGGGTACGGGTGAGGGTATGGCGTAGGGTATAGGTTAGGGTTAGGGTTAGGGTTAGGGTTAGTTTTAGGGTTAGGGATTGGTTTAGGGTTCGGGTTAGGATTAGCGTACGTGTTAGGGTTAGGGTTTGGGTTAGGGTTAGGGTACGCTTTAGGGTTAGGGTATGGGTTAGGGTTAGGGTACACGTTAGGATTAGGGTATTTATTAAACCTATCCCCCTCTCTAGATACCACTTAGCACGTAAAGGAATATTATTTGGGGTCCAGCCATGGAGAAGATTTTAGTCACTAGGATAAGATAAAGAATAAACATTTTATAAAAAAATCACATTAGGATTTTCTTTTTAACCTGTTCCTTAAAACACTAGTGCTTAGGAAATCTAATGGAGGCAAAAGCAGTCAAGGGTAATTTAGACTTAGGGTTAGTGTTAGGGATAGGGTACGGCCAAGGGTATGGGATAGGTTACGGGTGAGGGTACGGCGTAGGGTAGGGGTTAGGGTTAGGGTTAGGGTTAGGGTTAGGGTTAGGGTTAGGGTTAGGGTACGGCTTAGGGTACAGGTGAGGGTACGGGTGAGGGTACTGCGTAGGGTATTGGTTAGGGCTAGGGTACGGCTTAGGATACGTGTTAGGGTACGGGTTAGGGTACGGCGTAGGGTATGGGTTAGGGTTAGGGTTAGGTTTAGGGTTAGGGTACGGCTTAGGTTACGGGTTAGGGTACGGGTGAGGGTACGGCATAGGGTATAGGTTAGGGTTAGGGTTAGGGTTAGGGTACGGCTTAGGATACGGGCTAGAGTACGGGTGAGGGTACGGCGTAGCGTATTTGTTAGGGTTAGGGTTAGGGTACGGCTTAGAGTACGGATTAGGGTATGGGTGAGTGTACGGCGTAGGGTAAGGTTTAGGGTTAGGGTTAGGGTTAGTTTTAGGGTTAGGGATTGGTTTAGGGTACGGTTTAGGATTAGCGTACGTATTAGGGTTAGCGTTTTGGTTAGGTTTAGGGTACGCGTTAGGGTTAGGGTATGGGTTAGGGTTAGGGTACACGTTAGGATTAGGGTATTTATTAAACCTATCCCACATTCTAGATACCACTTAGCACATAAAGGAATATTATTTGGGGTCCAGCCATGGAGAAGATTTTAGTCACTAGGATAAGACAAAGAATAAACACATTATAAAAAAATCACATTAGAATTTTCTTTTTAACCTGTTCCTTAAAACACTAGTGCTTAGGAAATCTAATGGAGGCAAAAGCATTCAAGAGTAGTTGAGGGTTAGGGTTAGGGTTAGGGTTAGTGTTAGGGTTAGGGTACGGCTTAGGGTATGGGACAGGGTACAGGTGAGGGTACGACGTAGGGTAGGGGTTAGGGTTAGGATTAGTGTTAGGGTTAGGGTTAGGGTATGGCTTAGGGTACGGGTGAGGGTACGGGTGAGGGTACTGTGTAGGGTATTGATTAGGGTTAGGGTACAGCTTAGGATACGGTTTAGGGCACAGGTTAGGGTACGGCGTAGGGTATGGGTTAGGGTTAGGGTTAGGATTAGGTACGGCTTAGGGTACGGGTTAGGGTACGGGTGAGGGTACGGCATAGGGTATGGGTTAGGTTTAGGGTTAGGTTTAGGGTTAGGGTTTGGTAGGGCTTACGATACGGGTTAGGGAACGGGTGAGGGTATGGAGCAGCGTATGGGTTAGGGTTAGGGTTAGGGTTAGGGTACGGCTTAGGGAACGGGTTAGGTTACGGGTGAGGGTACGGCGCAGGGTATGGGTTAGGGTTAGGATTAGGGTTAGGGTTAGTTTTAGGGTTAGGGATTGGTTTAGGGTACGGGTTAGGATTAGCGTACCTTTGGGGTTAGGGTACGCGTTAGGGTTAGGGTATGGGGTAGGGTTAGGGTACACGTTAGGATTAGGGTATTTATTAAACCTATCCCACTCTGTAGATACACTTAGCACGTAAAGGAATATTATTTGGGGTCCAGCCATGGAGAAGCTTTTAGTAACTAGGATAAAATAAAGAATAAACACATTATAAAAAAATCACATTAGGATTTTCTTTTTAACCTGTTCCTTAAAACACTAGTGCTTAGGAAATCTAATGGAGGCAAAAGCAGTCAACGGTTGTTTAGGTTAGTGTTAGGGTTAGGGTTAGTGTTAGGGTTAGGGTATGGCTTAGGGTATGGGATAGGGTACGGGTGAGGGTACGGTGTAGGGTAGTGGTTAGGGTTAGGGTTAGTGTTAGGTTTAGGGTACGGCTTAGGGTACCGGTGAGGGTACGGGTGAGGATACTGCGTAGGGTATTGGTTAGGGTTAGCGTACGGCTTAGGATACGGGTTATGGTACGGGTTAGGGTATGGCGTAGGGTATGGGTTAGGGTTAGGGTTAGGGTTAGGGTTACGGTACGGCTTAGGGTACGGGTTAGGGTACGGGTGAGGGTACGGCGTAGTGTATAGGTTAGGGTTAGGGTTAGGGTTAGGGTACGGCTTAAGGTACAGGTTAGGTTACGGGTGAGGGTACGGCGTAGGGTATGGGTTAGGGTTAGGGTTAGGTTTAGGGTTAGGGTTAGGGTAGGGCTTAGGATACGCGTTAGGGTATGGGTGAGGCTATGGTGCAGCGTATGGGTTAGGGTTAGGGTTAGGGTTAGGGTACGGCTTAGGGTACGGGTTAGGTTACGGGTGAGGGTACGGCTTAGGATACTGGTGAGGGTACGGGTGAGGGTACGGCGTAGGGTATGGGTTAGGGTTAGGGTTAGGGTTAGGGTTAGTTTTAGGGTTAGGGATTGGTTTAGGGTACGGGTTAGGATTAGCGTACGTGTTAGGGTTAGGGTTTGGGTTAGGGTTAGGGTACGCTTTAGGGTTAGGGTATGGGTTAGGGTAAGGGTACACGTTAGGATTAGGGTATTTATTAAACCTATCCCACTCTCTAGATACCACTTAGCACGTAAAGGAATATTATTTGGGGTCCAGCCATGGAGAAGATTTTAGTCACTAGGATAAGATAAAGAATAAACACATTATAAAAAAATCACATTAGGATTTTCTTTTTAACCTGTTCCTTAAAACACTAGTGCTTAGGAAATCTAATGGAGGCAAAAGCAGTCAACGGTAGTTTAGGGTTAGTGTTAGGGTTAGGGTTAGTGTTAGGGTTAGGGTATGGCTTAGGGTATGGGATAGGGTACGGGTGAGGGTACGGCGTAGGGTAGTGGTTAGGGTTAGGGTTAGTGTTAGGTTTAGGGTACGGCTTAGGGTACGGGTGAGGGTACGGGTGAGGATACTGCGTAGGGTATTGGTTAGGGTTAGGGTTAGGGTTAGGGTTAGTTTTATGGTTAGGGATTGGTTTAGGGTACGGTTTAGGATTAGCGTACGTGTTAGGGTTAGGGTTTGGGTTAGGGTTAGGGTACACGTTAGGATTAGGGTATTTATTAAACCTATCCCATTCTCTAGATACCACTTAGCACGTAAAGGAATATTATTTGGGGTCCAGCCATGGAGAAGCATTTAGTCACTAGGATAAGATAAAGAATAAACACATTATAAAAAAATCACATTAGGATTTTCTTTTTAACCTGTTCCTTAAAACACTAGTGCTTAGGAAATCTAATGGAGGCAAAAGCAGTCAACGGTAGTTTAGGGTTAGTGTTAGGGTTAGGGTTAGTGTTAGGGTTAGGGTATGGCTTAGGGTATGGGATAGGGTACGGGTGAGGGTACGGCGTAGGGTAGTGGTTAGGGTTAGGGTTAGTGTTAGGTTTAGGGTACGGCTTAGGGTACGGGTGAGGGTACGGGTGAGGATACTGCGTAGGGTATTGGTTAGGGTTAGGGTACGTCTTAGGAAACGTGTTAGGGTACGGGTTAGGGTACGGCGTAGAGTGTGGGTTAGGGTTAGGGTTAGTGTTAGGGTTAGGGTTACGGTACGTCTTAGGGTACGTGTTAGGGTACGGGTGAGGGTACGGCGTAGGTTATGGGTTAGGGTTAGGGTTAGTGTTAGGGTTAGGGTATGGCTTAGGGTATGGGATAGGGTACGGGTGAGGGTACGGCGTAGGGTAGGGGTTAGGATTAGGGTTAGTGTTAGTGTTAGGTTTAGGGTACGGCTTAGGGTACGGGTGGGGGTACGGGTGAGGATACTGCGTTGGGTATTGGTTAGGGTTAGGGTACGGCTTAGGATACGGGTTAGGGTACGGGTTAGGGTACGGCGTAGGGTATGGGTTAGGGTTAGGGTTAGGTTTAGGGTTAGGGTTAGGGTAGGGCTTAGGATACTGGTTATGGAACGGGTGAGGGTATGGTGCAGCGTATGGGTTAGGGTTAGGTTTAGGGTTAGGGTACGGCTTAGGGTACGGGTTAGGTTACGGGTGAGGGTACGGCATAGGGTATGGGTTAGGGTTAGGATTAGTGTTAGGGTTAGTTTTAGGGTTAGGGATTGGTTTAGGGTACGGGTTAGGATTAGCGTACCTTTAGGGTTAGGGTACGCGTTAGGGTTACGGTATGGGGTAGGGTTAGGGTACACGTTAGGATTAGGGTATTTATTAAACCTATCCCACTCTCTAGATACCACTTAGCACGTAAAGGAATATTATTTGGGGTCCAGCCATGGAGAAGATTTTAGTCACTAGGATAAGATAAAGAATAAACACATTATAAAAAAATCACATTAGGATTTTCTTTTTAACCTGTTCCTTAAAACACTAGTGCTTAGCAAATCTAATGGAGGCAAAAGCAGTCAACGGTAGTTTAGGGTTAGGGTTAGGGTTAGGGTTAGTGTTAGGGTTAGGGTATGGCTTAGGGTATGGCTTAGGGTATGGGATAGGGTACGGGTGAGGGTACGGCGTAGGGTAGGGGTTAGGGTTAGGGTTAGTGTTAGTGTTAGGTTTAGGGTACGGCTTAGGGTACGGGTGAGGGTACGGGTGAGGGTACGGCGTAGGGTATGGGTTATGGTTAGGGTTAGGGTTAGTTTTATGGTTAGGGATTGGTTTAGGGTACGGGTTAGGATTAGCGTACGTGTTAGGTTTAGGGTTGGGGTTAGGGTTAGGGTACGCTTTAGGGTTAGGGTATGGGTTAGGGTTAGGGTACACATTAGGATTAGGGTATTTATTAAACCTATCCCACTCTCTAGATACCACTTAGCACGTAAAGGAATATTATTTGGGGTCCAGCCATGGAGAAGCTTTTAGTCACTAGGATAAGATAAAGAATAAACACATTATAAAAAAATCACATTAGGATTTTCTTTTTAACCTGTTCCTTAAAACACTATTGCTTAGGAAATCTAATGGAGGCAAAAGCAGTCAACGGTAGTTTAGGGTTAGGGTTAGGGTTAGGGTTAGTGTTAGGGTTAGGGTATGGCTTAGGGTATGGGATAGGGTACGGGTGAGGGTACGGCGTAGGGTAGGGGTTAGGGTTAGGGTTAGGGTTAGTGTTAGGTTTAGGGTACGGCTTAGGGTACGGGTGAGGGTACGGGTGAGGATACTGCGTAGGGTATTGGTTAGGGTTAGGGTTAGGGTTAGGGTTAGTTTTATGGTTAGGGATTGGTTTAGGGTACGGGTTAGGATTAGCGTACGTGTTAGGGTTAGGGTTTGGGTTAGGGTTAGGGTACACGTTAGGATTAGGGTATTTATTAAACCTATCCCACTCTCTAGATACCACTTAGCACGTAAAGGAATATTATTTGGGGTCCAGCCATGGAGAAGCTTTTAGTCACTAGGATAAGATAAAGAATAAACACATTATAAAAAAATCACATTAGGATTTTCTTTTTAACCTGTTCCTTAAAACACTAGTGCTTAGGAAATCTAATGGAGGCAAAAGCATTCAAGGGTAGTTGAGGGTTAGGGTTAGGGTTAGGGTTAGTGTTAGGGTTAGGGTACGGCTTAGGGTATGGGATAGGGTACAGGTGAGGGTACGGCGTAGGGTAGGGGTTAGGGTTAGGATTAAGGTTAGTGTTAGGGTTAGGGTATGGCTTAGGGTACGGGTGAGGGTACGGGTGAGGGTACTGTGTAGGGTATTGGTTAGGGTTAGGGTACAGCTTAGAATACGGGTTAGGGTACGGGTTAGGGTACGGCGTAGGGTATGGGTTAGGGTTAGGGTTAGGGTTAGGGTACGGCTTAGGGTACGGGTTAGGGTACGGGTGAGGGTACGGCGTAGGGTATGGGTTAGGTTTAGGGTTAGGGTTAGGGTTAGGGTTAGGGTAGGGCTTAGGATACGGGTTAGGGAACGGGTGAGGGTATGGTGCAGCGTATGGGTTAGGGTTAGGGTTAGGGTTAGGGTACGGCTTAGGGTACGGGTTAGGTTACGGGTGAGGGTAGGGCGTAGGTTATGGGTTAAGGTTAGGATTAGGGTTACGGTTAGTTTTAGGGTTAGGGATTGGTTTAGGGTACGGGTTAGGATTAGCGTACCTTTAGGGTTAGGGTTTGGGTTAGGGTTAGGGTACACGTTAGGATTAGGGTATTTATTAAACCTATCCCACTCTCTAGATACCACTTAGCACGTAAAGGAATATTATTTGGGGTCCAGCCATGGAGAAGCTTTTAGTCACTACGATAAGATAAAGAATAAGCACATTATAAAAAATCACATTAGGATTTTCTTTTTAACCTGTTCCTTAAAACACTAGTGCTTAGGAAATCTAATGGAGGCAAAAGCAGTCAACGGTAGTTTAGGGTTAGTGTTAGGGTTAGGGTTAGTGTTAGGGTTAGGGTATGGCTTAGGGTATGGGATAGGGTACGGGTGAGGGTACGGCGTAGGGTAGGGGTTAGGTTTAGGGTTAGTGTTAGGGTTAGGGTATGGCTTAGGGTACGGCTTAGGGTACGGGTGAGGGTACGGGTGAGGATACTGTGTAGGGTATTGGTTAGGGTTAGGGTACGGCTTAGGATACGGGTTAGGGTACGGCGTAGGGTATGGGTTAGGGTTAGGGTTAGGGTACGGCTTAGGGTACGGGTTAGGGTACGGGTGAGGGTACGGCGTAGGGTAGGGGTTAGGGTTAGGATTAGGGTTAGGGTTAGGGTTAGGGTATGGCTTAGGGTACGGGTGAGGTTACGGGTGAGGGTACTGTGTAGGGTATTGGTTAGGGTTAGGGTACAGCTTAGAATACGGGTTAGGGCACGGGTTAGGGTACGGCGTAGGGTATGGGTTAGGGTTAGGGTTAGGGTTAGGTACGGCTTAGGGTACGGGTTAGGGTACGGGTGAGGGTACGGCGTAGGGTATGGGTTAGGTTTAGGGTTAGGTTTAGGGTTAGGGTTAGGGTAGGGCTTAGGATACAGGTTAGGGAACGGGTGAGGGTATGGTGCAGGGTATGGGTTAGGTTTAGGGTTAGGGTTAGGGTACGGTTTAGGGTACAGGTTAGGTTACGGGTGAGGTTAGGGTTAGGGTTAGGGTTAGGGTTAGGGTTAAGGTTAGTTTTAGGGTTAGGGATTGGTTTAGGGTACGGGTTAGGATTAGCGTACCTTTAGGGTTAGGGTTGGGGTTAGGGTTAGGGTACGCTTTAGGGTTAGGGTATGGGTTAGGGTTAGGGTACACGTTAGGATTAAGGTATTTATTAAACCTATCCCACTCTCTAGATACCACTTAGCACGTAAAGGAATATTATTTGGGGTCCAGCCATGGAGAAGCTTTTAGTCACTAGGATAAGATAAAGAATAAACACATTATAAAAAAATCACATTAGGATTTTCTTTTTAACCTGTTCCTTAAAACACTAGTGCTTAGTAAATCTAATGGAGGCAAAAGCAGTCAACGGTAGTTTAGGGTTAGGGTTAGGGTTAGGGTTAGTGTTAGGGTTAGGGTATGGCTTAGGGTATGGGATAGGGTACGGGTGGGGGTACGGCGTAGGGTAGGGGTTAGGGTTAGGGTTAGGGTTAGTGTTAGGTTTAGGGTACGGCTTAGGGTACGGGTGAGGGTACGGGTGAGGATACTGCGTAGGGTATTGGTTAGGGTTAGGGTTAGGGTTAGGGTTAGTTTTATGGTTAGGGATTGGTTTAGTGTACGGGTTAGAATTAGCGTCCGTGTTAGGGTTAGAGTTTGGGTTAGGGTTAGGGTACACGTTAGGATTAGGGTATTTATTAAACCTATCCCACTCTCTAGATACCACTTAGCACGTAAAGGAATATTATTTGGGGTCCAGCCATGGAGAAGATTTTAGTCACTAGGATAAGATAAAGAATAAACACATTATAAAAAAATCACATTAGGATTTTCTTTTTAACCTGTTCCTTAAAACACTAGTGCTTAGCAAATCTAATGGAGGCAAAAGCAGTCAACGGTAGTTTAGGGTTAGGGTTAGGGTTAGGGTTAGTGTTAGGTTTAGGGTACGGCTTAGGGTACGGGTGAGGGTACGGGTGAGGGTACGCCGTAGGGTATGGGTTAGGGTTAGGGTTATGGTTAGGGTTAGTTTTAGGGTTAGGGATTGGTTTATGGCACGGGTTAGGATTAGCGTACGTGTTAGGGTTAGGGTACGCGTTAGGGTTAGGGTATGGGTTAGGGTTAGGGTACACGTTAGGATTAGCGTATTTATTAAACCTATCCCACTCTCTAGATACCACTTAGCACGTAAAGGAATATTATATGTGGTCCAGCCATGGAGAAGATTTTAGTCACTAGGATAAGATAAAGAATAAACACATTATAAAAAAATCACATGAGGATTTTCTTTTTAACCTGTTCCTTAAAACACTAGTGCTTAGAAAATCTAATGGAGGCAAAAGCAGTCAAGGGTAGTTTAGGGTTAGGGTTAGGGTTAGGGTTAGGGTTAGTGTTAGGGTTAGGGTACGGCTTAGGGTATGGGATAGGGTACGGGTGAGGGTACGGAGTAGGGTAGGGGTTAGGGTTAGGGTTAGGGTTAGGGTTAGCGTACGGCTTAGGGTACGGGTGAGGGTACGGGTGAGGGTACTGCGTAGGGTATTGGTTAGGGTTAGCGTACGGCTTAGGATACGGGTTAGAGTACGGGTTAGGGTACGGTGTAGGGTAGGGGTTAGGGTTAGGATTAGGGTTAGGGTACGGCTTAGGGTACGGGTTAGGGTACAGGTGAGGGTATGGTGTAGGGTATAGGTTAGGGTTAGGGTTAGGGTTAGGGTACGGCTTAGGATACGGGTTAGGGTACGGGTGAGGCTATGGCGTAGCGTATGGGTTAGGGTTAGTGTTAGGGTTAGGGTATGGCTTAGGGTACGGGTTAGGGTACGGGTGAGGGTACGGCGCAGAGTATAGGTTAGGGTTAGTGTTAGAGTTAGGGTACGGCTTAGGCTATGGGATAGGGTACGGGTGAGGGTACGGCGTTGGGTAGGGCTTAGGTTCAGGGTTACGGTTAGGGTTAGGGTTAGGTTACGGCTTAGGATACGGGTTAGGGTATGTGTGAGGGTACGGCGTAGCCAATGGGTTAGGGTTAGCGTTAGGGTTAGGGTACGGCTTAGGGTACGGGTTAGGGTATGGGTGCGGGTACGGCGTAGGGTATGGGTTAGGGTTAGGATTAGGGTTCGGATTAGTTTTAGGGTTAGGGATTGGTTTAGGGTACGGGTTAGGATTAGCGTACGTGTTAGGGTTAGGGTTTGGGTTAGGGTTAGGGTACGAATTAGGGTTAGGGTATGGGTTAGGGATAGGGTACACGTTAGGATTAGGGTATCTATTAAACCTATTCCACTCTCTAGATACCACTTAGCACGTAAAGGAATATTATTTGGGGTCCAGCCATGGAGAAGATTTTAGTCACTAGGATAAGATAAAGGATAAACACATTATAAAAAAATCACATTAGGATTTTCTTTTTAACCTGTTCCTTAAAACACTAGTGCTTAGGAAATCGAATGGAGGCAAAAGCAGTCAAGGGTAGTTTAGGGTTAGGGTTAGGGTTAGGGTTAGTGTTAGGGTTAGAGTATGGCTTAGGGTATGGGATAGGGTACGGGTGAGGGTACGGCGTAGGGTAGGGGTTAGGGTTAGGATTAGGGTTAGGGTTAGGGTTAGGGTATGGCTTAGGGTATGGGTGAGGGTACGGTGAGGGTACTGTGTAGGGTATTGGTTAGGGTTAGGGTACAGCTTAGGATACGTGTTAGGGCACGGGTTAGGGTATGGCGTAGGGTATGGGTTATGGTTAGGATTAGGGTTAGTGTTAGTTTTAGGGTTAGGGATTGGTTTAGGGTACGGGTTAGGATTAGCGTACCTTTAGGGTTAGGGTACGCGTTAGGGTTAGGGTATGGGGTAGGGTTAGGGTACACGTTAGGATTAGGGTATTTATTAAACCTATCCCACTCTCTAGATACCACTTAGCACGTAAAGGAATATTATTTGGGGTCCAGCCATGGAGAAGATTTTAGTCACTAGGATAAGATAAAGAATAAACACATTATAAAAAAATCACATTAGGATTTTCTTTTTAACCTGTTCCTTAAAACACTAGTGCTTAGCAAATCTAATGGAGGCAAAAGCAGTCAAGGGCAGTTTAGGGTTACGGTTAGGGTTAGGGTTAGTGTTAGGGTTAGGGTATGGCTTAGGGTATGGGATAGGGTACGGGTGAGGGTACGGCGTAGGGTAGGGGTTAGGGTTAGGGTTAGGGTTAGTGTTAGGTTTAGGGTACGGCTTAGGGTACGGGTGAGGGTACGGGTGAGGATACTGCGTAGGGTATTGGTTAGGGTTAGGGTTAGGGTTAGGGTTAGTTTTATGGTTAGGGATTGGTTTAGGGTACGGGTTAGGATTAGCGTACGTGTTAGGGTTAGGGTTTGGGTTAGGGTTAGGGTACACGTTAGGATTAGGTTATTTATTAAACCTATCCCACTCTCTAGATACCACTTAGCACGTAAAGGAATATTATTTGTGGTCCTGCCATGGAGAAGCTTTTAGTCACTAGGATAAGATAAAGAATAAACACATTATAAAAAAATCACATTAGGATTTTCTTTTTAACCTGTTCCTTAAAACACTAGTGCTTAGCAAATCTAATGGAGGCAAAAGCAGTCAAGGGCAGTTTAGGGTTAGGGTTAGGGTTAGGGTTAGTGTTAGGGTTAGGGTATGGCTTAAGGTATGGGATAGGGTACGGGTGAGGATACGGCGTAGGGTAGGGGTTAGGGTTAGGGTTAGTGTTAGGGTTTGGGTATGGCTTAGGGTACGGCTTAGGGTATGGGTGAGGGTACGGGTGAGGATACTGCGTAGGGTATTGGTTAGGGTTAGGGTACGGCTTAGGATACGGGTTATGGTACGGGTTAGGGTACGGCGTAGAGTATGGGTTAGGGTTAGGGTTAGGGTTAGGGTTAGGGTACGGCTTAGGGTACGGGTTAGGGTACGGGTGAGGGTACGGCGTAGTGTATAGGTTAGGGTTAGGGTTAGGGTTAGGGTACGGCTTAGGGTACGGGTTAGGTTACGGGTGAGGGTACGGCGTAGGGTATGGGTTAGGGTTAGGTTTAGGTTTAGGGTTAGGGTTAGGGTAGGGCTTAGGATACGCGTTAGGGTACGGGTGAGGCTATCGTGCAGCGTATGGGTTAGGGTTAGGGTTAGGGTTAGGGTACGGCTTAGGGTACGGATTAGGTTACGGGTGAGGGTACGGCTTAGGGTACGGGTGAGGGTACGGGTGAGGGTACGGCGTAGGGTATGGGTTAGGGTTAGGGTTAGTGTTAGGGTTAGATTTAGGGTTAGGGATTGGTTTAGGGTACGGGTTAGGATTAGCGTACGTGTTAGGGTTAGGGTTTGGGTTAGGGTTAGGGTACGCTTTAGGGTTAGGGTATGGGTTAGGGTTAGGGTACACGTTAGGATTAGGGTATTTATTTAACCTATCCCACTCTCTAGATACCACTTAGCACGTAAAGGAATATTATTTGGTGTCCAGCCATGGAGAAGATTTTAGTCACTAGGATAAGATAAAGAATAAACATTTTATAAAAAAATCACATTAGGATTTTCTTTTTAACCTGTTCCTTAAAACACTAGTGCTTAGGAAATCTAATGGAGGCAAAAGCAGTCAAGGGTAATTTAGACTTAGGCTTAGTGTTAGGGATAGGGTACGGCCTAGGGTATGGGATAGGTTACGGGTGAGGTTACGGCGTAGGGTAGGGGTTAGGGTTAGGGTTAGGGTTAGGGTTAGGGTTAGGGTACGGCTTAGGGTACAGGTGAGGGTACGGGTGAGGGTACTGCGTAGGGTTTTGGTTAGGGTTAGGGTACGGCTTAGGATACGTGTTAGGGTACGGGTTAGGGTACGGCGTAGGGTATGGGTTAGGGTTAGGGTTAGGTTTAGGGTTAGGGTACGGCTTAGGTTACGGGTTAGGGTACGGGTGAGGGTACGGCATAGGGTATAGGTTAGGGTTAGGGTTAGGGTTAGGGTACGGCTTAGGATACGGGTTAGGGTACGGGTGAGGGTACGGTGGAGCGTATGGGTTAGGGTTAGGGTTAGGGTTAGGGTACGGCTTAGGGTACGGGTTAGGTTACGGGTGAGGGTACGGCGTAGGGTATGGGTTAGGGTTAGGGTTATGATTAGGGTTAGTTTTAGGGTTAGGGATTGGTTTATGGTACGGTTTAGGATTAGCGTATGTGTTAGGGTTAGGGTTTGGGTTAGGGTTAGGGTACGAATTAGGGTTAGGGTATGGGTTAGGGATAGGGTACACGTTAGGATTAAGGTATTTATTAAACCTATCCCACTCTCTAGATACCACTTAGCACGTAAAGGAATATTATTTGGGGTCCAGCCATGGAGAAGATTTTAGTCACTAGGATAAGATAAAGGATAAACACATTATAAAAAAATCACATTAGGATTTTCTTTTTAACCTGTTCCTTAAAACACTAGTGCTTAGGAAATCGAATGGAGGCAAAAGCAGTCAAGGGTAGTTGAGGGTTAGTGTTAGGGTTAGGGTTAGTGTTAGGGTTAGGGTACGGCTTAGGGTACGGGTTAGGGTACAGGTGAGGGTATGGCGTAGGGTATAGGTTAGGGTTAGGGTTAGGGTTAGGGTACGGCTTAGGATACGGGTTAGGGTACGGGTGAGGCTATGGCGTAGCGTATGGGTTAGGGTTAGTGTTAGGTTTAGGGTATGGCTTAGGGTACGGGTTAGGGTACGGGTGAGGGTACGGCGCAGAGTATAGGTTAGGGTTAGTGTTAGAGTTAGGGTACGGCTTAGGCTATGGGATAGGGTACGGGTGAGGGTACGGCGTAGCGTAGGGGTTAGGTTTAGGGTTAGGGTTAGTGTTAGGGCTAGGTTACGGCTTAGGATACGGGTTAGGGTATGTGTGAGGGTACGGCGTAGCCAATGGGTTAGGGTTAGCGTTAGGGTTAGGGTACGGCTTAGGGTACGGGTTAGGGTATGGGTGCGGGTACGGCGTAGGGTATGGGGTAGGGTTAGGATTAGGGTTCGGATTAGTTTTAGGGTTAGGGATTGGTTTAGGTTACGGGTTAGCATTAGCGTACGTGTTAGGGTTAGGGTTTGGGTTAGGGTTAGGGTACGAATTAGGGTTAGGGTATGGGTTAGGGATAGGGTACACGTTAGGATTAGGGTATTTATTAAACCTATCCCACTCTCTAGATACCACTTAGCACGTAAAGGAATATTATTTGGGGTCCAGCCATGGAGAAGATTTTAGTCACTAGGATAAGATAAAGGATAAACACATTATAAAAAAATCACATAAGGATTTTCTTTTTAACCTGTTCCTTAAAACACTCGTGCTTAGGAAATCGAATGGACGCAAAAGCAGTCAAGGGTAGTTTAGGGTTAGGGTTAGGGTTAGGGTTAGTGTTAGGGTTAGGGTGTGGCTTAGGGTATGGGATAGGGTACGGGTGAGGGTACGGCGTAGGGTAGGGGTAGGGTTAGGGTTAGGGTTAGTGTTAGGTTTAGGGTACGGCTTAGGGTACGGGTGAGGGTACGGGTGAGGATACTGCGTAGGGTATTGGTTAGGGTTAGGGTTAGGGTTAGGGTTAGGGTTAGGGTACGGGTGAGGGTACGGCGTAGGGTATGGGTTAGGGTTAGGGTTATGGTTAGGGTTAGTTTTAGGGTTAGGGATTGGTTTATGGTACGGGTTAGGATTAGCGTACGTGTTAGTGTTAGGGTACGTGTTAGGGTTAGGGTATGGGTTAGGGTTAGGGTACACGTTAGGATTAGCGTATTTATTAAACCTATCCCACTCTCTAGATACCACTTAGCACGTAAAGGAATATTATATGTGGTCCAGCCATGGAGAAGATTTTAGTCACTAGGATAAGATAAAGAATAAACACATTATAAAAAAATCACATAAGGATTTTCTTTTTAACCTGTTCCTTAAAACACTAGTGCTTAGGAAATCTAATGGAGGCAAAAGCAGTCAAGGGTAGTTTAGGGTTAGGGTTAGGGTTAGGGTTAGGGTTAGTGTTAGGGTTAGGATACGGCTTAGGGTATGGGATAGGGTACGGGTGAGGGTACGGAGTAGGGTAGGGGTTAGGGTTAGGGTTAGGGTTAGGGTTAGCGTACGGCTTAGGGTACGGGTGAGGGTACGGGTGAGGGTACTGCGTAGGGTATTGGTTAGGGTTAGGGTACGGCTTAGGATACGGGTTAGGTTACGGGTTAGGGTACGGCGTAGGTAGGGGTTAGGGTTAGGGTTAGGGTACTGCTTAGGGTACGGCTTAGGGTACAGGTGAGGGTATGGCGTAGGGTATAGGTTAGGGTTAGGGTTAGGGGTTGGGTACGGCTTAGGATACGGGTTAGGGTACGGGTGAGGCTATGGCGTAGCGTATGGGTTAGGGTTAGTGTTAGGGTTAGGGTTAGTGTTAGGGTTAGGGTATGGCTTAGGGTATGGGATAGGGTACGGGTGAGGGTACGGCGTAGGGTAGGGGTTAGGGTTAGGGTTAGTGTTAGGGTTAGGGTATGGCTTAGGGTACGGCTTAGGGTACGGGTGAGGGTACGGGTGAGGATACTGCGTAGGGTATTGGTTAGGGTTAGCGTACGGCTTAGGATACGGGTTATGGTACGGGTTAGGGTACGGCGTAGGGTATGGGTTAGGGTTAGGGTTAGGGTTAGGGTTAGGGTTACGGTACGGCTTAGGGTACGGGTTAGTGTACGGGTGAGGGTACGGCGTAGTGTATAGGTTAGGGTTAGGGTTAGGGTTAGGGTACGGCTTAAGGTACAGGTTAGGTTACGGGTGAGGGTACGGCGTAGGGTATGGGTTAGGGTTAGGGTTAGGTTTAGGGTTAGGGTTAGGGTAGGGCTTAGGATACGCGTTAGGGTACGGGTGAGGCTATGGTGCAGCGTATGGGTTAGGGTTAGGGTTAGGGTTAGGGTACGGCTTAGGGTACGGGTTAGGTTACGGGTGAGGGTACGGCTTAGGATACGGGTGAGGGTACGGGTGAGGGTACGGAGTAGGGTATGGGTTAGGGTTAGGGTTAGGGTTAGGGTTAGTTTTAGAGTTAGGGATTGGTTTAGGGTACGGGTTAGGATTAGCGTACGTGTTAGGGTTAGGGTTTGGGTTAGGGTTAGGGTACGCTTTAGGGTTAGGGTATGGGTTAGGGTTAGGGTACACGTTAGGATTAGGGTATTTATTAAACCTATCCCACTCTCTAGATACCACTTAGCACGTAAAGGAATATTATTTGCGGTCCAGCCATGGAGAAGATTTTAGTCACTAGGATAAGATAAAGAATAAACATTTTATAAAAAAATTACATTAGGAATTTCTTTTTAACCTGTTCCTTAAAACACTAGTGCTTAGGAAATCTAATGGAGGCAAAAGCAATCAAGGGTAATTTAGACTTAGTGTTAGTGTTATGGATAGGGTACAGCCTAGGGTATGGGATAGGTTACGGGTGAGGGTACGGCGTAGGGTAGGGGTTAGGGTTAGGGTTAGTGTTAGGGTTAGGGTTAGGGTATGGCTTAGGGTATGGGTGAGGGTACGGGTGAGGGTACTGTGTAGGGTATTGGTTAGGGTTAGGGTACAGCTTAGAATACGTGTTACGGTACGGGTTAGGGTACGGCGTAGGGTATGGGTTAGGGTTAGGGTTAGGGTTAGGGTACGGCTTAGGGTACGGGTTAGGGTACGGGTGAGGGTACGGCTTAGGGTATGGGTTAGGGTTAGGGTTAGGGTTAGTGTTAGGTTTAGGGTACGGCTTATTGTACGGCTGAGGGTACGGGTGAGGGTATGGCGTAGGGTATAGGTTAGGGTTAGGGTTAGGGTTAGGGTTAGTTTTAGGGTTAGGGATTGGTTTAGGGTTCGGGTTAGGATTAGCGTACGTGTTAGGGTTAGGGTTTGGGTTAGGGTTAGGGTACGCTTTAGGGTTAGGGTATGGGTTAGGGTTAGGGTACACGTTAGGATTAGGGTATTTATTAAACCTATCCCCCTCTCTAGATACCACTTAGCACGTAAAGGAATATTATTTGGGGTCCAGCCATGGAGAAGATTTTAGTCACTAGGATAAGATAAAGAATAAACATTTTATAAAAAAATCACATTAGGATTTTCTTTTTAACCTGTTCCTTAAAACACTAGTGCTTAGGAAATCTAATGGAGGCAAAAGCAGTCAAGGGTAATTTAGACTTAGGGTTAGTGTTAGGGATAGGGTACGGCCAAGGGTATGGGATAGGTTACGGGTGAGGGTATGGCGTAGGGTAGGGGTTAGGGTTAGGGTTAGGGTTAGGGTACGGCTTAGGGTACAGGTGAGGGTACGGGTGAGGGTACTGCGTAGGGTATTGGTTAGGGCTAGGGTACGGCTTAGGATACGTGTTAGGGTACGGGTTAGGGTACGGCGTAGGGTATGGGTTAGGGTTAGGGTTAGGTTTAGGGTTAGGGTACGGCTTAGGTTACCGGTTAGGGTACGGGTGAGGGTACGGCATAGGGTATAGGTTAGGGTTAGGGTTAGGGTTAGGGTACGGCTTAGGATACGGGCTAGGGTACGGGTGAGGGTACGGCGTAGCGTATGGGTTAGGGTTAGGTTTAGGGTTAGGGTACGGCTTAGGGTACGGATTAGGGTATGGGTGAGTGTACGGCGTAGGGTAAGGTTTAGGGTTAGGGTTAGGGTTAGTTTTAGGGTTAGGGATTGGTTTAGGGTACGGTTTAGGATTAGCGTACGTATTAGGGTTAGCGTTTGGGTTAGGTTTAGGGTACGCGTTAGGGTTAGGGTATGGGTTAGGTTTAGGGTACACGTTAGGATTAGGGTATTTATTAAACCTATCCCACATTCTAGATACCACTTAGCACATAAAGGAATATTATTTGGGGTCCAGCCATGGAGAAGATTTTAGTCACTAGGATAAGACAAAGAATAAACACATTATAAAAAAATCACATTAGAATTTTCTTTTTAACCTGTTCCTTAAAACACTAGTGCTTAGGAAATCTAATGGAGGCAAAAGCATTCAAGGGTAGTTGAGGGTTAGGGTTAGGGTTAGGGTTAGTGTTAGGGTTAGGGTACGGCTTAGGGTATGGGATAGGGTACAGGTGAGGGTACGACGTAGGGTAGGGGTTAGGGTTAGGATTAGTGTTAGGGTTAGGGTTAGGGTATGGCTTAGGGTATGGGTGAGGGTACGGGTGAGGGTACTGTGTAGGGTATTGATTAGGGTTAGAGTACAGCTTAGGATACGGTTTAGGACACAGGTTAGGGTACGGCGTAGGGTATGGGTTAGGGTTAGGGTTAGGATTAGGTACGGCTTAGGGTACGGGTTAGGGTACGGGTGAGGGTACGGCATAGGGTATGGGTTAGGTTTAGGGTTAGGTTTAGGGTTAGGGTTAGGGTAGGGCTTACGATACGGGTTAGGGAACGGGTGAGGGTATGGAGCAGCGTATGGGTTAGGGTTAGGGTTAGGGTTAGGGTACGGCTTAGGGAACGGGTTAGGTTACGGGTGAGGGTACGGTGCAGGGTATGGGTTAGGGTTAGGATTAGGGTTAGGGTTAGTTTTAGGGTTAGGGATTGGTTTAGGGTACGGGTTAGGATTAGCGTACCTTTGGGGTTAGGGTACGCGTTAGGGTTAGGGTATGGGGTAGGGTTAGGGTACACGTTAGGATTAGGGTATTTATTAAACCTATCCCACTCTCTAGATACCACTTAGCACGTAAAGGAATATTATTTGGGGTCCAGCCATGGAGAAGCTTTTAGTCACTAGGATAAAATAAAGAATAAACACATTATAAAAAAATCACATTAGGATTTTCTTTTTAACCTGTTCCTTAAAACACTAGTGCTTAGGAAATCTAATGGAGGCAAAAGCAGTCAACGGTTGTTTAGGGTTAGTGTTAGGGTTAGGGTTAGTGTTAGGGTTAGGGTATGGCTTAGGGTATGGGATAGGGTACGGGTGAGGGTACGGCGTAGGGTAGGGGTTAGGGTTAGGGTTAGGGTTAGTGTTAGGTTTAGGGTACGGCTTAGGGTACGGGTGAGGGTACGGGTGAGGATACTGCGTAGGGTATTGGTTAGGGTTAGGGTTAGGGTTAGGGTTAGTTTTATGGTTAGGGATTGGTTTAGGGTACGGATTAGGATTAGCGTACGTGTTAGGGTTAGTGTTTGGGTTAGGGTTAGGGTACACGTTAGGATTAGGGTATTTATTAAACCTATCCCACTCTCTAGATACCACTTAGCACGTAAAGGAATATTATTTGGGGTCCAGCCATGGAGAAGCATTTAGTCACTAGGATAAGATAAAGAATAAACACATTATAAAAAAATCACATTAGGATTTTCTTTTTACCTGTTCCTTAAAACACTAGTGCTTAGGAAATCTAATGGAGGCAAAAGCAGTCAACGGTAGTTTAGGGTTAGTGTTAGGGTTAGGGTTAGTGTTAGGGTTAGGGTATGGCTTAGGGTATGGGATAGGGTACGGGTGAGGGTACGGCGTAGGGTAGTGGTTAGGGTTAGGGTTAGTGTTAGGTTTAGGGTACGGCTTAGGGTACGGGTGAGGGTACGGGTGAGGATACTGCGTAGGGTATTGGTTAGGGTTAGGGTACGGCTTAGGATACGGGTTAGGGTACGGGTTAGGGTAAGTCGTAGGGTATGGGTTAGGTTTAAGGTTAGGGTTAGGGTTAGGGTTAGGGTACGGCCTAGGGTACGGGTTAGGGTACGGGTGAGGGTACGGCGTAGGGTATGGGTTAGGGTTAGGGTTATGGTTAGGGTTAGTTTTAGGGTTAGGGATTGGTTTATGGTACGGGTTAGGATTAGCGTACGTGTTAGTGTTAGGGTACGCGTTAGGGTTAGGGTATGGGTTAGGGTTAGGGTACACGTTAGGATTAGCGTATTTATTAAACCTATCCCACTCTCTAGATACCACTTAGCACGTAAAGGAATATTATATGTGGTCCAGCCATGGAGAAGATTTTAGTCACTAGGATAAGATAAAGAATAAACACATTATAAAAAATCACATGAGGATTTTCTTTTTAACCTGTTCCTTAAAACACTAGTGCTTAGGAAATCTAATGGAGGCAAAAGCAGTCAAGGGTAGTTTAGGGTTAGGGTTAATGTTAGGGTTAGGGTTAGTGTTAGGGTTAGGATACGGCTTAGGGTATGGGATAGGGTAAGGGTGAGGGTACGGAGTAGGGTAGGGGTTAGGGTTAGGGTTAGGGTTAGGGTTAGCGTACGGCATAGGGTACGGGTGAGGGTACGGGTGAGGGTACTGCGTAGGGTATTGGTTAGGGTTAGGGTACGGCTTAGGATACGGGTTAGGTTACGGGTTAGGGTACGGCGTAGGTAGGGGTTAGGGTTAGGGTTAGGGTACTGCTTAGGGTACGGCTTAGGGTACAGGTGAGGGTATGGCGTAGGGTATAGGTTAGGGTTAGGGTTAGGGTTAGGGTACGGCTTAGGATACGGGTTAGGGTACGGGTGAGGCTATGGCGTAGCGTATGGGTTAGGGTTAGTGTTAGGGTTAGGGTATGGCTTAGGGTACGGGTTAGAGTACGGGTGAGGGTACGGCGCAGAGTATAGGTTAGGGTTAGTGTTAGAGTTAGGGTACGGCTTAGGCTATGGGATAGGGTACGGGTGAGGGTACGGCGTAGCGTAGGGGTTAGGTTTAGGGTTAGGGTTAGGGTTAGGGTTAGGTTACGGCTTAGGATACGGGTTAGGGTATGTGTGAGGGTACGGCGTAGCCAATGGGTTAGGGTTAGCGTTAAGGTTAGGGTACGGCTTAGGGTACGGGTTAGGGTATGGGTGCGGGTACGGCGTAGGGTATGGGGTAGGGTTAGGATTAGGGTTCGGATTAGTTTTAGGGTTAGGGATTGGTTTAGGGTACGGGTTAGGATTAGCGTACGTGTTAGGGTTAGGGTTTGGGTTAGGGTTAGGTTACGAATTAGGGTTAGGGTATGGGTTAGGGATAGGGTACACGTTAGGATTAGGGTATTGATTAAACCTATCCCACTCTCTAGATACCACTTAGCACGTAAAGGAATATTATTTGGGGTCCAGCCATGGAGAAGATTTTAGTCACTAGGATAAGATAAAGGATAAACACATTATAAAAAAATCACATTAGGATTTTCTTTTCAACCTGTTCCTTAAAACACTCGTGCTTAGGAAATCGAATGGAGGCAAAAGCAGTCAAGGGTAGTTTAGGGTTAGGGTTAGTGTTAGGGTTAGTGTTAGGGTTAGGGTATGGCTTAGGGTATGGGATAGGGTACGGGTGAGGGTACGGCGTAGGGTAGGGGTTAGGGTTAGGGTTAGGGTTAGTGTTAGGTTTAGGGTACGGCTTAGGGTACGGGTGAGGGTACGGGTGAGGGTATGGCGTAGGGTATAGGTTAGGGTTAGGGTTAGGGTTAGGGTTAGTTTTAGGGTTAGGGATTGGTTTAGGGTTCGGGTTAGGATTAGCGTACGTGTTAGGGTTAGGGTTTGGGTTAGGGTTAGGGTACGCTTTAGGGTTAGGGTATGGGTTAGGGTTAGGGTACACGTTAGGATTAGGGTATTTATTAAACCTATCCCCCTCTCTAGATACCACTTAGCACGTAAAGGAATATTATTTGGGGTCCAGCCATGGAGAAGATTTTAGTCACTAGGATAAGATAAAGAATAAACATTTTATAAAAAAATCACATTAGGATTTTCTTTTTAACCTGTTCCTTAAAACACTAGTGCTTAGGAAATCTAATGGAGGCAAAATCAGTCAAGGGTAATTTAGACTTAGGGTTAGTGTTAGGGATAGGGTACGGCCAAGGGTATGGGATAGGTTACGGGTGAGGGTACGGCGTAGGGTAGGGGTTAGGGTTAGGTTTAGGGTTAGGGTTAGGGTTAGGGTACGGCTTAGGGTACAGGTGAGGGTACGGGTGAGGGTACTGCGTAGGGTATTGGTTAGGGTTAGGGTACGGCTTAGGATACGTGTTAGGGTACGGGTTAGGGTACGGCGTAGGGTATGGGTTAGGGTTAGGGTTAGGTTTAGGGTTAGGGTACGGCTTAGGTTACGGGTTAGGGTACGGGTGAGGGTACGGCATAGGGTATAGGTTAGGGTTAGGGTTAGGGTACGGCTTAGGATACGGGCTAGGGTACGGGTGAGGGTACGGCGTAGCGTATGGGTTAGGGTTAGGGTTAGGGTTAGGGTACGGCTTAGGGTACGGATTAGGGTATGGGTGAGTGTACGGCGTAGGGTAAGGTTTAGGGTTAGGGTTAGGGTTAGGGTTAGTTTTAGGGTTAGGGATTGGTTTAGGGTACGGTTTAGGATTAGCGTACGTATTAGGGTTAGCGTTTGGGTTAGGTTTAGGGTACGCGTTAGGGTTAGGGTATGGGTTAGGGTTAGGGTACACGTTAGGATTAGGGTATTTATTAAACCTATCCCACATTCTAGATACCACTTAGCACATAAAGGAATATTATTTGGGGTCCAGCCATGGAGAAGATTTTAGTCACTAGGATAAGACAAAGAATAAACACATTATAAAAAAATCACATTAGAATTTTCTTTTTAACCTGTTCCTTAAAACACTAGTGCTTAGGAAATCTAATGGAGGCAAAAGCATTCAAGGGTAGTTGAGGGTTAGGGTTAGGGTTAGGGTTAGTGTTAGGGTTAGGGTACGGCTTAGGGTATGGGATAGGGTACAGGTGAGGGTACGGCGTAGGGTAGGGGTTAGGGTTAGGATTAGTGTTAGGGTTAGGGTTAGGGTATGGCTTAGGGTACGGGTGAGGGTACGGGTGAGGGTACTGTGTAGGGTATTGATTAGGGTTAGGGTACAGCTTAGGATACGGTTTAGGGCACAGGTTAGGGTACGGCATAGGGTATGGGTTAGGGTTAGGGTTATTATTAGGTACGGCTTAGGGTACGGGTTAGGGTACGGGTGAGGGTACGGCATAGGGTATGGGTTAGGTTTAGGGTTAGGTTTAGGGTTAGGGTTAGGGTAGGGCTTACGATACGGGTTAGGGAACGGGTGAGGGTATGGAGCAGCGTATGGGTTAGGGTTAGGGTTAGGGTTAGGGTACGGCTTAGGGTACGGGTTAGGTTACGGGTGAGGGTACGGCGTAGGGTATGGGTTAGGGTTAGGATTAGGGTTAGGGTTAGTTTTAGGGTTAGGGATTGGTTTAGGGTACGGGTTAGGTTTAGCGTACCTTTGGGGTTAGGGTACGCGTTAGGGTTAGGGTATGGGGTAGGGTTAGGGTACACGTTAGGATTAGGGTATTTATTAAACCTATCCCACTCTCTAGATACCACTTAGCACGTAAAGGAATATTATTTGGGGTCCAGCCATGGAGAAGCTTTTAGTCACTAGGATAAAATAAAGAATAAACACATTATAAAAAAATCACATTAGGATTTTCTTTTTAACCTGTTCCTTAAAACACTAGTGCTTAGGAAATCTAATGGAGGCAAAAGCAGTCAACGGTTGTTTAGGGTTAGTGTTAGGGTTAGGGTTAGTGTTAGGGTTAGGGTATGGCTTAGGGTATGGGATAGGGTACGGGTGAGGGTACTGCGTAGGGTAGGGGTTAGGGTTAGGGTTAGGGTTAGTGTTAGGTTTAGGGTACGGCTTAGGGTACGGGTGAGGGTACGAGTGAGGATACTGCGTAGGGTATTGGTTAGGGTTAGGGTTAGGGTTAGGGTTAGTTTTATGGTTAGGGATTGGTTTAGGGTACGGTTTAGGATTAGCGTACGTGTTAGGGTTAGGGTTTGGGTTAGGGTTAGGGTACACGTTAGGATTAGGGTATTTATTAAACCTATCCCACTCTCTAGATACCACTTAGCACGTAAAGGAATATTATTTGGGGTCCAGCCATGGAGAAGCATTTAGTCACTAGGATAAGATAAAGAATAAACACATTATAAAAAAATCACATTAGGATTTTCTTTTTAACCTGTTCCTTAAAACACTAGTGCTTAGGAAATCTAATGGAGGCAAAAGCAGTCAACGGTAGTTTAGGGTTAGTGTTAGGGTTAGGATTAGTGTTAGGGTTAGGGTATGGCTTAGGGTATGGGATAGGGTACGGGTGAGGGTACGGCGTAGGGTAGTGGTTAGGGTTAGGGTTAGTGTTAGGTTTAGGGTACGGCTTAGGGTACGGGTGAGGGTACGGGTGAGGATACTGCGTAGGGTATTGGTTAGGGTTAGGGTACGGCTTAGGTTACGGGTTAGGGTACGGGTGAGGGTACGGCATAGGGTATAGGTTAGGGTTAGGGTTAGGGTTAGGGTACGGCTTAGGATACGGGCTAGGGTACGGGTGAGGGTACGGCGTAGCGTATGGGTTAGGGTTATGGTTAGGGTTAGGGTACGGCTTAGGGTACGGATTAGGGTATGGGTGAGTGTACGGCGTAGGGTAACGTTTAGGGTTAGGGTTAGGGTTAGGGTTAGTTTTAGGGTTAGGGATTGGTTTAGGGTACGGTTTAGGATTAGCGTACGTATTAGGGTTAGCGTTTGGGTTAGGTTTAGGGTACGCGTTAGGGTTAGGGTATCGGTTAGGGTTAGGGTACACGTTAGGATTAGGGTATTTATTAAACCTATCCCACATTCTAGATACCACTTAGCACATAAAGGAATATTATTTGGGGTCCAGCCATGGAGAAGATTTTAGTCACTAGGATAAGACAAAGAATAAACACATTATAAAAAAATCACATTAGAATTTTCTTTTTAACCTGTTCCTTAAAACACTAGTGCTTAGGAAATCTAATGGAGGCAAAAGCATTCAAGGGTAGTTGAGGGTTAGGGTTAGGGTTAGGGTTAGTGTTAGGGTTAGGGTACGGCTTAGGGTATGGGATAGGGTACAGGTGAGGGTACGGCGTAGGGTAGGGGTTAGGGTTAGGATTAGTGTTAGGGTTAGGGTTAGGGTATGGCTTAGGGTACGGGTGAGGGTACGGGTGAGGGTACTGTGTAGGGTATTGATTAGGGTTAGGGTACAGCTTAGGATACGGTTTAGGGCACAGGTTAGGGTACGGCGTAGGGTATGGGTTAGGGTTAGGGTTAGTATTAGGTACGGCTTAGGGTACGGGTTAGGGTACGGGTGAGGGTACGGCATAGGGTATGGGTTAGGTTTAGGGTTAGGTTTAGGGTTAGGGTTAGGGTAGGGCTTACGATACGGGTTAGGGAACGGGTGAGGGTATGGAGCAGCGTATGGGTTAGGGTTAGGGTTAGGGTTAGGGTACGGCTTAGGGTACGGGTTAGGTTACGGGTGAGGGTACGGCGTAGGGTATGGGTTAGGGTTAGGATTAGGGTTAGGGTTAGTTTTAGAGTTAGGGATTGGTTTAGGGTACGGGTTAGGATTAGCGTACCTTTGGGGTTAGGGTACGCGTTATGGTTAGGGTATGGGGTAGGGTTAGGGTACACGTTAGGATTAGGGTATTTATTAAACCTATCCCACTCTCTAGATACCACTTAGCACGTAAAGGAATATTATTTGGGGTCCAGCCATGGAGAAGCTTTTAGTCACTAGGATAAAATAAAGAATAAACACATTATAAAAAAATCACATTAGGATTTTCTTTTTAATCTGTTCCTTAAAACACTAGTGCTTAGGAAATCTAATGGAGGCAAAAGCAGTCAACGGTTGTTTAGGGTTAGTGTTAGGGTTAGGGTTAGTGTTAGGGTTAGGGTATGGCTTAGGGTATGGGATAGGGTACGGGTGAGGGTACTGCGTAGGGTAGGGGTTAGGGTTAGGGTTAGGGTTAGTGTTAGGTTTAGGGTACGGCTTAGGGTACGGGTGAGGGTACGGGTGAGGATACTGCGTAGGGTATTGGTTAGGGTTAGGGTTAGGGTTAGGGTTAGTTTTATGGTTAGGGATTGGTTTAGGGTACGGTTTTGGATTAGCGTACGTGTTAGGGTTAGGGTTTGGGTTAGGGTTAGGGTACACGTTAGGATTAGGATATTTATTAAACCTATCCCACTCTCTAGATACCACTTAGCACGTAAAGGAATATTATTTGGGGTCCAGCCATGGAGAAGCATTTAGTCACTAGGATAAGATAAAGAATAAACACATTATAAAAAAATCACATTAGGATTTTCTTTTTAACCTGTTCCTTAAAACACTAGTGCTTAGGAAATCTAATGGAGGCAAAAGCAGTCAACGGTAGTTTAGGGTTAGTGTTAGGGTTAGGATTAGTGTTAGGGTTAGGGTATGGCTTAGGGTATGGGATAGGGTACGGGTGAGGGTACGGCGTAGGGTAGTGGTTAGGGTTAGGGTTAGTGTTAGGTTTAGGGTACGGCTTAGGGTACGGGTGAGGGTACGGGTGAGGATACTGCGTAGGGTATTGGTTAGGGTTAGGGTACGGCTTAGGATACGGGTTAGGGTACGGGTTAGGGTAAGGCTTAGGGTATGGGTTAGGGTTAAGGTTAGGGTTAGGGTTAGGGTTAGGGTACGGCTTAGGGTACGGGTTAGGGTACGGGTGAGGGTACGGCGTAGGGTATGGGTTAGGGTTAGGTTTATGGTTAGGGTTAGTTTTAGGGTTAGGGATTGGTTTATGGTACGGGTTAGGATTAGCGTACGTGTTAGTGTTAGGGTACGCGTTAGGGTTAGGGTATGGGTTAGGGTTAGGGTACACGTTAGGATTAGCGTATTTATTAAACTTATCCCACTCTCTAGATACCACTTAGCACGTAAAGGAATATTATATGTGGTCCAGCCATGGAGAAGATTTTAGTCACTAGGATAAGATAAAGAATAAACACATTATAAAAAAATCACATGAGGATTTTCTTTTTAACCTGTTCCTTAAAACACTAGTGCTTAGGAAATCTAATGGAGGCAAAAGCAGTCAAGGGTAGTTTAGGGTTAGGGTTAGGGTTAGGGTTAGGGTTAGTGTTAGGGTTAGGATACGGCTTAGGGTATGGGATAGGGTACGGGTGAGGGTACGGAGTAGGGTAGGGGTTAGGGTTAGGGTTAGGGTTAGGGTTAGCGTACGGCTTAGGGTACGGGTGAGGGTACGGGTGAGGGTACTGCGTAGGGTATTGGTTAGGGTTAGGGTACGGCTTAGGATACGGGTTAGGTTACGGGTTAGGGTACAGCGTAGGTAGGGGTTAGGGTTAGGGTTAGGGTACTGCTTAGGGTACGGCTTAGGGTACAGGTGAGGGTATGGCATAGGGTATAGGTTAGGGTTAGGGTTAGGGTTAGGGTACGGCTTAGGATACGGGTTAGGGTACGGGTGAGGCTATGGCGTAGCGTATGGGTTAGGGTTAGTGTTAGGGTTAGGGTATGGCTTAGGGTACGGGTTAGGGTACGGGTGAGGGTACGGCGCAGAGTATAGTTTAGGGTTAGTGTTAGAGTTAGGGTACGGCTTAGGCTATGGGATAGGGTACGGGTGAGGGTACGGCGTAGCGTAGGGGTTAGGTTTAGTGTTAGGGTTAGGGTTAGGGTTAGGTTACGGCTTAGGATACGGGTTAGGGTATGTGTGAGGGTACGGCGTAGCCAATGGGTTAGGGTTAGCGTTAGGGTTAGGGTACGGCTTAGGGTACGGGTTAGGGTATGGGTGCGGGTACGGCGTAGGGTATGGGGTATGGTTAGGATTAGGGTTCGGATTAGTTTTAGGGTTAGGGATTGGTTTAGGGTACGGGTTAGGATTAGCGTACGTGTTAGGGTTAGGGTTTGGGTTAGGGTTAGGTTATGAATTAGGGTTAGGGTATGGGTTAGGGATAGGGTACACGTTAGGATTAGGGTATTTATTAAACCTATCCCCCTCTCTAGATACCACTTAGCACGTAAAGGAATATTATTTGGGGTCCAGCCATGGAGAAGATTTTAGTCACTAGGATAAGATAAAGAATAAACATTTTATAAAAAAATCACATTAGGATTTTCTTTTTAACCTGTTCCTTAAAACACTAGTGCTTAGGAAATCTAATGGAGGCAAAAGCAGTCAAGGGTAATTTAGACTTAGGGTTAGTGTTAGGGATAGGGTACGGCCAAGGGTATGGGATAGGTTACGGGTGAGGGTACGGCGTAGGGTAGGGGTTAGGGTTAGGGTTAGGGTTAGGGTTAGGTTTAGGGTATGGCTTAGGGTACAGGTGAGGGTACGGGTGAGGGTACTGCGTAGGGTATTGGTTAGGGTTAGGGTACGGGTTAGGGTACGGCGTAGGGTATGGGTTAGGGTTAGGGTTAGGTTTAGGGTTAGGGTACGGCTTAGGTTACGGGTTAGGGTACGGGTGAGGGTACGGCATAGGGTATAGGTTAGGGTTAGGGTTAGGGTTAGGGTACGGCTTAGGATACGGGCTAGGGTACGGGTGAGGGTACGGCGTAGCGTATGGGTTAGGGTTAGGGTTAGGGTTAGGGTTAGTTTTAGGGTTAGGGATTGGTTTAGGGTACGGGTTAGGATTAGCGTACGTGTTAGGGTTAGGGTTTGGGTTAGGGTTAGGGTACGCGTTAGGGTTAGGGTATGGGTTAGGGTTAGGGTACACGTTAGGATTAGGGTATTTATTATACGTATCGCACTCTCTAGATACCACTTAGCACGTAAAGGAATATTATTTGGGGTCCAGCCATGGAGAAGATTTTAGTCACTAGGATAAGATAAAGAATAAACACATTATAAAAAAATCACATTAGGATTTTCTTTTTAACCTGTTCCTTAAAACACTAGTGCTTAGGAAATCTAATGGAGGCAAAAGCAGTCAAGGGTAGTTGAGGGTTAGGGTTAGGGTTAGGATTAGTGTTAGGGTTAGGGTACGGCTTAGGGTACGGGTTAGGGTACGGGTGAATGTACGGCGTAGGGTAAGGGTTAGGATTAGTGTTAGGGTTAGGGTTAGTTTTAGGGTTAGGGATTGGTTTAGGATACGGTTTAGGATTAGCGTATGTGTTAGGGTTAGGGTTGGGGTTAGGGTTAGGGTTAGGGTACGGCTTAGGGTACGGGTTAGGGTACGGGTGAGGGTACGGCGTAGGGTATGTGTTAGGGTTAGGGTTAGGGTTAGGGTACGGCTTAGGGTACGGGTTAGGGAACGGGTGAGGGTACGGCGTAGGGTATGGGTTAGGGTTAGGGTTAGGTTTAGGGTTAGGGTTAGGGTAGGGCTTAGGATACGGGTTAGGGAACGGGTGAGGGTATGGTGCAGCGTATGGGTTAGGGGTAGGGTTAGGGTTAGGGTACGGCTTAGGGTACGGGTTAGGTTACGGGTGAGGGTACGGCGTAGGGTATGGGTTAGGGTTAGGATTAGGGTTAGGGTTAGTTTTAGGGTTAGGGATTGGTTTAGGGTACGGGTTAGGATTAGCGTACGTGTTAGGGTTAGGGTACGCATTAGGGTTAGAGTATGGGTTAGGGTTAGGGTACACGTTAGGATTAGGGTATTTATTAAACCTATCCAACTCTCTAGATACCACTTAGCACGTAAAGGAATATTATTTGGGGTCCATCCATGGAGAAGATTTTAGTCACTAGGATAAGATAAAGAATAAACACATTATAAAAAATCACATTAGGATTTTCTTTTTAACCTGTTCCTTAAAACACTAGTGCTTAGGTAATCTAATGGAGGCAAAAGCAGTCAAGGGTAGTTTAGGGTTAGGGTTAGGGTTAGGGTTAGTGTTAGGGTTAGGGTATGGCTTAGGGTATGGGATATGGTACGGGTGAGGGTACGGCGTAGGGTAGGGGTTAGGGTTAGGGTTAGGGTTAGTGTTAGGTTTAGGGTATGGCTTAGGGTACGGGTGAGGGTACGGGTGAGGGTACTGTGTAGGGTATTGGTTAGGATTAGGGTATGGCTTAGGATACGGGTTAGGGTACGGCGTAGGGTATGGGTTAGGGTTAGGGTTAGGGTACGGCTTAGGGTACGGGTTAGGGTACGGGTGAGGGTACGGCGTAGTGTATAGGTTAGGGTTAGGGTTAGGGTTAGGGTACGGCTTAGGGTACGGGTTAGGTTACGGGTGAGGGTACGGCGTAGGATATGGGTTAGGGTTAGGGTTAGGGTTAGGGTACAGCTTAGGGTACGGGTTAGGTTACGGGTGAGGGTACTGCTAAGGGTATGGGTTAGGGTTAGGGTTAGGTTTAGGGTTAGTTTTAGGGTTACGGATTGGTTTAGGGTACGGGTTAGGATTAGCGTACGTGTTATGGTTAGGGTACGCGTTAGGGTTAGGGTATGGGTTAGGGTTAAGTACACGTTAGGATTAGGGTATTTATTAAACCTATCCCACTCTCTAGATACCACTTAGCACGTAAAGGAATATTATTTGGGGTCCAGCCATGGAGAAGATTTTAGTCACTAGCATAAGATAAAGAATATACACATTATAAAAAAATCACATTAGGATTTTCTTTTTAACCTGTTCCTTAAAACACTAGTGCTTAGGAAATCTAATGGAGGCAAAAGCATTCAAGGGTAGTTGAGGGTTAGGGTTAGGGTTAGGGTTAGTGTTAGGGTTAGGGTACGGCTTAGGGTATGGGTTAGGGTACAGGTGAGGGTACGGCGTAGGGTAGGGGTTAGGGTTAGGATTAGGGTTAGGGTTAGGGTTAGGGTACGGCTTAGGGTACGGGTGAGGGTACGGCGTAGGGTAGGGGTTAGGGTTAAGGTTAGGTTTAGGGTTAGGGTATGGCTTAGGGTACGGGTGAGGTTACGGGTGAGGGTACTGTGTAGGGTATTGGTTAGGGTTAGGGTACGGCTTAGAATACGAGTTAGGTACGCGTTAGGGTACAGCGTAGGGTGTGGGTTAGGGTTAGGGTGAGGGTTAGGATACGGCTTAGGGTACGGGTTAGGGTACGGGTGAGGGAACGGCGTAGTGTATAGGTTAGGGTTAGGGTTAGGGTTAGGGTACGGCTTAGGGTACGTATTACGGTACGGGTGAATGTACGGCGTAGGGTAAGGGTTAGGGTTAGTGTTAGGGTTAGGGTTAGTTTTAGGGTTAGGGATTGGTTTAGGATACGGTTTAGGATTAGCGTACGTGTTAGGGTTAGGGTTTGGGTTAGGGTTAGGGTACGCGTTAAGGTTAGGGCATGGGTTAGGGTTAGGGTACACGTTAGGATTAGGGTATTTATTAAATCTATCGCACTCTCTAGATACCACTTAGCACGTAAAGGAATATTATTTGGGGTCCAGCCATTGAGAAGATTTTAGTCACTAGGATAAAATAAAGAATAAACACATTATAAAAAAATCACATTAGGATTTTCTTTTTAACCTGTTCCTTAAAACACTAGTGCTTAGGAAATCTAATGGAGGCAAAAGCTTTCTAGGGTACTTGAGGGTTAGGTTTAGGGTTAGGGTTAGTGTTAGGGTTAGGGTACGGCTTAGGGTATGGGATAGGGTACAGGTGAGGGTACGGCGTAGGGTAGGGGTTAAGGTTAGCATTAGGGTTAGGGTTAGAGTTAGGGTATGGCTTAGGGTATGGGTGAGGGTACGGGTGAGGGTACTGTGTAGGGTATTGGTTAGGGTTAGGGTATGGCTTAGAATACGGGTTAGGGTACGGGTTAGGGTACGGCGTAGGGTATGGGTTAGGGTTAGGGTTAGGGTTAGGGTTAGGGTTAGGGTACGGCTTAGGGTACGGGTTAGGTTACGGGTGAGGGTACGGCGTAGTGTATAGGTTAGGGTTAGGGTTAGGGTTACGGTACGGCTTAGGGTACGGGTTAGGTTACGGGTGAGGGTACGGCGTAGGGTATGGGTTAGGGTTAGGGTTAGGTTTAGGGTACGGCTTAGGGTACGGGTTAGGTTACGGGTGAGGGTACGGCTTAGGGTATGGGTTAGGGTTAGGGTTAGGTTTAGGATTAGTTTTAGGGATACGGATTGGTTTAAGGTACGGGTTAGGATTAGCGTACGTGTTACGGTTAGGGTACGCGTTAGGGTTAGGGTATGGTTTAGGGTTAAGTACACGTTAGGATTAGGGTATTTATTAAACCTATCCCACTCTCTAGATACCACTTAGCACGTAAAGGAATATTATTTGGGGTCCAGCCATGGAGAAGCATTTAGTCACTAGGATAAGATAAAGAATAAACACATTATAAAAAAATCACATTAGGATTTTCTTTTTAACCTGTTCCTTAAAACACTAGTGCTTAGGAAATCTAATGGAGGCAAAAGCAGTCAAGGGTAGTTGAGGGTTAGGGTTAGGGTTAGGATTAGTGTTAGGCTTAGGGTACGGCTTAGGGTATGGGTTAGGGTACAGGTGAGGGTACGGCGTAGGGTAGGGGTTAGGGTTAGGATTAGGGTTAGGGTTAGGGTTAGGGTATGGCTTAGGGTACGGGTGAGGGTACGGCGTAGGGTAGGGGTTAGGGTTAAGGTTAGGTTTAGGGTTAGGGTATGGCTTAGGGTACGGGTGAGGGTACGTGTGAGGGTACTGTGTAGGGTATTGGTTAGGGTTAGGGTACGGCTTAGAATACGGGTTAGGTACGGATTAGGGTACAGCGTAGGGTGTGGGTTAGGGTTAGGGTTAGGGTTAGGGTGAGGGTTAGGGTACGGCTTAGGGTACGGGTTAGGTACGGGTGAGGGTACGGCGTACTGTATAGGTTAGGGTTAGGGTTAGGGTTAGGGTACGGCTTAGGGTACGTATTAGGGTACGGGTGAATGTACGGCGTAGGGTAAGGGTTAGGGTTAGTGTTAGGGTTAGGGTTAGTTTTAGGGTTAGGGATTGGTTTAGGATACGGTTTAGGATTAGCGTATGTGTTAGGGTTAGGGTTGGGGTTAGGGTTAGGGTTAGGGTACGGCTTAGGGTACGGGTTAGGGTACGGGTGAGGGTACGGCGTAGGGTATGGGTTAGGGTTAGGGTTAGGGTTAAGGTTAGGGTCAGGGTACGGCTTAGGGTACGGGTTAGGGTACGGGTGAGGGTACGGCGTAGGGTATGGGTTAGGGTTAGCGTTAGTTTTAGGGTTAGGGATTGGTTTAGGGTACGGGTTAGGATTAGCGTACGTGTTAGGGTTAGGGTACGCATTAGGGTTAGAGTATGGGTTAGGGTTAGGGTACACGTTAGGATTAGGGTATTTATTAAACCTATCCAACTCTCTAGATACCACTTAGCACGTAAAGGAATATAATTTGGGGTCCATCCATGGAGAAGATTTTAGTCACTAGGATAAGATAAAGAATAAACACATTATAAAAAATCACATTAGGATTGTCTTTTTAACCTGTTCCTTAAAACACTAGTGCTTAGGTAATCTAATGGAGGCAAAAGCAGTCAAGGGTAGTTTAGGGTTAGGGTTAGGGTTAGGGTTAGTGTTAGGGTTAGGGTATGGCTTAGGGTATGGGATATGGTACGGGTGAGGGTACGGCGTAGGGTAGGGGTTAGGGTTAGGGTTAGGGTTAGTGTTAGGTTTAGGGTATGGCTTAGGGTACGGGTGAGGGTACGGGTGAGGGTACTGTGTAGGGTATTGGTTAGGATTAGGGTACGGCTTAGGATACGGGTTAGGGTACGGCGTAGGGTATGGGTTAGGGTTAGGGTTAGGGTTAGGGTTAGGGTTAGGGTACGGCTTAGGGTAAGGGTTAGGGTACGGGTGAGGGTACGGCGTAGTGTATAGGTTAGGGTTAGGGTTAGGGTTAGGGTACGGCTTAGGGTACGGGTTAGGTTACGGGTGAGGGTACGGCGTAGGATATGGGTTAGGGTTAGGGTTAGGGTTAGGGTACAGCTTAGGGTACGGGTTAGGTTACGGGTGAGGGTACTGCTAAGGGTATGGGTTAGGGTTAGTGTTAGGTTTAGGGTTAGTTTTAGGGTTACGGATTGGTTTAGGGTACGGGTTAGGATTAGCGTACGTGTTATGGTTAGGGTACGCGTTAGGGTTAGGGTATGGGTTAGGGTTAAGTACACGTTAGGATTAGGGTATTTATTAAACCTATCCCACTCTCTAGATACCACTTAGCACGTAAAGGAATATTATTTGGGGTCCAGCCATGGAGAAGATTTTAGTCACTAGGATAAGATAAAGAATATACACATTATAAAAAAATCACATTAGGATTTTCTTTTTAACCTGTTCCTTAAAACACTAGTGCTTAGGAAATCTAATGGAGGCAAAAGCATTCAAGGGTAGTTGAGGGTTAGGGTTAGGGTTAGGGTTAGTGTTAGGGTTAGGGTACGGCTTAGGGTATGGGTTAGGGTACAGGTGAGGGTACGGCGTAGGGTAGGGGTTAGGGTTAGGATTAGGGTTAGGGTTAGGGTTAGGGTATGGCTTAGGGTACGGGTGAGGGTACGGCGTAGGGTAGGGGTTAGGGTTAAGGTTAGGTTTAGGGTTAGGGTATGGCTTAGGGTACGGGTGAGGGTACGGGTGAGGGTACTGTGTAGGGTATTGGTTAGGGTTAGGGTACGGCTTAGAATACGTGTTAGGTACGCGTTAGGGTACAGCGTAGGGTGTGGGTTAGGGTTAGGGTGAGGGTTAGGGTACGGCTTAGGGTACGGGTTAGGGTACGGGTGAGGGAACGGCGTAGTGTATAGGTTAGGGTTAGGGTTAGGGTTAGGGTACGGCTTAGGGTACGTATTAGGGTACGGGTGAATGTACGGCGTAGGGTAAGGGTTAGGGTTAGTGTTACGGTTAGGGTTAGTTTTAGGGTTAGGGATTGGTTTAGGATACGGTTTAGGATTAGCGTACGTGTTAGGGTTAGGGTTTGGGTTAGGGTTAGGGTACGCGTTAAGGTTAGGGCATGGGTTAGGGTTAGGGTACACGTTAGGATTAGGGTATTTATTAAACCTATCGCACTCTCTAGATACCACTTAGCACGTAAAGGAATATTATTTGGGGTCCAGCCATTGAGAAGATTTTAGTCACTAGGATAAAATAAAGAATAAACACATTATAAAAAAATCACATTAGGATTTTCTTTTTAACCTGTTCCTTAAAACACTAGTGCTTAGGAAATCTAATGGAGGCAAAAGCTTTCTACGGTAGTTGAGGGTTAGGTTTAGGGTTAGGGTTAGTGTTAGGGTTAGGGTCCGGCTTAGGGTATGGGATAGGGTTCAGGTGAGGGTACGGCGTAGGGTAGGGGTTAGGGTTAAGGTTAGGTTTAGGGTTAGGGTATGGCTTAGGGTACGGGTGAGGGTACGGGTGAGGGTACTGTGTAGGGTATTGGTTAGGGTTAGGGTACGGCTTAGAATACGTGTTAGGTACGCGTTAGGGTACAGCGTAGGGTGTGGGTTAGGGTTAGGGTGAGGGTTAGGGTATGGCTTAGGGTACGGGTGAGGGTACGGGTGATGGTACTGTGTAGGGTATTGTTTAGGGTTAGGGTACGGCTTAGAATACGGGTTAGGGTACAGGTTAGGGTACGGCGTAGGGTATGGGTTAGGGTTAGGGTTAGGGTACGGCTTAGGGTACGGGTTAGGGTACGGTGAGGGTACGGCGTAGTGTATAGGTTAGGGTTAGGGTTAGGGTTAGGGTACGGGTTAGGTTACGGGTGAGGGTACGGCGTAGGGTATGGGTTAGGGTTAGGGTTAGGTTTAGGGTTAGGGTTAGGGTAGGGCTTAGGATACGGGTTAGGGAACGGGTGAGGGTGTGGTGCAGCGTATGGGTTAGGGGTAGTGTTAGGGTTAGGGTACGGCTTAGGGTACGGGTTAGGTTACGGGTGAGGGTACGGCGTAGGGTATGGGTTAGGGTTAGGATTAGGGTTAGGGTTAGTTTTAGGGTTAGGGATTGGTTTAGGGTATGGGTTAGGATTAGCGTACGTGTTGGGGTTAGGGTACGCGTTAGGGTTAGAGTATGGGTTAGGGTTAGGGTACACGTTAGGATTAGGGTATTTATTAAACCTATCCCACTCTCTAGATACCACTTAGCACGTAAAGGAATATTATTTGGGGTCCAGCCATGGAGAAGATTTTAGTCACCAGGATAAGATAAAGAATAAACACATTATAAAAAAATCACATTAGGATTTTCTTTTTAACCTGTTCCTTAAAACACTAGTGCTTAGGAAATCGAATGGAGGCAAAAGCAGTCAAGGGTAGTTTAGGGTTAGGGTTAGGGTTAGGGTTAGTGTTAGGGTTAGGGTATGGCTTAGGGTATGGGATAGGGTACGGGTGAGGGTACGGCGTAGGGTAGGGGTTAGGGTTAGTGTTAGTGTTAGGTTTAAGATACGGCATAGGGTACGGGTGAGGGTACGGGTGAGGGTACTGTGTAGGGTATTGGTTAGGGTTAGGGTATGGCTTAGGATACGGGTTAGGGTACGGGTTAGGGTACGGCATAGGGTATGGTTTAGGGTTAGGGTTAGGGTTAGTGTTAGGGTTAGGGTACGGCTTAGGGTACGGGTTAGGGTACGGGTGAGGGTACGGCGTAGTGTATGGGTTAGGGTTAGGGTTAGGGTTAGGGTACGGCTTAGGGTACGGGTTAGGTTATGGGTGAGGGTACGGCGTAGGGTATGGGTTAGGGTTAGGCTTAGGTTTAGGGTTAGGGTTAGGGTAGGGCTTAGGATACGGGTTAGTGTACGGGTGAGGGTACGGTGCAGCGTATGGGTTAGGGTTAGTGTTAGGGTTAGGGTAGGGCTTAGGGTACGGGTTAGGTTACGGGTGAGGATACGGCTTATGGTATGGGTTAGGGTTAGGGTTAGGGTTAAGGTTAGTTTTAGGGTTAGAGATTGGTTTAGGGTACGGGTTAGGATTAGCGTACGTGTTATGGTTAGGGTACGCGTTAGGGTTAGGGTACGGGTTAGGGTTAGCGTACACGTTAGGATTAGGGTATTTATTAAACCTATCCCACATTCTAGATACCACTTAGCACATAAAGGAATATTATTTGGGGTCCAGCCATGGAGAAGATTTTAGTCACTAGGATAAGACAAAGAATAAACACATTATAAAAAAATCACATTAGAATTTTCTTTTTAACCTGTTCCTTAAAACACTAGTGCTTAGGAAATCTAATGGAGGCAAAAGCATTCAAGGGTAGTTGAGGGTTAGGGTTAGGGTTAGGGTTAGTGTTAGGGTTAGGGTACGGCTTAGGGTATGGGATAGGGTACAGGTGAGGGTACGGCGTAGGGTAGGGGTTAGGGTTAGGATTAGTGTTAGGGTTAGGGTTAGGGTATGGCTTAGGGTACGGGTGAGGGTACGGGTGAGGGTACTGTGTAGGGTATTGATTAGGGTTAGGGTACAGCTTAGGATACGGTTTAGGGCACAGGTTAGGGTACGGCGTAGGGTATGGGTTAGGGTTAGGGTTAGGATTAGGTACGGCTTAGGGTACGGGTTAGGGTACGGGTGAGGGTACGGCATAGGGTATGGGTTAGGTTTAGGGCTAGGTTTAGGGTTAGGGTTAGGGTAGGGCTTACGATATGGGTTAGGGAACGGGTGAGGGTATGGAGCAGCGTATGGGTTAGGGTTAGGGTTAGGGTTAGGGTACGGCTTAGGGTACGGGTTAGGTTACGGGTGAGGGTACGGCGTAGGGTATGGGTTAGGGTTAGGATTAGGGTTAGGGTTAGTTTTAGGGTTAGGGATTGGTTTAGGGTACGGGTTAGGATTAGCGTACCTTTGGGGTTAGGGTACGCGTTAGGGTTAGGGTATGGGGTAGGGTTAGGGTACACGTTAGGATTAGGGTATTTATTAAACCTATCCCACTCTCTAGATACCACTTAGCACGTAAAGGAATATTATTTGGGGTCCAGCCATGGAGAAGCTTTTAGTCACTAGGATAAAATAAAGAATAAACACATTATAAAAAAATCACATTAGGATTTTCTTTTTAACCTGTTCCTTAAAACACTAGTGCTTAGGAAATCTAATGGAGGCAAAAGCAGTCAACGGTTGTTTAGGGTTAGTGTTAGGGTTAGGGTTAGTGTTAGGGTTAGGGTATGGCTTAGGGTATGGGATAGGTTACGGGTGAGGGTACGGCGTAGGGTAGGGGTTAGGGTTAGTGTTAGGGTTAGTGTTAGGTTTAGGGTACGGCTTAGGGTACGGGTGAGGGTACGGGTGAGGATACTGCGTAGGGTATTGGTTAGGGTTAGGGTTAGGGTTAGGGTTAGTTTTATGGTTAGGGATTGGTTTAGGGTACGGTTTAGGATTAGCGTACGTGTTAGGGTTAGGGTTTGGGTTAGGGTTAGGGTACACGTTAGGATTAGGGTATTTATTAAACCTATCCCACTCTCTAGATACCACTTAGCACGTAAAGGAATATTATTTGGGGTCCAGCCATGGAGAAGCATTTAGTCACTAGGATAAGATAAAGAATAAACACATTATAAAAAAATCACATTAGGATTTTCTTTTTAACCTGTTCCTTAAAACACTAGTGCTTAGGAAATCTAATGGAGGCAAAAGCAGTCAACGGTAGTTTAGGGTTAGTGTTAGGGTTAGGATTAGTGTTAGGGTTAGGGTATGGCTTAGGGTATGGGATAGGGTACGGGTGAGGGTACGGCGTAGGGTGGTGGTTAGGGTTAGGGTTAGTGTTAGGTTTAGGGTACGGCTTAGGGTACGGGTGAGGGTACGGGTGAGGATACTGCGTAGGGTATTGGTTAGGGTTAGGGTACGGCTTAGGATACGGGTTAGGGTACGGGTTAGGGTAAGGCGTAGGGTATGGGTTAGGGTTAAGGTTAGGGTTAGGGTTAGGGTTAGGGTACGGCTTAGGGTACGGGTTAGGGTACGGGTGAGGGTACGGCGTAGGGTATGGGTTAGGGTTAGGGTTATGGTTAGGGTTAGTTTTAGGGTTAGGGATTGGTTTATGGTACGGGTTAGGATTAGCGTACCTGTTAGTGTTAGGGTACGCGTTAGGGTTAGGGTATGGGTTAGGGTTAGGGTACACGTTAGGATTAGCGTATTTATTAAACCTATCCCACTCTCTAGATACCACTTAGCACGTAAAGGAATATTATATGTGGTCCAGCCATGGAGAAGATTTTAGTCACTAGGATAAGATAAAGAATAAACACATTATAAAAAAATCACATGAGGATTTTCTTTTTAACCTGTTCCTTAAAACACTAGTGCTTAGGAAATCTAATGGAGGCAAAAGCAGTCAAGGGTAGTTTAGGGTTAGGGTTAGGGTTAGGGTTAGGGTTAGTGTTAGGGTTAGGATACGGCTTAGGGTATGGGATAGGGTACGGGTGAGGGTACGGAGTAGGGTAGGGGTTAGGGTTAGGGTTAGGGTTAGGGTTAGCGTACGGCTTAGGGTACGGGTGAGGGTACGGGTGAGGGTACTGCGTAGGGTATTGGTTAGGGTTAGGGTACGGCTTAGGATACGGGTTAGGTTACGGGTTAGGGTACGGCGTAGGTAGGGGTTAGGGTTAGGTTTAGGGTACTGCTTAGGGTACGGCTTAGGGTACAGGTGAGGGTATGGCGTAGGGTATAGGTAAGGGTTAGGGTTAGGGTTAGGGTACGGCTTAGGATACGGGTTAGGGTACGGGTGAGGCTATGGCGTAGCGTATGGGTTAGGGTTAGTGTTAGGGTTAGAGTATGGCTTAGGGTACGGGTTAGGGTACGGGTGAGGGTATGGCGCAGAGTATAGGTTAGGGTTAGTGTTAGAGTTAGGGTACGGCTTAGGCTATGGGATAGGGTACGGGTGAGGGTACGGCGTAGCGTAGGGGTTAGGTTTAGGGTTAGGGTTAGGGTTAGGGTTAGGTTACGGCTTAGGATACGGGTTAGGGTATGTGTGAGGGTACGGCGTAGCCAATGGGTTAGGGTTAGCGTTAGGGTTAGGGTACGGCTTAGGGTACGGGTTAGGGTATGGGTGCGGGTACGGCGTAGGGTATGGGGTAGGGTTAGGATTAGGGTTCGGATTAGTTTTAGGGTTAGGGATTGGTTTAGGGTACGGGTTAGGATTAGCGTACGTGTTAGGGTTAGGGTTTGGGTTAGGGTTAGGTTACGAATTAGGGTTAGGGTATGGGTTAGGGATAGGGTACATGTTAGGATTAGGGTATTTATTAAACCTATCCCACTCTCTAGATACCACTTAGCACGTAAAGGAATATTATTTGGGGTCCAGCCATGGAGAAGATTTTAGTCACTAGGATAAGATAAAGGATAAACACATTATAAAAAAATCACATTAGGATTTTCTTTTTAACCTGTTCCTTAAAACACTCGTGCTTAGGAAATCGAATGGAGGCAAAAGCAGTCAAGGGTAGTTTAGGGTTAGGGTTAGGGTTAGGGTTAGTGTTAGGGTTAGGGTATGGCTTAGGGTATGGGATAGGGTACGGGTGAGGGTACGGCGTAGGGTAGGGGTTAGGGTTAGGGTTAGGGTTAGTGTTAGGTTTAGGGTACGGCTTAGGGTACGGGTGAGGGTACGGGTGAGGGTATGGCGTAGGGTATAGGTTAGGGTTAGGGTTAGGGTTAGGGTTAGTTTTATGGTTAGGGATTGGTTTAGGGTTCGGGTTAGGATTAGCGTACGTGTTAGGGTTAGGGTTTGGGTTAGGGTTAGGGTACGCTTTAGGGTTAGGGGATGGGTTAGGGTTAGGGTACACGTTAGGATTAGGGTATTTATTAAACCTATCCCCCTCTCTAGATACCACATAGCACGTAAAGGAATATTATTTGGTGTCCAGCCATGGAGAAGATTTTAGTCACTAGGATAAGATAAAGAATAAACATTTTATAAAAAAATCACATTAGGATTTTCTTTTTAACCTGTTCCTTAAAACACTAGTGCTTAGGAAATCTAATGGAGGCAAAAGCAGTCAAGGGTAATTTAGACTTAGGGTTAGTGTTAGGGATAGGGTACGGCCAAGGGTATGGGATAGGTTACGGGTGAGGGTACGGCGTAGGGTAGGGGTTAGGGTTAGGGTTAGGGTTAGGGTTAGGGTTAGGGTACGGCTTAGGGTACAGGTGAGGGTACGGGTGAGGGTACTGCGTAGGGTATTGGTTAGGGTTAGGGTACGGCTTAGGATACGTGTTAGGGTACGGGTTAGGGTACGGCGTAGGGTAGGGGTTAGGGTTAGGGTTAGGTTTAGGGTTAGGGTACGGCTTAGGTTACGGGTTAGGGTACGGGTGAGGGTACGGCATAGGGTATAGGTTAGGGTTAGGGTTAGGGTTAGGGTACGGCTTAGGATACGGGCTAGGGTACGGGTGAGGGTACGGCGTAGCGTATGGGTTAGGGTTAGGGTTAGGGTTAGGGTACGGCTTAGGGTACGGATTAGGGTATGGGTGAGTGTACGGCGTAGGGTAAGGTTTAGGGTTAGGGTTAGGGTTAGGGTTAGTTTTAGGGTTAGGGATTGGTTTAGGGTACGGTTTAGGATTAGCGTACGTATTAGGGTTAGCGTTTGGGTTAGGTTTAGGGTACGCGTTAGGGTTAGGGTATGGGTTAGGGTTAGGGTACACGTTAGGATTAGGGTATTTATTAAACCTATCCCACATTCTAGATACCACTTAGCACATAAAGGAATATTATTTGGGGTCCAGCCATGGAGAAGATTTTAGTCACTAAGATAAGACAAAGAATAAACACATTATAAAAAAATCACATTAGAATTTTCTTTTTAACCTGTTCCTTAAAACACTAGTGCTTAGGAAATCTAATGGAGGCAAAAGCATTCAAGGGTAGTTGAGGGTTAGGGTTAGGGTTAGGGTTAGTGTTAGGGTTAGGGTACGGCTTAGGGTATGGGATAGGGTACAGGTGAGGGTACGGCGTAGGGTAGGGGTTAGGGTTAGGTTTAGTGTTAGGGTTAGGGTTAGGGTATGGCTTAGGGTACGGGTGAGGGTACGGGTGAGGGTACTGTGTAGGGTATTGATTAGGGTTAGGGTACAGCTTAGGATACGGTTTAGGGCACTGGTTAGGGTACGGCGTATGGTATGGGTTAGGGTTAGGGTTAGGATTAGGTACGGCTTAGGGTACGGGTTAGGGTACGGGTGAGGGTACGGCATAGGGTATGGGTTAGGTTTAGGGTTAGGTTTAGGGTTAGGGTTAGGGTAGGGCTTACGATATGGTTTAGGGAACGGGTGAGGGTATGGAGCAGCGTATGGGTTAGGGTTAGGGTTAGGGTTAGGGTACGGCTTAGGGTACGGGTTAGGTTACGGGTGAGGGTACGGCGTAGGGTATGGGTTAGGGTTAGGATTAGGGTTAGGGTTAGTTTTAGGGTTAGGGATTGGTTTAGGGTACGGGTTAGGATTAGCGTACCTTTGGGGTTAGGGTACGCGTTAGGGTTAGGGTATGGGGTAGGGTTAGGGTACACGTTAGGATTAGGGTATTTATTAAACCTATCCCACTCTCTAGATACCACTTAGCACGTAAAGGAATATTATTTGGGGTCCAGCCATGGAGAAGCTTTTAGTCACTAGGATAAAATAAAGAATAAACACATTATAAAAAAATCACATTAGGATTTTCTTTATAACCTGTTCCTTAAAACACTAGTGCTTAGGAAATCTAATGGAGGCAAAAGCAGTCAACGGTTGTTTAGGGTTAGTGTTAGGGTTAGGGTTAGTGTTAGGGTTAGGGTATGGCTTAGGGTATGGGATAGGGTACGGGTGAGGGTACGGGTGAGGATACTGCGTAGGGTATTGGTTAGGGTTAGGGTTAGGGTTAGGGTTAGTTTTATGGTTAGGGATTGGTTTAGGGTACGGTTTAGGATTAGCGTACGTGTTAGGGTTAGGGTTTGGTTTAGGGTTAGGGTACACGTTAGGATTAGGGTATTTATTAAACCTATCCCACTCTCTAGATACCACTTAGCACGTAAAGGAATATTATTTGGGGTCCAGCCATGGAGAAGCATTTAGTCACTAGGATAAGATAAAGAATAAACACATTATAAAAAAATCACATTAGGATTTTCTTTTTAACCTGTTCCTTAAAACACTAGTGCTTAGGAAATCTAATGGAGGCAAAAGCTTTCTACGGTAGTTGAGGGTTAGGTTTAGGGTTAGGGTTAGTGTTAGGGTTAGGGTCCGGCTTAGGGTATGGGATAGGGTTCAGGTGAGGGTACGGCGTAGGGTAGGGGTTAGGGTTAAGGTTAGGTTTAGGGTTAGGGTATGGCTTAGGGTACGGGTGAGGGTACGGGTGAGGGTACTGTGTAGGGTATTGGTTAGGGTTAGGGTACGGCTTAGAATACGTGTTAGGTACGCGTTAGGGTACAGCGTAGGGTGTGGGTTAGGGTTAGGGTGAGGGTTAGGGTATGGCTTAGGGTACGGGTGAGGGTACGGGTGATGGTACTGTGTAGGGTATTGTTTAGGGTTAGGGTACGGCTTAGAATACGGGTTAGGGTACAGGTTAGGGTACGGCGTAGGGTATGGGTTAGGGTTAGGGTTAGGGTACGGCTTAGGGTACGGGTTAGGGTACGGTGAGGGTACGGCGTAGTGTATAGGTTAGGGTTAGGGTTAGGGTTAGGGTACGGGTTAGGTTACGGGTGAGGGTACGGCGTAGGGTATGGGTTAGGGTTAGGGTTAGGTTTAGGGTTAGGGTTAGGGTAGGGCTTAGGATACGGGTTAGGGAACGGGTGAGGGTGTGGTGCAGCGTATGGGTTAGGGGTAGTGTTAGGGTTAGGGTACGGCTTAGGGTACGGGTTAGGTTACGGGTGAGGGTACGGCGTAGGGTATGGGTTAGGGTTAGGATTAGGGTTAGGGTTAGTTTTAGGGTTAGGGATTGGTTTAGGGTATGGGTTAGGATTAGCGTACGTGTTAGGGTTAGGGTACGCGTTAGGGTTAGAGTATGGGTTAGGGTTAGGGTACACGTTAGGATTAGGGTATTTATTAAACCTATCCCACTCTCTAGATACCACTTAGCACGTAAAGGAATATTATTTGGGGTCCAGCCATGGAGAAGATTTTAGTCACCAGGATAAGATAAAGAATAAACACATTATAAAAAAATCACATTAGGATTTTCTTTTTAACCTGTTCCTTAAAACACTAGTGCTTAGGAAATCGAATGGAGGCAAAAGCAGTCAAGGGTAGTTTAGGGTTAGGGTTAGGGTTAGGGTTAGTGTTAGGGTTAGGGTATGGCTTAGGGTATGGGATAGGGTACGGGTGAGGGTACGGCGTAGGGTAGGGGTTAGGGTTAGTGTTAGTGTTAGGTTTAAGATACGGCATAGGGTACGGGTGAGGGTACGGGTGAGGGTACTGTGTAGGGTATTGGTTAGGGTTAGGGTATGGCTTAGGATACGGGTTAGGGTACGGGTTAGGGTACGGCATAGGGTATGGTTTAGGGTTAGGGTTAGGGTTAGTGTTAGGGTTAGGGTACGGCTTAGGGTACGGGTTAGGGTACGGGTGAGGGTACGGCGTAGTGTATGGGTTAGGGTTAGGGTTAGGGTTAGGGTACGGCTTAGGGTACGGGTTAGGTTATGGGTGAGGGTACGGCGTAGGGTATGGGTTAGGGTTAGGCTTAGGTTTAGGGTTAGGGTTAGGGTAGGGCTTAGGATACGGGTTAGTGTACGGGTGAGGGTACGGTGCAGCGTATGGGTTAGGGTTAGTGTTAGGGTTAGGGTAGGGCTTAGGGTACGGGTTAGGTTACGGGTGAGGATACGGCTTATGGTATGGGTTAGGGTTAGGGTTAGGGTTAAGGTTAGTTTTAGGGTTAGAGATTGGTTTAGGGTACGGGTTAGGATTAGCGTACGTGTTATGGTTAGGGTACGCGTTAGGGTTAGGGTACGGGTTAGGGTTAGCGTACACGTTAGGATTAGGGTATTTATTAAACCTATCCCACATTCTAGATACCACTTAGCACATAAAGGAATATTATTTGGGGTCCAGCCATGGAGAAGATTTTAGTCACTAGGATAAGACAAAGAATAAACACATTATAAAAAAATCACATTAGAATTTTCTTTTTAACCTGTTCCTTAAAACACTAGTGCTTAGGAAATCTAATGGAGGCAAAAGCATTCAAGGGTAGTTGAGGGTTAGGGTTAGGGTTAGGGTTAGTGTTAGGGTTAGGGTACGGCTTAGGGTATGGGATAGGGTACAGGTGAGGGTACGGCGTAGGGTAGGGGTTAGGGTTAGGATTAGTGTTAGGGTTAGGGTTAGGGTATGGCTTAGGGTACGGGTGAGGGTACGGGTGAGGGTACTGTGTAGGGTATTGATTAGGGTTAGGGTACAGCTTAGGATACGGTTTAGGGCACAGGTTAGGGTACGGCGTAGGGTATGGGTTAGGGTTAGGGTTAGGATTAGGTACGGCTTAGGGTACGGGTTAGGGTACGGGTGAGGGTACGGCATAGGGTATGGGTTAGGTTTAGGGCTAGGTTTAGGGTTAGGGTTAGGGTAGGGCTTACGATATGGGTTAGGGAACGGGTGAGGGTATGGAGCAGCGTATGGGTTAGGGTTAGGGTTAGGGTTAGGGTACGGCTTAGGGTACGGGTTAGGTTACGGGTGAGGGTACGGCGTAGGGTATGGGTTAGGGTTAGGATTAGGGTTAGGGTTAGTTTTAGGGTTAGGGATTGGTTTAGGGTACGGGTTAGGATTAGCGTACCTTTGGGGTTAGGGTACGCGTTAGGGTTAGGGTATGGGGTAGGGTTAGGGTACACGTTAGGATTAGGGTATTTATTAAACCTATCCCACTCTCTAGATACCACTTAGCACGTAAAGGAATATTATTTGGGGTCCAGCCATGGAGAAGCTTTTAGTCACTAGGATAAAATAAAGAATAAACACATTATAAAAAAATCACATTAGGATTTTCTTTTTAACCTGTTCCTTAAAACACTAGTGCTTAGGAAATCTAATGGAGGCAAAAGCAGTCAACGGTTGTTTAGGGTTAGTGTTAGGGTTAGGGTTAGTGTTAGGGTTAGGGTATGGCTTAGGGTATGGGATAGGTTACGGGTGAGGGTACGGCGTAGGGTAGGGGTTAGGGTTAGTGTTAGGGTTAGTGTTAGGTTTAGGGTACGGCTTAGGGTACGGGTGAGGGTACGGGTGAGGATACTGCGTAGGGTATTGGTTAGGGTTAGGGTTAGGGTTAGGGTTAGTTTTATGGTTAGGGATTGGTTTAGGGTACGGTTTAGGATTAGCGTACGTGTTAGGGTTAGGGTTTGGGTTAGGGTTAGGGTACACGTTAGGATTAGGGTATTTATTAAACCTATCCCACTCTCTAGATACCACTTAGCACGTAAAGGAATATTATTTGGGGTCCAGCCATGGAGAAGCATTTAGTCACTAGGATAAGATAAAGAATAAACACATTATAAAAAAATCACATTAGGATTTTCTTTTTAACCTGTTCCTTAAAACACTAGTGCTTAGGAAATCTAATGGAGGCAAAAGCAGTCAACGGTAGTTTAGGGTTAGTGTTAGGGTTAGGATTAGTGTTAGGGTTAGGGTATGGCTTAGGGTATGGGATAGGGTACGGGTGAGGGTACGGCGTAGGGTGGTGGTTAGGGTTAGGGTTAGTGTTAGGTTTAGGGTACGGCTTAGGGTACGGGTGAGGGTACGGGTGAGGATACTGCGTAGGGTATTGGTTAGGGTTAGGGTACGGCTTAGGATACGGGTTAGGGTACGGGTTAGGGTAAGGCGTAGGGTATGGGTTAGGGTTAAGGTTAGGGTTAGGGTTAGGGTTAGGGTACGGCTTAGGGTACGGGTTAGGGTACGGGTGAGGGTACGGCGTAGGGTATGGGTTAGGGTTAGGGTTATGGTTAGGGTTAGTTTTAGGGTTAGGGATTGGTTTATGGTACGGGTTAGGATTAGCGTACCTGTTAGTGTTAGGGTACGCGTTAGGGTTAGGGTATGGGTTAGGGTTAGGGTACACGTTAGGATTAGCGTATTTATTAAACCTATCCCACTCTCTAGATACCACTTAGCACGTAAAGGAATATTATATGTGGTCCAGCCATGGAGAAGATTTTAGTCACTAGGATAAGATAAAGAATAAACACATTATAAAAAAATCACATGAGGATTTTCTTTTTAACCTGTTCCTTAAAACACTAGTGCTTAGGAAATCTAATGGAGGCAAAAGCAGTCAAGGGTAGTTTAGGGTTAGGGTTAGGGTTAGGGTTAGGGTTAGTGTTAGGGTTAGGATACGGCTTAGGGTATGGGATAGGGTACGGGTGAGGGTACGGAGTAGGGTAGGGGTTAGGGTTAGGGTTAGGGTTAGGGTTAGCGTACGGCTTAGGGTACGGGTGAGGGTACGGGTGAGGGTACTGCGTAGGGTATTGGTTAGGGTTAGGGTACGGCTTAGGATACGGGTTAGGTTACGGGTTAGGGTACGGCGTAGGTAGGGGTTAGGGTTAGGTTTAGGGTACTGCTTAGGGTACGGCTTAGGGTACAGGTGAGGGTATGGCGTAGGGTATAGGTAAGGGTTAGGGTTAGGGTTAGGGTACGGCTTAGGATACGGGTTAGGGTACGGGTGAGGCTATGGCGTAGCGTATGGGTTAGGGTTAGTGTTAGGGTTAGAGTATGGCTTAGGGTACGGGTTAGGGTACGGGTGAGGGTATGGCGCAGAGTATAGGTTAGGGTTAGTGTTAGAGTTAGGGTACGGCTTAGGCTATGGGATAGGGTACGGGTGAGGGTACGGCGTAGCGTAGGGGTTAGGTTTAGGGTTAGGGTTAGGGTTAGGGTTAGGTTACGGCTTAGGATACGGGTTAGGGTATGTGTGAGGGTACGGCGTAGCCAATGGGTTAGGGTTAGCGTTAGGGTTAGGGTACGGCTTAGGGTACGGGTTAGGGTATGGGTGCGGGTACGGCGTAGGGTATGGGGTAGGGTTAGGATTAGGGTTCGGATTAGTTTTAGGGTTAGGGATTGGTTTAGGGTACGGGTTAGGATTAGCGTACGTGTTAGGGTTAGGGTTTGGGTTAGGGTTAGGTTACGAATTAGGGTTAGGGTATGGGTTAGGGATAGGGTACATGTTAGGATTAGGGTATTTATTAAACCTATCCCACTCTCTAGATACCACTTAGCACGTAAAGGAATATTATTTGGGGTCCAGCCATGGAGAAGATTTTAGTCACTAGGATAAGATAAAGGATAAACACATTATAAAAAAATCACATTAGGATTTTCTTTTTAACCTGTTCCTTAAAACACTCGTGCTTAGGAAATCGAATGGAGGCAAAAGCAGTCAAGGGTAGTTTAGGGTTAGGGTTAGGGTTAGGGTTAGTGTTAGGGTTAGGGTATGGCTTAGGGTATGGGATAGGGTACGGGTGAGGGTACGGCGTAGGGTAGGGGTTAGGGTTAGGGTTAGGGTTAGTGTTAGGTTTAGGGTACGGCTTAGGGTACGGGTGAGGGTACGGGTGAGGGTATGGCGTAGGGTATAGGTTAGGGTTAGGGTTAGGGTTAGGGTTAGTTTTATGGTTAGGGATTGGTTTAGGGTTCGGGTTAGGATTAGCGTACGTGTTAGGGTTAGGGTTTGGGTTAGGGTTAGGGTACGCTTTAGGGTTAGGGGATGGGTTAGGGTTAGGGTACACGTTAGGATTAGGGTATTTATTAAACCTATCCCCCTCTCTAGATACCACATAGCACGTAAAGGAATATTATTTGGTGTCCAGCCATGGAGAAGATTTTAGTCACTAGGATAAGATAAAGAATAAACATTTTATAAAAAAATCACATTAGGATTTTCTTTTTAACCTGTTCCTTAAAACACTAGTGCTTAGGAAATCTAATGGAGGCAAAAGCAGTCAAGGGTAATTTAGACTTAGGGTTAGTGTTAGGGATAGGGTACGGCCAAGGGTATGGGATAGGTTACGGGTGAGGGTACGGCGTAGGGTAGGGGTTAGGGTTAGGGTTAGGGTTAGGGTTAGGGTTAGGGTACGGCTTAGGGTACAGGTGAGGGTACGGGTGAGGGTACTGCGTAGGGTATTGGTTAGGGTTAGGGTACGGCTTAGGATACGTGTTAGGGTACGGGTTAGGGTACGGCGTAGGGTAGGGGTTAGGGTTAGGGTTAGGTTTAGGGTTAGGGTACGGCTTAGGTTACGGGTTAGGGTACGGGTGAGGGTACGGCATAGGGTATAGGTTAGGGTTAGGGTTAGGGTTAGGGTACGGCTTAGGATACGGGCTAGGGTACGGGTGAGGGTACGGCGTAGCGTATGGGTTAGGGTTAGGGTTAGGGTTAGGGTACGGCTTAGGGTACGGATTAGGGTATGGGTGAGTGTACGGCGTAGGGTAAGGTTTAGGGTTAGGGTTAGGGTTAGGGTTAGTTTTAGGGTTAGGGATTGGTTTAGGGTACGGTTTAGGATTAGCGTACGTATTAGGGTTAGCGTTTGGGTTAGGTTTAGGGTACGCGTTAGGGTTAGGGTATGGGTTAGGGTTAGGGTACACGTTAGGATTAGGGTATTTATTAAACCTATCCCACATTCTAGATACCACTTAGCACATAAAGGAATATTATTTGGGGTCCAGCCATGGAGAAGATTTTAGTCACTAAGATAAGACAAAGAATAAACACATTATAAAAAAATCACATTAGAATTTTCTTTTTAACCTGTTCCTTAAAACACTAGTGCTTAGGAAATCTAATGGAGGCAAAAGCATTCAAGGGTAGTTGAGGGTTAGGGTTAGGGTTAGGGTTAGTGTTAGGGTTAGGGTACGGCTTAGGGTATGGGATAGGGTACAGGTGAGGGTACGGCGTAGGGTAGGGGTTAGGGTTAGGTTTAGTGTTAGGGTTAGGGTTAGGGTATGGCTTAGGGTACGGGTGAGGGTACGGGTGAGGGTACTGTGTAGGGTATTGATTAGGGTTAGGGTACAGCTTAGGATACGGTTTAGGGCACTGGTTAGGGTACGGCGTATGGTATGGGTTAGGGTTAGGGTTAGGATTAGGTACGGCTTAGGGTACGGGTTAGGGTACGGGTGAGGGTACGGCATAGGGTATGGGTTAGGTTTAGGGTTAGGTTTAGGGTTAGGGTTAGGGTAGGGCTTACGATATGGTTTAGGGAACGGGTGAGGGTATGGAGCAGCGTATGGGTTAGGGTTAGGGTTAGGGTTAGGGTACGGCTTAGGGTACGGGTTAGGTTACGGGTGAGGGTACGGCGTAGGGTATGGGTTAGGGTTAGGATTAGGGTTAGGGTTAGTTTTAGGGTTAGGGATTGGTTTAGGGTACGGGTTAGGATTAGCGTACCTTTGGGGTTAGGGTACGCGTTAGGGTTAGGGTATGGGGTAGGGTTAGGGTACACGTTAGGATTAGGGTATTTATTAAACCTATCCCACTCTCTAGATACCACTTAGCACGTAAAGGAATATTATTTGGGGTCCAGCCATGGAGAAGCTTTTAGTCACTAGGATAAAATAAAGAATAAACACATTATAAAAAAATCACATTAGGATTTTCTTTATAACCTGTTCCTTAAAACACTAGTGCTTAGGAAATCTAATGGAGGCAAAAGCAGTCAACGGTTGTTTAGGGTTAGTGTTAGGGTTAGGGTTAGTGTTAGGGTTAGGGTATGGCTTAGGGTATGGGATAGGGTACGGGTGAGGGTACGGGTGAGGATACTGCGTAGGGTATTGGTTAGGGTTAGGGTTAGGGTTAGGGTTAGTTTTATGGTTAGGGATTGGTTTAGGGTACGGTTTAGGATTAGCGTACGTGTTAGGGTTAGGGTTTGGTTTAGGGTTAGGGTACACGTTAGGATTAGGGTATTTATTAAACCTATCCCACTCTCTAGATACCACTTAGCACGTAAAGGAATATTATTTGGGGTCCAGCCATGGAGAAGCATTTAGTCACTAGGATAAGATAAAGAATAAACACATTATAAAAAAATCACATTAGGATTTTCTTTTTAACCTGTTCCTTAAAACACTAGTGCTTAGGAAATCTAATGGAGGCAAAAGCAGTCAACGGTAGTTTAGGGTTAGTGTTAGGGTTAGGATTAGTGTTAGGGTTAGGGTATGGCTTAGGGTATGGGATAGGGTACGGGTGAGGGTACGGCGTAGGGTAGTGGTTAGGGTTAGGGTTAGTGTTAGGTTTAGGGTACGGCTTAGGGTACGGGTGAGGGTACGGGTGAGGATACTGCGTAGGGTATTGGTTAGGGTTAGGGTACGGCTTAGGATACGGGTTAGGGTACGGGTTAGGGTAAGGCGTAGGGTATGGGTTAGGGTTAAGGTTAGGGTTAGGGTTAGGGTTAGGGTACGGCTTAGGGTACGGGTTAGGGTACGGGTGAGGGTACGGCGTAGGGTATGGGTTAGGGTTAGGGTTATGGTTAGGGTTAGTTTTAGGGTTAGGGATTGGTTTATGGTACGGGTTAGGATTAGCGTACGTGTTAGTGTTAGGGTACGCGTTAGGGTTAGGGTATGGTTTAGGGTTAGGGTACACGTTAGGATTAGCCTATTTATTAAACCTATCCCACTCTCTAGATACCACTTAGCACGTAAAGGAATATTATATGTGGTCCAGCCATGGAGAAGATTTTAGTCACTAGGATAAGATAAAGAATAAACACATTATAAAAAAATCACATGAGGATTTTCTTTTTAACCTGTTCCTTAAAACACTAGTGCTTAGGAAATCTAATGGAGGCAAAAGCAGTCAAGGGTAGTTTAGGGTTAGGGTTAGGGTTAGGGTTAGGGTTAGTGTTAGGGTTAGGATACAGCTTAGGGTATGGGATAGGGTACGGGTGAGGGTACGGAGTAGGGTAGGGGTTAGGGTTAGGGTTAGGGTTAGGGTTAGCGTACGGCTTAGGGTACGGGTGAGGGTACGGGTGAGGGTACTGCGTAGGGTATTGGTTAGGGTTAGGGTACGGCTTAGGATACGGGTTAGGTTACGGGTTAGGGTACGGCGTAGGTAGGGGTTAGGGTTAGGGTTAGGGTACTGCTTAGGGTACGGCTTAGGGTACAGGTGAGGGTATGGCGTAGGGTATAGGTTAGGGTTAGGGTTAGGGTTAGGGTACGGCTTAGGATACGGGTTAGGGTACGGGTGAGGCTATGGCGTAGCGTATGGGTTAGGGTTAGTGTTAGGGTTAGAGTATGGCTTAGGGTACGGGTTAGGGTACGGGTGAGGGTACGGCGCAGAGTATAGGTTAGGGTTAGTGTTAGAGTTAGGGTACGGCTTAGGCTATGGGATAGGGTACGGGTGAAGGTACGGCGTAGCGTAGGGGTTAGGTTTAGGGTTACGGTTAGGGTTAGGGTTAGGTTACGGCTTAGGATACGGGTTAGGGTATGTGTGAGGGTACGGCGTAGCCAATGGGTTAGGGTTAGCGTTAGGGCTAGGGTACGGCTTAGGGTACGGGATAGGGTATGGGCGCGGGTACGGCGTAGGGTATGGGGTAGGGTTAGGATTAGGGTTCGGATTAGTTTTAGGGTTAGGGATTGGTTTAGGGTACGGGTTAGGATTAGCGTACGTGTTAGGGTTAGGGTTTGGGTTAGGGTTAGGTTACGAATTAGGGTTAGGGTATGGGTTAGGGATAGGGTACACGTTAGGATTAGGGTATTTATTAAACCTATCCCACTCTCTAGATACCACTTAGCACGTAAAGGAATATTATTTGGGGTCCAGCCATGGAGAAGATTTTAGTCACTAGGATAAGATAAAGGATAAACACATTATAAAAAAATCACATTAGGATTTTCTTTTTAACCTGTTCCTTAAAACACTCGTGCTTAGGAAATCGAATGGAGGCAAAAGCAGTCAAGGGTAGTTTAGGGTTAGGGTTAGTGTTAGGGTTAGTGTTAGGGTTAGGGTATGGCTTAGGGTATGGGATAGGGTACGGGTGAGGGTACGGCGTAGGGTAGGGGTTAGGGTTAGGGTTAGGGTTAGTGTTAGGTTTAGGGTACGGCTTAGGGTACGGGTGAGGGTACGGGTGAGGGTATGGCGTAGGGTATAGGTTAGGGTTAGGGTTAGGGTTAGGGTTAGTTTTAGGGTTAGGGATTGGTTTAGGGTTCGGGTTAGGATTAACGTACGTGTTAGGGTTAGGGTTTGGGTTAGGGTTAGGGTACGCTTTAGGGTTAGGGTATGGGTTAGGGTTAGGGTACACGTTAGGATTAGGGTATTTATTAAACCTATCCCCCTCTCTAGATACCACTTAGCACGTAAAGGAATATTATTTGGGGTCCAGCCATGGAGAAGATTTTAGTCACTAGGATAAGATAAAGAATAAATATTTTATAAAAAAATCACATTAGGATTTTCTTTTTAACCTGTTCCTTAAAACACTAGTGTTTAGGAAATCTAATGGAGGCAAAAGCAGTCAAGGGTAATTTAGACTTAGGGTTAGTGTTAGGGATAGGGTACGGCCAAGGGTATGGGATAGGTTACGGGTGAGGGTACGGCGTAGGGTAGGGGTTAGGGTTAGGGTTAGGGTTAGGGTTAGGATTAGGGTACGGCTTAGGGTACAGGTGAGGGTACGGGTGAGGGTACTGCGTAGGGTATTGGTTAGGGTTAGGGTACGGCTTAGGATACGTGTTAGGGTACGGGTTAGGGTACGGCGTAGGGTATGGGTTAGGGTTAGGGTTAGGTTTAGGGTTAGGGTACGGCTTAGGTTACGGGTTAGGGTACGGGTGAGGGTACGGCATAGGGTATAGGTTAGGGTTAGGGTTAGGGTTAGGGTACGGCTTAGGATACGGGCTAGGGTACGGGTGAGGGTACGGCGTAGCGTATGGGTTAGGGTTAGGGTTAGGGTTAGGGTACGGCTTAGGGTACGGCTTAGGGTACGGGTTAGGTTACGGGTGAGGGTACGGCGTAGGGTATGGGTTAGGGTTAGGGTTAGGGTTAGGGTTAGGGTTAGGGTACGGCTTAGGGTACGGGTTAGGGTACGGGTGAGGGTACGGCGTAGTGTATAGGTTAGGGTTATGGTTAGGGTTACGGTACGGCTTAGGGTACGGGTTAGGTTACGGGTGAGGGTACGGCGTAGGGTATGGGTTAGGGTTAGGGTTAGGTTTAGGGTTCGGCTTAGGGTACGGGTTAGGTTACGGGTGAGGGTACCGCTTAGGGTATGGGTTAGGGTTAGGGTTAGGTTTAGGGTTAGTTTTAGGGTTACGGATTGGTTTAAGGTACGGGTCAGGATTAGCGTACGTGTTACGGTTAGGGTACGCGTTAGGGTTAGGGTATGGTTTAGGGTTAAGTACACGTTAGGATTAGGGTATTTATTAAACCTATCCCACTCTCTAGATACCACTTAGCACGTAAAGGAATATTATTTGGGGTCCAGCCATGGAGAAGATTTTAGTCACTAGGATAAGATAAAGAATAAACACATTATAAAAAAATCACATTAGGATTTTCTTTTTAACCTGTTCCTTAAAACACTAGTGCTTAGGAAATCTAATGGAGGCAAAAGCAGTCAAGGGTAGTTGAGGGTTAGGGTTAGGGTTAGGGTTAGTGTTAGGGTTAGGGTACGGCTTAGGGTATGGGTTAGGGTACAGGTGAGGGTACGGCGTAGGGTACGGGTTAGGGTTAGGATTAGGGTTAGGGTTAGGGTTAGGGTATGGCTTAGGGTACGGGTGAGGGTACGGCGTAGGGTACGGGTTAGGGTTAAGGTTAGGTTTAGGGTTAGGGTATGGCTTAGGGTACGGGTGAGGGTACGTGTGAGGGTACTGTGTAGGGTATTGGTTACGGTTAGGGTACGGCTTAGAATACGGGTTAGGTACGGATTAGGGTACAGCGTAGGGTGTGGGTTAGGGTTAGGGTTAGGGTTAGGGTGAGGGTTAGGGTACGGCTTAGAGTACGGGTTAGGGTACGGGTGAGGGTACGGCGTACTGTATAGGTTAGGGTTAGGGTTAGGGTTAGGGTACGGCTTAGGGTACGTATTAGGGTACGGGTGAATGTACGGCATAGGGTAAGGGTTAGGGTTAGTGTTAGGGTTAGGGTTAGTTTTAGGGTTAGGGATTGGTTTAGGATACGGTTTAGGATTAGCATATGTGTTAGGGTTAGGGTTGGGGTTAGGGTTAGGGTTAGGGTACGGCTTAGGGCACGGGTTAGGGTACGGGTGAGGGTACGGCGTAGGGTATGGGTTAGGGTTAGGGTTAGGGTTAGGGTTAGGGTTAGGGTACGGCTTAGGGTACGGGTTAGGGAACGGGTGAGGGTACGGCGTAGGGTATGGGTTAGGGTTAGGGTTAGGTTTAGGGTTACGGTTAGGGTAGGGCTTAGGATACGGGTTAGGGAACGGGTGAGGGTATGGTGCAGCGTATGGGTTAGGGGTTAGGGTTAGGGTTAGGGTTAGGGTTAGGGTTAGGGTTAGGGTTAGGGTTAGGGTTAGTGTTAGGGTTAGGGTATGGCTTAGGGTATGGGATAGGGTACGGGTGAGGGTACGGCGTAGGGTAGGGGTTAGGGTTAGTGTTAGTGTTAGGTTTAGGATACGGCATAGGGTACGGGTGAGGGTACGAGTGAGGGTACTGTGTAGGGTATTGGTTAGGGTTAGGGTACGGCTTAGGATACGGGTTAGGGTACGGGTTAGGGTACGGCATACGGTATGGTTTAGGGTTATGGTTAGGGTTAGGGTTAGGGTTAGGGTACGGCTTAGGGTACGGGTTAGGGTACGGGTGAGGGTACGGCGTAGTGTATGGGTTAGGGTTAGGGTTAGGGTTAGGGTGGCTTAGGGTACGGGTTAGGTTACGGGTGAGGGTACGGCGTAGGGTATGGGTTAGGGTTAGGGTTAGGTTTAGGGTGAGGGTTAGGGTAGGGCTTAGGATACGGGTTAGGGAACGGGTGAGGGTATGGTGCAGCGTATGGGTTAGGGGTAGGGTTAGGGTTAGGGTACGGCTTAGGGTACGGGTTAGGTTACGGGTGAGGGTACGGCGTAGGGTATGGGTTAGGGTTAGGATTAGGGTTAGGGTTAGTTTTAGGGTTAGGGATTGGTTTAGGGTACGGGTTAGGATTAGCGTACCTGTTAGGGTTAGGGTTTGGGTTAGGGTTAGGGTACACGTTAGGATTAGGGTATTTATTAAACCTATCCCACTCTCTAGATACCACTTAGCACGTAAAGGAATATTATTTGGGGTCCATCCATGGAGAAGATTTTAGTCACTAGGATAAGATAAAGAATAAACACATTATAAAAAATCACATTAGGATTTTCTTTTTAACCTGTTCTTAAAACACTAGTGCTTAGGTAATCTAATGGAGGCAAAAGCAGTCAAGGGTAGTTTAGGGTTAGGGTTAGGGTTAGGGTTAGTGTTAGGGTTAGGGTATGGCTTAGGGTATGGGATACGGTACGGGTGAGGGTACGGCGTAGGGTATGGGTTAGGGTTAGGGTTAGGGTTAGAGTATGGTTTAGGGTACGGGTTAGGGTACGGGTGAGGGTACGGCGTAGTGTATAGGTTAGGTTTAGGGTTAGGGTTAGGGTACGGCTTAGGGTACGGGTTAGGTTACGGGTGAGGGTACGGCGTAGGGTATGGGTTAGGGTTAGGGTTAGGGTTAGGGTTAGGGTTAGGGTAGGGCTTAGGATACGTGTTAGGGAACGGGTGAGGGTATGGTGCAGCGTATGGGTTAGGGGTAGGGTTAGGGTTAGGGTACGGCTTAGGGTACGGGTTAGGTTACGGGTGAGGGTACGGCGTAGGGTATGGGTTAGGGTTAGGATTAGGGTTAGGGTTAGTTTTAGGGTTAGGGATTGGTTTAGGGTACGGGTTAGGATTAGCGTACGTGTTAGTGTTAGGGTACGCGTTAGGGTTAGAGTATGGGTTAGGGTTAGGGTACACGTTAGGATTAGGGTATTTATTAAACCTATCCCACTCTCTAGATACCACTTAGCACGTAAAGGAATATTATTTGGGGTCCAGCCATGGAGAAGATTTTAGTCACTAGGATAAGATAAAGAATAAACACATTATAAAAAAATCACATTAGGATTTTCTTTTTAACCTGTTCCTTAAAACACTAGTGCTTAGGAAATCTAATGGAGGCAAAAGCTTTCTAGGGTAGTTGAGGGTTAGGGTTAGGGTTAGGGTTAGTGTTAGGGTTAGGGTATGGCTTAGGGTATGGGATAGGGTACGGGTGAGGGTACGGCGTAGGGTAGGGGTTAGGGTTAGTGTTAGTGTTAGGTTTAGGATACGGCATAGGGTACGGGTGAGGGTACGAGTGAGGGTACTGTGTAGGGTATTGGTTAGGGTTAGGGTACGGCTTAGGATACGGGTTAGGGTACGGGTTAGGGTACGGCATACGGTATGGTTTAGGGTTAGGGTTAGGGTTAGGGTTAGGGTTAGGGTACGGCTTAGGGTACGGGTTAGGGTACGGGTGAGGGTACGGCGTAGTGTATGGGTTAGGGTTAGGGTTAGGGTTAGGGTGGCTTAGGGTACGGGTTAGGTTACGGGTGAGGGTACGGCGTAGGGTATGGGTTAGGGTTAGGGTTAGGTTTAGGGTTAGGGTTAGGGTAGGGCTTAGGATACGGGTTAGGGAACGGGTGAGGGTATGGTGCAGCGTATGGGTTAGGGGTAGGGGTAGGGTTAGGGTACGGCTTAGGGTACGGGTTAGGTTACGGGTGAGGGTACGGCGTAGGGTATGGGTTAGGGTTAGGATTAGGGTTAGGGTTAGTTTTAGGGTTAGGGATTGGTTTAGGGTACGGGTTAGGATTAGCGTACCTGTTAGGGTTAGGGTTTGGGTTAGGGTTAGGGTACACGTTAGGATTAGGGTATTTATTAAACCTATCCCACTCTCTAGATACCACTTAGCACGTAAAGGAATATTATTTGGGGTCCATCCATGGAGAAGATTTTAGTCACTAGGATAAGATAAAGAATAAACACATTATAAAAAATCACATTAGGATTTTCTTTTTAACCTGTTCTTAAAACACTAGTGCTTAGGTAATCTAATGGAGGCAAAAGCAGTCAAGGGTAGTTTAGGGTTAGGGTTAGGGTTAGGGTTAGTGTTAGGGTTAGGGTATGGCTTAGGGTATGGGATACGGTACGGGTGAGGGTACGGCGTAGGGTAGGGGTTAGGGTTAGGGTTAGGGTTAGTGTTAGGTTTAGGGTATGGCTTAGGGTACGGGTGAGGGTACGGGTGAGGGTACTGTGTAGGGTATTGGTTAGGATTAGGGTACAGCTTAGGATACGGGTTAGGGTACGGCGTAGGTTATGGGTTAGGGTTAGGGTTAGGGTTAGGGTTAGGGTTAGGGTACGGCTTAGGGTACGGGTTAGGGTGCGGGTGAGGATACGGCGTAGTGTATAGGTAGGGTTAGGGTTAGGGTTAGGGTACGGCTTAGGGTACGGGTTAGGTTACGGGTGAGGTTACGGCGTAGGATATGGGTTAGGGTTAGGGTTAGGTTTAGGGTACGGCTTAGGGTACGGGTTAGGTTACGGGTGAGGGTACGGCTAAGGGTTTGGGTTAGGGTTAGGGTTAGGTTTAGGGTTAGTTTTAGGGTTACGGATTGGTTTAGGGTACGGGTTAGGATTAGCGTACGTGTTATGGTTAGGGTACGCGTTAGGGTTAGGGTATGGGTTAGGGTTAAGTACACGTTAGGATTAAGGTATTTATTAAACCTATCCCACTCTCTAGATACCACTTAGCACGTAAAGGAATATTATTTGGGGTCCAGCCATGGAGAAGATTTTAGTCACTAGGATAAGATAAAGAATAAACACATTATAAAAAAATCACATTAGGAATTTCTTTTTAACCTGTTCCTTAAAACACTAGTGCTTAGGAAATCTCATGGAGGCAAAAGCATTCAAGGGTAGTTGAGGGTTAGGGTTAGGGTTAGGGTTAGTGTTAGGGTTAGGGTACGGCTTAGGGTATGGGTTAAGGTACAGGTGAGTGTACGGCGTAGGGTAGGGGTTAGGGTTAGGATTAGGGTTAGGGTTAGGGTTAGGGTATGGCTTAGGGTACGGGTGAGGGTACGGCGTAGGGTAGGGGTTAGGGTTAAGGTTAGGTTTAGGGTTAGGGTATGGCTTAGGGTACGGGTGAGGGTACGGGTGAGGGTACTGTGTAGGGTATTGGTTAGGGTTAGGTTACGGCTTAGAATACGGGTAAGGTACGGGTTAGGGTACAGCGTAGGGTGTGGGTTAGGGTTAGGGTTAGGGTTAGGGTGAGGGTTAGGGTACGGCTTAGGGTACGGGTTAGGGTACGGGTGAGGGTACGGCGTAGTGTATAGGTTAGGGTTAGGGTTAGGGTACGGCTTAGGGTAGGTATTAGGGTACGGGTGAATGTACGGCGTAGGGTAAGGGTTAGGGTTAGTGTTAGGGTTAGGGTTAGTTTTAGGGTTAGGGATTGGTTTAGGATACGGTTTAGGATTAGCGTACGTGTTAGGGTTAGGGTTTGGGTTAGGGTTAGGGTACGCGTTAAGGTTAGGGTATGGGTTAGTGTTAGGGTACACGTTAGGATTAGGGTATTTATTAAACCTATCGCACTCTCTAGATACCACTTAGCACGTAAAGGAATATTATTTGGGGTCCAGCCATGGAGAAGATTTTAGTCACTAGGATAAGATAAAGAATAAACACATTATAAAAAAAATCACATTAGGATTTTCTTTTTAACCTGTTCCTTAAAACACTAGTGCTTAGGAAATCTAATGGAGGCAAAAGCTTTCTAGGGTAGTTGAGGGTTAGGGTTAGGGTTAGGGTTAGTGTTAGTGTTAGGGTACGGCTTAGGGTATGGGATAGGGTTCAGGTGAGGGTACGGCGTAGGGTAGGGGTTAAGGTTAGGATTAGGGTTAGGGTGAGGGTTAGGGTATGGCTTAGGGTACGGGTGAGGGTACGGGTGAGGGTACTGCGTAGGGTATTGGTTAGGGTTAGGGTACGGCTTAGAATACGGGTTAGGGTACGGGTTAGGGTACGGCGTAGGGTATGGGTTAGGGTTAGGGTTAGGGTACGGCTTAGGGTACGGGTTAGGGTACGGTGAGGGTACGGCGTAGTGTATAGGTTAGGGTTAGGGTTAGGGTTAGGGTACGGGTTAGGTTACGGGTGAGGGTACGGCGTAGGGTATGGGTTAGGGTTAGGGTTAGGTTTAGGGTTAGGGTTAGGGTAGGGCTTAGGATACGGGTTAGGGAACGCGTGAGGGTATGGTGCAGCGTATGGGTTAGGGGTAGGGTTAGGGTTAGGGTACGGCTTAGGGTACGGGTTAGGTTACGGGTGAGGGTATGGCGTAGGGTATGGGTTAGGGTTAGGATTAGGGTTAGGGTTAGTTTTAGGGTTAGGGATTGGTTTAGGGTACGGGTTAGGATTAGCGTACGTGTTAGGGTTAGGGTATGCGTTAGGGTTAGAGTATGGGTTAGGGTTAGGGTACACGTTAGGATTAGGGTATTTATTAAACCTATCCCACTCTCTAGATACCACTTAGCACGTAAAGGAATATTATTTGGGGTCCAGCCATGGAGAAGATTTTAGTCACTAGGATAAGATAAAGAATAAACACATTATAAAAAAATCACATTAGGATTTTCTTTTTAACCTGTTCCTTAAAACACTAGTGCTTAGGAAATCGAATGGAGGCAAAAGCAGTCAAGGGTAGTTTAGGGTTAGGGTTAGGGTTAGGGTTAGTGTTAGGGTTAGGGTATGGCTTAGGGTATGGGATAGGGTACGGGTGAGGGTACGGCGTAGGGTAGGGGTTAGGGTTAGGCTTAGTGTTAGGTTAAGGATACGGCATAGCGTACGGGTGAGGGTACGGGTGAGGGTACTGTGTAGGGTATTGGTTAGGGTTAGGGTACGGCTTAGGATACGGGTTAGGGTACGGGTTAGGGTACGGCGTAGGGTATGGTGTATGGTTAGGGTTAGGGTTAGGGTTAGGGTTAGGGTACGGCTTAGGGTACGGGTTAGGGTACGGGTGAGGGTACGGCGTAGTGTATGGGTTAGGGTTAGGGTTAAGGTTAGGGTACGGCTTAGGGTACGGGTTAGATTACGGGTGAGGGTACGGCGTAGGGTATGGGTTAGGGTTAGGGTTAGGTTTAGGGTTAGGGTTAGGGTAGGGCTTAGGATACGGGTTAGGGTACGGGTGAGGTTACTGTGTAGGGTATTGGTTATGGTTAGGGTACAGCTTAGAATACGGGTTAGGTACGGGTTAGGGTACAGCGTAGGGTGTGGGTTAGGGTTAGGGTTAGGGTTAGGGTGAGGGTTAGGGTACGGCTTAGGGTACGGGTTAGGGTACGGGTGAGGGTACGGCGTAGTGTATAGGTTAGAGTTAGGGTTAGGGTTAGGGTATGGCTTAGGGTACGGGTGTATGTACGGCGTAGGGTAAGGGTTAGGGTTAGGGTTAGGGTTAGGGTTAGTTTTAGGGTTAGGGATTGGTTTAGGGTACGGTTTAGGATTAGCGTACGTGTTAGGGTTAGGGTTTGGGTTAGGGTTAGGTTACGCGTTAGGGTTAGGGTATGGGTTAGGGTTGGGGTACACGTTAGGATTAGGGTATTTATTAAACCTATCCCATTCTCTAGATACCACTTAGCACGTAAAGGAATATTATTTGGGGTCCAGCCATGCAGAAGATTTTAGTCACTAGGATAAGATAAAGAATAAACACATTATAAAAAAATCACATGAAGATTTTCTTTTTAACCTGTTCCTTAAAACACTAGTGCTTAGGAAATCTAATGGAGGCAAAAGCATTCAAGGGTAGTTGAGGGTTAGGGTTAGGGTTAGGGTTAGTGTTGGGGTTAGGGTACGGCTTAGGGTATGGGATAGGGTACAGGTGAGGGTACGGCATAGGGTAGGGGTTAGGGTTAGGATTAGCGTTAGGGTTAGGGTTAGGGTATGGCTTAAGGTACGGGTGAGGGTACGGGTGAGGGTACTGTGTAGGGTATTGGTTAGGGTTAGGGTACGGCTTAGAATACGGGATAGGGTACGGGTTAGGGTACGGCGTAGGTTATCGGTTAGGGTTAGGGTTAGGGTTAGGTTACGGCTTAGGGTACGGGATAGGGTACGGGTGAGGGTACGGCGTAGTGTATAGGTTAGGGTTAGGGTTAGGGTTAGGGTACGGCTTAGGGTACGGGTTAGGTTACGGGTGAGGGTACGGCGTAGGGTATGGGTTAGGGTTATGGTTAGGTTTAGGGTTAGTGTTAGGGTAGGGCTTAGGATACGGGTTAGGGAACGGGTGAGGGTATGGTGCAGCGTATGGGTTAGGGGTAGGGTTAGGGTTAGGGTACGGCTTAGGGTACTGGTTAGGTTACGGGTGAGGGTACGGCGTAGGGTATGGGTTAGGGTTAGGATTACGGTTAGTGTTAGTTTTACGGTTAGGGATTGGTTTAGGGTACTGGTTAGGATTAGCGTACGTGTTAGGGTTAGGGTACGCATTAGGGTTAGGGTATGGGTTAGGGTTAGGGTACACGTTAGGATTAGGTTTAGGGTTAGGGTTAGGGTATGGCTTAGGGTATGGGATAGGGTACGGGTGAGGGTACGGCGTAGGGTAGGGGTTAGGTTTAGGGTTAGGGTTAGTGTTAGGTTTAGGGTACGGCTTAGGGTACGGATGAGGGTACGGGTGAGGGTACTGCGTAGGGTATTGTTTACGGTTAGGGTATGGCTTAGGATACGGGTTAGGGTACGGGTTAGGGTACGGCGTAGGGTATGGGTTAGGGTTAGGGTTAGGGTTAGGGTTAGGGTTAGGGTTAGGGTACGGCTTAGGGTACGGGTTAGGTTACGGGTGAGGGTACGGCTTAGGGTATGGGTTAGGGTTAGGGTTAGGGTTAGGGTTAGGGTACGGCTTAGGGTACGGGTTAGGTTACGGGTGAGGGTACGGCTTAGGGTATGGGTTAGGGTTAGGGTTAGGGTTAGGGTTAGGGTACGGCTTAGGGTACGCTTGAGGGTGCGGGTGAGAATACTGCATAGGGTATTGGTTAGGGTTAGGGTACGGCTTAGGATACGGGTTAGGGTACGGGTTAGGGTACGGCGTAGGGTAGGGGTTAGGGTTAGGGTTAGGGTTAGGGTTAGGGTATGGCTTAGGGTACGGGTGAGGGTACGGGTGAGGGTACTGTGTAGGGTATTGGTTAGGATTAGGGTACGGCTTAGGATACGGGTTAGGGTACGGCTTAGGGTACGGGTTAGGTTACGGGTGAGGGTACGGCTTAGGGTATGGGTTAGGGTTAGGGTTATGTTTAGGGTTAGTTTTAGGGTTACGGATTGGTTTAGGGTACGGGTTAGGATTAGCGTACGTGTTATGGTTAGGGTACGCGTTAGGGTTAGGGTATGGGTTAGGGTTAAGTACACGTTAGGATTAGGGTATTTATTAAACCTATCCCACTCTCTAAATACCACTTAGCACGTAAAGGAATATTATTTGGGGTCCAGCCATGGAGAAGATTTTAGTCACTAGGATAAGATAAAGGATAAACACATTATAAAAAAATCACATTAGGATTTTCTTTTTAACCTGTTCCTTAAAACACTAGTGCTTAGGAAATCGAATGGAGGCAAAAGCAGTCAAGGGTAGTTTAGGGTTAGGGTTAGGGTTAGGGTTAGTGTTAGGGTTAGGGTACGGCTTAGGGTATGGGATAGGGTACGGGTGAGGTACGGCGTAGGGTAGGGGTTAGGGTTAGGGTTAGGGTTAGTGTTAGGTTTAGGGTACGGCTTAGGGTACGGGTGAGGGTACGGGTGAGGGTACTGCGTAGGGTATTGGTTAGGGTTAGGGTATGGCTTAGGATACGGTAAGGGTACGTGTTAGGGTATGGCGTAGGTTATGGGTTAGGGTTAGGGTTAGGGTTAGGGTTAGGGTACGGCTTAGGGTACGCGTTAGTGTATTGGTGAGGGTACGACGTAGGGTATAGGTTAGGGTTAGGGTTAGGGTACGGCTTAGGATACGGGTTAGGGTACGGGTGAGGGTACAGCGTAGCGTATGGATTAGTGTTAGGGTTAGGGTACGGCTTAGGGTACGGGTTAGGGTACGGGTGAGGGTACGGCGTAGTGTATGGGTTAGGGTTAGGGTTACGGTTAGGGTTAGTTTTAGGGTTAGGGATTGGTTTAGGGTACGGTTTAGGATTAGCCTACATATTAGGGTTAGGGTTTGGGTTAGGGTTAGGGTACGCGTTAAGGTTAGGGTATGGGTTAGGGTTAGGGTACACGTTAGGATTAGGGTATTTATTAAACCTATCCCACTCTCTAGATACCACTTAGCATGTAAAGGAATTTTATTTGGGGTCCAGCCATGGAGAAGATTTTAGTCACTAGGATAAGATAAAGAATAAACACATTATAAAAAAATCACTATAGGATTTTCTTTTTAACCTGTTCCTTAAAACACTAGTGCTTAGGAAATCTAATTGCGGCAAAAGCAGTCTAGGGTAGTTTAGGGTTAGGGTTAGGGTTTGGGTTAGTGTTAGGGTTAGGGTACGGCTTAGGGTATGGGACAGGGTACGGGTGAGGGTACGGTGTAGGGTAGGGGTTAGGGTTAGGGTTAGGGTTAGGGTTAGGGTTAGGGTTAGGGTACGGCTTAGGGTACGGGTGAGGGTACGGGTGAGTGTACTGCGTAGGGTATTGGTTAGGGTTAGGTTACGGCTTAGGATACGGGTTAGGGTATGGGTTAGGTTACGGCGTAGTGTATGGGTTAGGGTTAGGGTTAGGGTTAGGATATGGTTTATGGTACGGGTTATGGTACGGGTGAGAGTATGGCGTAGGGTTAGGGTTAGGGTTAGGGTTAGGGTTAGGGTACAGGTGAGGGTACGGTGTAGCGTATGGGTTAGGGTTAGTGTTAGGGTGAGGGTTAGGGTACGGCTTAGGGTATGGAATAGGGTACGGATGAGGGTACGGCGTAGGGTAGGGGTTAGGTTTAGGATTAGGGTTAGTGTTAGGGTTAGGGTACGGCTTAGAGTATGGGATAGGGTACGGGTGAGGGTACGGCATAGGGTAGGGCTTAGGGTTAGGGTTAGGGATAGGTTTACGGTACGGGTGAGGGTACGGGTGATGGTACTGCGTAGGGTATTGGTTAGGATTAGGGTACGGCTTAGGATACGGGTTAGGGTATGGGTTAGTGTACGGCGTAGGGTATGGGTTAGCGTTAGGGTTAGGTTTAGGGTTAGGGTTAGGGTAGGGCTTAGGATACGGGTTAGGGAACGGGTGAAGGTATGGTGCAGCGTATGGGTTAGGGGTAGGGTTAGGGTTAGGGTACGGCTTACCGTACTGGTTAGCTTACGGGTGAGGGTACGGCGTAGGGTATGGGTTAGGGTTAGGATTAGGGTTAGCGTTAGTTTTAGGGTTAGGGATTGGTTTAGGGTACGGTTTAGGATTAGCGTACGTGTTAGGGTTACGGTACGCATTAGGGTTAGGGTATGGGTTAGGGTTAGGGTACACGTTAGGATTAGGGTATGTATTAAACCTATCCCACTCTCTAGATACCACTTAGCACGTAAAGGAATATTATTTGGGGTCCAGCCATGGAGAAGATATTAGTCACTAGGATAAGATAAAGAATAAACACATTATAAAAAAATCACATTAGGATTTTCTTTTTAACCAATTCCTTAAAACACTAGTGCTTAGGAAATCTAATGGAGGCAAAAGCAGTCAAGGGTAGTTTAGGGTTAGGGTTAGGGTTAGGGTTAGTGTTAGGTTTAGGGTACGGCCTAGGGTACGGGTGAGGGTACGGGTGAGGGTACTGCGTAGGGTATTGGTTAGGGTTAGGGTACGGCTTAGGATACGGGTTACTGTATGGGTTAGGGTACGGCGTAGGGTATGGGTTAGGGTTAGGGTTAGGGTTAGGGTTAGGGTTAGGTTGCGGCTTAGGGTACGGGTTAGGTTACGGGTGAGGGTACGGCTTAGGGTATGGGTTAGGGTTAGGGTTAGGGTTAGGGTTAGTTTTAGGGTTACGGATTGTTTTAGGGTACGGGTTAGGATTAGCGTACGTGTTATGCTTAGGGTACGCGTTAGGGTTAGGGTATGGGTTAGGGTTAAGTACACGTTAGGATTAGGGTATTTATTAAACCTATCCCACTCTCTAGATACCACTTAGCACGTAAAGGAATATTATTTGGGGTCCAGCCATGGAGAAGATTTTAGTCACTAGGATAAGATAAAGGATAAACACATTATAAAAAAATCACATTAGGATTTTCTTTTTAACCTGTTCCTTAAAACACTAGTGCTTAGGAAATCGAATGGAGGCAAAAGCAGTCAAGGGTAGTTTAGGGTTAGGGTTAGGGTTAGGGTTAGTGTTAGGGTTAGGGTACGGCTTAGGGTATGGGATAGGGTACAGGTGAGGGTACGGCGTAGGGTAGGGGTTAGGGTTAGGGTTAGGGTTAGTGTTAGGTTTAGGGTACGGCTTAGGGTACGGATGAGGGTACGGGTGAGGGTACTGCGTAGGGTATTGGTTAGGGTTAGGGTACGGCTTAGGATACGGGTTAGGGTACGGGTTAGGGTACGGCGTAGGTTATGGGTTAGGGTTAGGGTTAGGGTACGGCTTAGGGTACACGTTAGTGTATGGGTGAGGGTACGACGTAGGGTATAGGTTAGGGTTAGGGTTAGGGTACGGCTTAGGATACGGGTTAGGGTACGGGTGAGGGTACAGCGTAGCGTATGGATTAGTGTTAGGGTTAGGGTACGGCTTAGGGTACGGGTTAGGTTACGGGTGAGGGTACGGCGTAGGATATGGGTTAGGGTTAGGATTAGGGTTAGGGTTAGTTTTAGGGTTAGGGATTGGTTTAGGGTACGGGTTAGGATTAGCGTACGTGTTAGGGTTAGGGTACGCGTTAGGGTTAGAGTATGGGTTAGGGTTAGGGTACACGTTAGGATTAGGGTATTTATTAAACCTATCCCACTCTCTAGATACCACTTAGCACGTAAAGGAATATTATTTGGGGTCCAGCCATGGAGAAGCTTTTAGTCACTAGGATAAGATAAAGAATAAACACATTATAAAAAAATCACATTAGGATTTTCTTTTTAACCTGTTCCTTAAAACACTAGTGCTTAGGAAATCGAATTGAGGCAAAAGCAGTCAAGGGTAGTTTAGGGTTAGGGTTAGGGTTAGGGTTAGTGTTAGGGTTAGGGTATGGCTTAGGGTATGGGATAGGGTACGGGTGAGGGTACGGCATAGGGTAGGGGTTAGGGTTAGGGTTAGTGGTATGTTAAGGGTACGGCATAGGGTACGGGTGAGGGTACGGGTGAGGGTACTGTGTAGGGTATTGGTTAGGGTTAGGGTACGGCTTAGGATACGGGTTAGGGTACGGGTTAGGGTACGGCGTAGGGTATGGTTTATGGTTAGGGTTAGGGTTAGGGTTAGGGTTAGGGTACGGCTTAGGGTACGGGATAGGGTACGGGTGAGGGTACGGCGTAGTGTATGGGTTAGGGTTAGGGTTAGGGTTAGGGTACGGCTTAGGTTACGGGTTAGGTTACGGGTGAGGTTACGGCGTAGGGTATGGGTTAGGGTTAGGGTTAGGTTTAGGGTTAGGGTTAGGGTAGGGCTTAGGATACGGGTTAGGGTGTGGGTGAGGGTACGGTGCAGCGTATGGGTTAGGGTTAGGGTTAGGGTTAGGGTACGGCTTAGGGTACGTATTAGGGTACGGGTGAATGTATGGCGTAGGGTAAGGGTTAGGGTTAGTGTTAGGGTTAGGGTTAGTTTTAGGGTTAGGGATTGGTTTAGGATACGGTTTAGGATTAGCGTAAGTGTTAGGGTTAGGGTTTGGGTTAGGGTTAGGGTACGCGTTAAGGTTAGGGTATGGGTTAGGGTTAGGGTACACGTTAGGATTAGGGTATTTATTAAACCTATCGCACTCTCTAGATACCACTTAGCACGTAAAGGAATATTATTTGGGGTCCAGCCATGGAGAAGATTTTAGTCACTAGGATAAGATAAAGAATTAACACATTATAAAAAAATCACATTAGGATTTTCTTTTTAACCTGTTCCTTAAAACACTAGTGCTTAGGAAATCTAATGGAGGCAAAAGCTTTCAAGGGTAGTTGAGGGTTAGGGTTAGGGTTAGGGTTAGTGTTAGGGTTAGGGTACGGCTTAGGGTATGGGATAGGGTACAGGAGAGGGTACGGCGTAGGGTAGGGGTTAAGGTTAGGATTAGGGTTAGGGTTAGGGTTAGGGTATGGCTTAGGGTACGGGTGAGGGTACGGGTGAGGGTACTGTGTAGGGTATTGGTTAGGGTTAGGGTACGGCTTAGAATACGGGTTAGGGTACGGGTTAGGGTACGGCGTAGGGTATGGGTTAGGGTTAGGGTTAGGGTTAGGGTACGGCTTAGGGTACGGGTTAGGGTACGGGTGAGGGTACGGCGTAGTGTATAGGTTAGGGTTAGGGTTAGGGTTAGGGTACGGCTTAGGGTACGGGTTAGGTTACGGGTGAGGGTACGGCGTAGGGTATGGGTTAGGGTTAGGGTTAGGTTTAGGGTTAGGGTTAGGGTAGGGCTTAGGATACGGGTTAGGGAACGGGTGAGGGTATGGTGCAGCATATGGGTTAGGGGTAGGGTTAGGGTTAGGGTACGGCTTAGGGTACGGGTTAGGTTACGGGTGAGGGTACGGCGTAGGGTATGGGTTAGGGTTAGGATTAGGGTTAGAGTTAGTTTTAGGGTTAGGGATTGGTTTAGGGTACGGGTTAGGATTAGCGTATGTGTTAGGGTTAGGGTACGCGTTAGGGTTAGAGTATGGGTTAGGGTTAGGGTACACGTTAGGATTAGGGTATTTATTAAACCTATCCCACTCTCTAGATACCACTTTGCACGTAAAGGAATATTATTTGGGGTCCAGCCATGGAGAAGATTTTAGTCACTAGGATAAGATAAAGAATAAACACATTATAAAAAAATCACATTAGGATTTTCTTTTTAACCTGTTCCTTAAAACACTAGTGCTTAGGAAATCTAATGGAGGCAAAAGCAGTCAAGGGTAGTTTAGGGTTAGGGTTACGGTTAGGGTTAGTGTTAGGGTTAGGGTACGGCTTAGGGTATGGGATAAGGTACGGGTGAGGGTACGGCATAGGGTAGGGGTTAGGGTTAGGGTTAGGGTTAGGGTTACGGTTAGGGTACGGCTTAGGGTACGGGTGAGGGTACGGGTGAGGGTACTGCGTAGGGTATTGGTTAGGGTTAGGGTACGGCTTAGGATACGGGTTAAGGTACGGGTTAGGGTACGGCGTAGGGTAGGTGTTAGGGTTAGGGTTAGGGTTAGGGTACGGCTTAGGGTATGGGATAGGGTACGGGTGAGGGTACGGTGTAGGGTAGGGGTTAGGGTTAGGGTTAGGTTTAGGGTTAGGGCATGGCTTAGGGTACGGGTGAGGGTACGGCGTAGGGTAGGGGTTAGGGATAATGTTAGGTTTAGGGTTAGGGTATGGCCTAGGGTACGTGTGAGGGTACGGGTGAGGGTACTGTGTAGGGTATTGGTTATGGTTAGGGTACAGCTTAGAATACGGGTTAGGTACGGGTTAGGGTACAGCGTAGGGTGTGGGTTAGGGTTAGGGTTAGGGTTAGGGTGAGGGTTAGGGTACGGCTTAGGGTACGGGTTAGGGTACGGGTGAGGGTACGGCGTAGTGTATAGTTTAGAGTTAGGGTTAGGGTTAGGGTACGGCTTAGGGTACGGGTGTATGTACGGCGTAGGGTAAGGGTTAGGGTTAGGGTTAGGGTTAGGGTTAGTTTTAGGGTTAGGGATTGGTTTAGGGTACGGTTTAGGATTAGCGTACGTGTTAGGGTTAGGGTTTGGGTTAGGGTTAGGTTACGCGTTAGGGTTAGGGTATGGGTTAGGGTAGGGGTACACGTTAGGATTAGGGTATTTATTAAACCTATCCCACTCTCTAGATACCACTTAGCACGTAAAGGAATATTATATGTGGTCCAGCCATGGAGAAGATTTTAGTCACTAGGATAAGATAAAGAATAAACACATTATAAAAAAATCACATGAAGATTTTCTTTTTAACCTGTTCCTTAAAACACTAGTGCTTAGGAAATCTAATGGAGGCAAAAGCATTCAAGGGTAGTTGAGGGTTAGGGTTAGGGTTAGGGTTAGTGTTGGGGTTAGGGTACGGCTTAGGGTATGGGATAGGGTACAGGTGAGGGTACGGCATAGGGTAGGGGTTAGGGTTAGGATTAGCGTTAGGGTTAGGGTTAGGGTATGCTTAAGGTACGGGTGAGGGTACGGGTGAGGGTACTGTGTAGGGTATTGGTTAGGGTTAGGGTACGGCTTAGAATACGGGTTAGGGTACGGGTTCGGGTACTGCGTAGGTTATGGGTTAGGGTTAGGGTTAGGGTTAGGTTACGGCTTAGGGTACGGGATAGGGTACGGGTGAGGGTACGGCGTAGTGTATAGGTTAGGGTTAGGGTTAGGGTTAGGGTACGGCTTAGGGTACGGGTTAGGTTAAGGGTGAGAGTACGGCGTAGGGTATGGGTTAGGGTTAGGGTTAGTTTTAGGTGTAGGGTTAGGGTAAGGCTTAGGATACGGGTTAGGGAACGGGTGAGGGTATGGTGCAGCGTATGGGTTAGGGGTAGGGTTAGGGTTAGGGTACGGCTTAGGATACTGGTTAGGTTACGGGTGAGGGTACGGCGTAGGGTATGGGTTAGGGTTAGGATTAGGGTTAGTGTTAGTTTTAGGGTTAGGGATTGGTTTAGGGTACGGGTTAGGATTAGCGTACGTGTTAGGGTTAGGGTACGCATTAGGGTTAGGGTATGGGTTAGGGTTAGGGTACACGTTAGGATTAGGTTTAGGGTTAGGGTTAGGGTATGGCTTAGGGTATGGGATAGGGTACGGGTGAGGGTACGGCATAGGGTAGGGTTTAGGGTTAGGGTTAGGGTTAGGGTTAGGGTACGGCTTAGGGTACGGGTGAGGGTACGGGTGAGAATACTGCGTAGGGTATTGGTTAGGGTTAGGGTACGGCTTAGGATACGGGTTAGCGTACGGGTTAGGGTACGGCGTAGGTTAGGGGTTAGGGTTAGGGTTAGGGTTAGGGTTAGGGTACGGCTTAGGGTACGGGTTAGGGTACAGGTGAGGGTACGGCGTAGGGTATAGGTTAGGGTTAGGGTTAGGGTTAGGGTACGGCTTAGGATACGGGTTAGGGTACGGGTGAAGCTACGGCGTAGCGTATGTGTTACGGTTAGGGTTAGGGTTAGAGTACGGCTTAGGGTAAGGGTTAGGGTACGGGTGAGGGTACGGCGTAGGGTATGGGTTAGGGTTAGGGTTAGGGTTAGTTTTAGGATTAGGGATTGGTTTAGGGTACGGGTTAGGATTAGCGTACGTGTTAGGGTTAGGGTTTGGTTAGGGTTAGGGTACGCGTTAGGGTTAGGGTATGGGTTAGGGTTAGGATACACGTTAGGATTAGGGTATTTATTAAACCTATCCCATTCTCTAGATACCACTTAACACGTAAAGGAATATTATTTGGGGTCCAGCCATGGAGAAGATTTTAGTCACTAGGATAAGATAAAGAATAAACACATTATAAAAAAATCACGTTAGGATTTTCCTTTTAACCTGTTCCTTAAAACACTAGTGCTTAGGAAATCTAATGGAGGCAAAAGCAGTCAAGGGTAGTTTAGGGTTAGGGTTAGGGTTAGGGTTAGGGTTAGTGTTAGGGTTAGGGTACGGCTTAGGGTATGGGATAGGGTACGGGTGAGGGTACGGCATAGGGTAGGGGTTAGGGTTAGGGTTAGGGTTACGGTTAGGGTACGGCTTAGGGTACGGGTGAGGGTACGGGTGAGGGTACTGCGTAGGGTATTGGTTAGGGTTAGGGTACGGCTTAGGATACGGGTTAGGGTACGGGTTAGGGTACGGCGTAGGGTAGGTGTTAGGGTTAGGGTTAGAGTTAGGGTACAGCATAGGGTACGGGTTAGGGTACAGGTGAGGGTACGGCGTAGGGTATAGGTTAGGGTTAGGATTAGGGTAGGGCTTAGGATACGGGTTAGGGAACGGGTGAGGGTATGGTGCAGCGTATGGGTTAGGGGTAGGGTTAGGGTTAGGGTACGGCTTAGGGTACGGGTTAGGTTACGGGTGAGGGTACGGGTGACGGTACTGTGTAGGGTATTGGTTAGGGTTAGTGTACGGCTTAGGATACGGGTTAGGGTGTGTGTTAGGGTACGGCGTAGGGTATGGTTTATGGTTAGGGTTAGGGTTAGGGTTAGGGTTAGGGTTAGGGTTAGTGTTAGGGTTAGGGTATGGCTTAGGGTAGGGGATAGGGTACGGGTGTGGGTACGGCGTAGGGCAGGTGTTAGGGTTAGGGTTAGGGTTAGGGTTAGGGTTAGGGTACGGCTTAGGGTACGGGTGAGGGTACGGGTGAGGGTACTGCGTAGGGTATTGGTTAGGGTTAGGGTACGGCTTAGAATACGGGTTAGGGTACGGATTAGGGTACGGCGTAGGGTAGGGGTTAGGGTTAGGGTTAGGGTTAGGGTACGGCTTAGGGTACAGGTTAGGGTACAGGTGAGGGTACGGCGTAGGGTATAGGTTAGGGTTAGGGTTAGGGTTAGCGTACGGTTTAGGATACGGTTTAGGGTACGGGTGAGGCTACGGCGTAGCGTATGGGTTAGGGTTAGGGTTAGGGTACGGCTTAGGGTACGGGTTAGGGTACGGGTGAGGGTACGGCGTAGTGTATAGGTTAGGGTTAGGGTTAGGGTTAGGGTACGTCTTAGGGTACGGGTTAGGGTACGGGTGAGGGTACGGCGTAGGGTAAGGTTTAGGGTTAGGGTTAGGGTTAGGGTTAGTTTTAGGGTTAGGGATTGGTTTAGGGTACGGGTTAGGATTAGCGTACGTGTTAGGGTTAGGTTTTGGGTTAGGGTTAGGGTACGCGTTAGGGTTAGGGTATGGGTTAGGGTTAGGGTACACGTTAGGATTAGGGTATTAAACCTATCCCACTCTCTAGATACCACTTAGCACGTAAAGGAATATTATTAGGGATCCAGCCATGGAGAAGATTATAGTCACTAGGATAACATAAAGAATAAACACATTATAAAAAAATCACATTAGGATTTTCTTTTTAACCTGTTCCTTAAAACACTAGTGCTTAGGAATTCTAATAGAGGCCAAAGAAATCAAGGGTAGTTTAGGGTTAGGGTTAGGGTTAGGGTTAGTTTTAGGGTTAGGGTATGGTTAGGGTATCGGATAGGGTACGGGTGAGGGTACGGCGTAGGGTAGGGGTTAGGGTTAGGGTTTGGGTTAGGGTTAGGGTTAGGGTATGGCTTAGGGTACGGGTGAGGGTACGGGTGAGGGTACTGTGTAGGGTATTGGTTATGGTTAGGGTACGGCTTAGAATACGGGTTAGGGTACGGGTTAGGGTACGGCATAGGGTATGGGTTAGGGTTAGGGTTAGGGTTAGCGTTAGGGTTAGGGTACGGCTTAGGGTACGGGTTAGGGTACGGGTGAGGGTACGGCGTAGTGTATAGGTTAGGGTTAGGGTTAGGGTTAGGGTACGGCTTAGGGTATGGGTTAGGGTACGGGTGAGGTTACGGCGTAGGTTATCGGTTAGGGTTAGGGTTACGGTTAGGGTTAGGGAACGGGTGAGGGTACGGTGTAGCGTATGGGTTAGGGTTAGTGTTAGGGTTAGGGTTAGGGTACGGCTTAGGGTATGGAATAGGTTACGGATGAGGGTACGGCGTAGGGTAGAGGTTAGTTTTAGGGTTAGGGTTAGTGTTAGGGTTAGGGTACGGCTTAGAGTATGGGATAGGGTACGGGTGAGGGTACGGCGTAGGGTAGGGCTTAGGGTTAGGGTTAGGGTTAGGTTTAGGGTACGGGTGAGGGTACGGGTGATGGTACTGCGTACGGTATTGGTTAGGATTAGGGTACGGCTTAGGATACGGGTTAGGGTATGGGTTAGTGTACGGCGTGGGGTATGGGTTAGGGTTAGGGTTAGGGTTAGGGTTAGGGGTAGGGTACGGTTTAGGGTACGGGTTAGGGTACAGGTGAGTGTACGGCGTAGGGTATAGGTTAGGGTTAGGGTTAGGGTTAGGGTTAGGGTACGGATTAGGATACGGGTTAAGGTACGGGTGAGGGTACGGCGTAGCGTATGGGTTAGGGTTAGGGTTAGGGTACGGCTTAGGGTATGGGTTAGGATATGTGTGTGGTCACGGCGTAGGGTATGGGTTAGGGTTAGGATTAGGGTTAGGGTACTGCTTAGGGTACGCGTTAGGGTACGTGTGAGTGTACGGCGTAGGGTATGGGTTAGGATTAGGGCTAGGGTTAGGGTTAGGGTTAGGGTTAGGGTTAGAGTACGGCTTAGGGTACGGTTGAGGGTACAGGTGAGGGTTAGGGTTAGGGTTAGGGTTAGGGTTAGGGTAGGGCTTAGGGTATGGGATAGGGTACGGGTGAGGGTCCGGCATAGGGTAGGGGTTAGGGTTAGGGTTAGGGTTAGGGTTAGGGTTAGAGTACGGCTTAGGGTACGGTTGAGGGTACAGGTGAGGGTTAGGGTTAGGGTTAGGGTTAGTGTTAGGATTATGGTTAGGGTTAGGGTTATGGTTAGGGTACGGCTTAGGGTACGGGTTAGGGTACGGGTGAGGGTATGGCGTAGTGTATGGGTTAGGGTTAGGGTTAGGGTTAGGGTTAGGGTTAGAGTACGGCTTAGGGTACGGTTGAGTGTACAGGTGAGGGTTAGGGTTAGGGTTTGGGTTAGGGTTAGGATTAGGGTTAGTGTTAGGGTCATGGTTAGGGTACGGCTTAGGGTACGGGTTAGGGTACGGGTGAGGGTACGGCGTAGTGTATGGGTTAGGGTTAGGGTTAGGGTTAGGGTTAGGGTTAGGGTTAGTTTTAGGTTTAGGGATTGGTTTAGGGTACGGGTTAGGATTAGCGTACGTTTTAGGGTTAGGGTACGCGTTAGGGTTAGAGTATGGGTTAGGGTTAGGGTACACGTTAGGATTAGGGTATTTATTAAACCTATCCCACACTCTAGATACCACTTAGCACGTAAAGGAATATTATTTGGGGTCCAGCCATGGAGAAGATTTTAGTCACTAGGATAAGATAAAGAATAAACACATTATAAAAAAATCACATTAGGATTTTCTTTTTAACCTGTTCCTTAAAACACTAGTGCTTAGGAAATCTAATGGAGGCAAAAGCAGTCAAGGGTAGTTTAGGGTTAGGGTTAGGGTTAGGGTTAGTGTTAGGGTTAGGGTATGGCTTAGGGTATGGGATAGGGTACGGGTGAGGGTACGGCGTAGGGTAGGGGTTAGGGTTAGGGTTAGGGTTAGTGTTAGGTTTAGGGTATGGCTTAGGGTACGGGTGAGGGTACGGGTGAGGGTACTGTGTAGGGTATTGGTTAGGATTAGGGTACGGCTTAGGACACGGGTTAGGGTACGGCGTAGGGTATGGGTTAGGGTTAGGGTTAGGGTTAGGGTTAGGGTTAGGGTACAGCTTAGGGTACGGGTTAGGGTACGGCGTAGTGTATAGGTAAGGGTTAGGGTTAGGGTTAGGGTACGGCTTAGGGTACGGGTTAGGTTACGGGTGAGGGTACGGCTTAGGGTATGGGTTAGGGTTAGGGTTAGGTTTAGGGTTAGTTTTAGGGTTACGGATTGGTTTAGGGAACGGGTTAGGATTAGCGTACGTGTTATGGTTAGGGTACGCGTTAGGGTTAGGGTATGGGTTAGGGTTAGGGTACACGTTAGGATTAGGGTATTTATTAAACCTATCGCACTCTCTAGATACCACTTAGCACGAAAGGAATATTATTTGGGGTCCAGCCATGGAGAAGCTTTTAGTCACTAGGATAAGAAAAAGAATAAACACATTAAAAAAAAATCACATTAGAATTTTCTTTTTAACCTGTTCCTTAAAACACTAGTGCTTAGGAAATCTAATGGAGGCAAAAGCTTTCAAGGGTAGTTGAGGGTTAGGGTTAGGGTTAGGGTTAGTGTTAGGGTTAGGGTACGGCTTAGGGTATGGGATAGGGTATAGGTGAGGGTACGGCGTAGGGTAGGGGTTAAGGTTAGGATTAGGGTTAGGGTTAGGGTTAGGGTATGGCTTAGGTTACGGGTGAGGGTACGGGTGAGGGTACTGTGTAGGGTATTGGTTAGGGTTAGGGTACGGCTTAGAATACGGGTTAGGGTACGGGTTAGGGTACGGGTTAGGGTACGGGTGAGGGTACGGGTGAGGGTACGGCGTAGTGTATAGGTTAGGGCTAGGGTTAGGGTTAGGGTACGGCTTAGGGTACGGGTTAGGTTACGGGTGAGGGTACGGCGTAGGGTATGGGTTAGGGTTAGGGTTAGGTTTAGGGTTAGGGTTAGGGTAGGGCTTAGGATACGGGTTAGGAAACGGGTGAGGTTATGGTGCAGCATATGGGTTAGGGGTAGGGTTAGGGTTAGGGTACAGCTTAGGGTACGGGTTAGGTTACGGGTGAGGGTACGGCGCAGGATATGGGTTAGGGTTAGGATTAGGGTTAGGGTTAGTTTTAGGGTTAGGGATTGGTTTAGGGTACGGGTTAGGATTAGCGTACGTGTTAGGGTAAGGGTACGCGTTAGGGTTAGAGTATGGGTTAGGGTTAGGGTACACGTTAGGATTAGGGTATTTATTAAACCTATCCCACTCTCTAGATACCACTTAGCACGTAAAGGAATATTATTTGGGGTCCAGCCATGGAGAAGATTTTAGTCACTAGGATAAGATAAAGAATAAACACATTATAAAAAAATCACATTAGGATTTTCTTTTTAACCTGTTCCTTAAAACACTAGTGCTTAGGAAATCTAATGGAGGCAAAAGCAGTCAAGGGTAGTTTAGGGTTAGGGTTAGGGTTAGGGTTAGTGTTAGGGTTAGGGTATGGCTTAGGGTATGGGATAGGGTACGGGTGAGGGTACGGCGTAGGGTAGGGGTTAGGGTTAGGGTTAGGGTTAGTGTTAGGTTTAGGGTATGGCTTAGGGTACGGGTGAGTGTACGGGTAAGGATACTGTGTAGGGTATTGGTTAGGATTAGGGTACGGCTTAGGATACGGGTTAGGGTACGGCGTAGGGTATGGGTTAGGGTTAGGGTTAGGGTTAGGGTACGGCTTAGGGTACGGGTTAGGGTACGGGTGAGGGTACGGCGTAGGGTATGGGTTAGGGTTAGGGTTAGGGTTAGGGTACGGCTTAGGGTACGGGTTAGGTTACGGGTGAGGGTACGGCGTAGGGTATGGGTTAGGGTTAGGGTTAGGGTTAGGGTACGGCTTAGGGTACGGGTTAGGTTACGGGTGAGGGTACGGCTTAGGGTATGGGTTAGGGTTAGGGTTAGGTTTAGGGTTAGTTTTAGGGTTACGGATTGGTTTAGGGTACGGGTTAGGATTAGCGTACATGTTATGGTTAGGGTACGCGTTAGGGTTAGGGTATGGGTTAGGGTTAAGTACACGTTAGGATTAGGGTATTTATGAATCCTATCCCACTCTCTAGATACCACTTAGCACGTAAAGGAATATTATTTGGGGTCCAGCCATGGAGAAGATTTTAGTCACTAGGATAAGATAAAGAATAAACACATTATAAAAAAATCACATTAGGATTTTCTTTTTAACCTGTTCCTTAAAACACTAGTGCTTAGGAAATCTAATGGAGGCAAAAGCATTCAAGGGTAGTTGAGGGTTAGGGTTAGGGTTAGGGTTAGTGTTAGGGTTAGGGTACGGCTTAAGGTATGGGTTAGGGTACAGGTGAGGGTATGGCGTAGGGTAGGGGTTAGGGTTAGGATTAGGGTTAGGGTTAGGGTTAGGGTATGGCTTAGGGTACGGGTGAGGGTACGGCGTAGGGTAGGGGTTAGGGTTAAGGTTAGGTTTAGGGTTAGGGTATGGCTTAGGGTACGGGTGAGGGTACGGGTGAGGGTACTGTGTAGGGTATTGGTTAGGGTTAGGGTACGGCTTAGAATACGGGTTAGGTACGGGTTAGGGTACAGCGTAGGGTGTGGGTTAGGGTTAGGGTTAGGGTTAGGGTGAGGGTTAGGGTACGGCTTAGGGTACGGGTTAGGGTACGGGTGAGGGTACGGCGTAGTGTATAGGTTAGGGTTAGGGTTAGGGTTAGGGTACGGCTTAGGGTACGTATTAGGGTACGGGTGAATGTACGGCGTAGGGTAAGGGTTAGGGTTAGTGTTAGGGTTAGGGTTACTTTTAGGGTTAGGGATTGGTTTAGGATACGGTTTAGGATTAGCGTACGTGTTAGGGTTAGTGTTTGGGTTAGGGTTAGCGTATGGCTTTGGGTACGGGTGAGGGTACGGGTGAGGGTACTGTGTAGGGTATTGGTTAGGGTTAGGGTACGGCTTAGAATACGGGTTAGGGTACGGGTTAGGGTACGGCGTAGGGTATGGGTTAGGGTTAGGGTTAGGGTTAGGGTACGGCTTAGGGTACCCGTTAGGGTACGGGTGAGGGTACGGCGTAGTGTATAGGTTAGGGTTAGGGTTAGGGTTAGGGTACGGCTTAGGGTACGGGTTAGGTTACGGGTGAGGGTACGGCGTAGGGTATGGGTTAGGGTTAGGGTTAGGATTAGGGTTAGGGTTAGGGTAGGGCTTAGGATACGGGTTAGGGATCGGGTGAGGGTATGGTGCAGCGTATGGGTTAGGGGTAGGGTTAGGGTTAGGGTACGGCTTAGGGTACGGGTTAGGTTACGGGTGAGGGTACCGCGTAGGGTATGGGTTAGGGTTAGGATTAGGGTTAGGGTTAGTTTTAGGGTTAGAGATTGGTTTACGGTACGGGTTAGGATTAGCGTACGTGTTAGGGTTAGGGTACGCGTTAGGGTTAGAGTATGGGTTAGGGTTAGGGTACACGTTAGGATTAGGGTATTTATTAAACCTCTCCCACTCTCTAGATACCACTTAGCACGTAAAGGAATATTATTTGGGGTCCAGCCATGGAGAAGCTTTTAGTCACTAGGATAAGATAAAGAATAAACACATTATAAAAATATCACATTAGAATTTTCTTTTTAACCTGTTCCTTAAAACACTAGTGCTTAGGAAATCCAATGGAGGCAAAAGCAGTCAAGGGTAGTTTAGGGTTAGGGTTAGGGTTAGGGTTAGTGTTAGGGTTAGGGTATGGCTTAGGGCATGGGATAGGGTACGGGTGAGGGTACGGCGTAGGGTAGGTGTTAGGGTTAGGGTTAAGGTTAGTGTTAGGTTTAGGGTATGGCTTAGGGTACGGGTGAGGGTACGGGTGAGGGTACTGTGTAGGTTATTGGTTAGGATTAGGGTACGCTTAGGATACGGGTTAGGGTACGGCGTAGGGTATGGGTTAGGTTTAGGGTTAGGGTTAGGGTTAGGGTTAGGGTACGACTTAGGGTACGGGTTAGGGTACGGGTGAGGTTACGGCGTAGGGTATGGGTTAGGGTTAGGATTAGGGTTAGGGTTAGTTTTAGGGTTAGGGATTGGTTTAGGGTACGGGTTAGGATTAGCGTACGTTTTAGGGTTAGGGTACGCATTAGGGTTAGGGTATGGGTTAGGGTTAGGGTACACGTTAGGATTAGGGTATTTATTAAACCTATCCCACTCTCTAGATACCACTTAGCACGTAAAGGAATATTATTTGGGGTGCAACCATGGAGAAGATGTTAGTCACTAGGATAAGATAAAGAATAAACACATTATAAAAAAATCACATTAGGATTTTCTTTTTAACCAATTCCTTAAAACACTAGTGCTTAGGAAATCTAATGGAGGCAAAAGCAGTCAAGGGTAGTTTAGGGTTAGGGTTTGGGTTAGGGTTAGTGTTAGGGTTAGGGTATGGCTTAGGGTATGGGATAGGGTACGGGTGAGGGTACGGCGTAGGGTAGGGGTTAGGGTTAGGGTTAGGGTTAGTGTTAGGTTTAGGGTACGGCTTAGGGTATGGGTGAGTGTACGGGTGAGGGTACTGCGTAGGGTATTGTTTAGGGTTAGGGTACGGCTTAGGATACGGGTTAGGGTACGGGTTAGGGTACGGCGTAGGGTATGGGTTAGGGTTAAGGTTAGGTTTAGGGTTAGGGTTAGGGTACGGCTTAGGTTACGGGTTAGGTTACGGGTGAGGGTACGGCTTAGGGTATGGGTTAGGGTTAGGGTTAGGGTTAGGGTTAGTTTTAGGGTTACGGATTGGTTTAGGGTACGGGTTAGGATTAGCGTACGTGTTATGGTTAGGGTACGCGTTAGGGTTAGGGTATGGGTTAGGGTTAAGTACACGTTAGGATTAGGGTATTTATTAAACCTATCCCACTCTCTAGATACCACTTAGCACGTAAAGGAATATTATTTGGGGTCCAGCCATGGAGAAGATTTTAGTCACTAGGATAAGATAAAGGATAAACACATTATAAAAAAATCACATTAGGATTTTCTTTTTAACCTGTTCCTTAAAACACTAGTGCTTAGGAAATCGAATGGAGGCAAAAGCAGTCAAGGGTAGTTTAGGGTTAGGGTTAGGGTTAGGGTTAGTGTTAGGGTTAGGGTACGGCTTAGGGTATGGGATAGGGTACAGGTGAGGGTACGGCGTAGGGTAGGGGTTAGGGTTAGGGTTAGGGTTAGTGTTAGGTTTAGGGTACGGCTTAGGGTACGGATGAGGGTACGGGTGAGGGTACTGCGTAGGGTATTGGTTAGGGTTAGGGTACGGCTTAGGATACGGGTTAGGGTACGGGTTAGGGTACGGCGTAGGTTATGGGTTAGGGTTAGGGTTAGGGTACGGCTTAGGGTACACGTTAGTGTATGGGTGAGGGTACGACGTAGGGTATAGGTTAGGGTTAGGGTTAGGGTACGGCTTAGGATACGGGTTAGGGTACGGGTGAGGGTACAGCGTAGCGTATGGATTAGTGTTAGGGTTAGGGTACGGCTTAGGGTACGGGTTAGGGTACGGGTGAGGGTACGGCGTAGGATATGGGTTAGGGTTAGGGTTACGGTTAGGGTTAGTTTTACGGTTAGGGATTGGTTTAGGGTACGGTTTAGGATTAGCGTACGTGTTAGGGTTAGGGTTTGGTTTAGGGTTAGGGTACGTGTTAAGGTTAGGGTATGGGTTAGGGTTAGGGTACACGTTAGGATTAGGGTATTTATTAAACCTATCCCACTCTCTAGATACCACTTAACATGTAAAGGAATTTTATTTGGGGTCCAGCCATGGAGAAGCTTTTAGTCACTAGGATAAGATAAAGAATAAACACATTATAAAAAAATCACAATAGGATTTTCTTTTTAACCTGTTCTTTAAAACACTAGTGCTTAGGAAATCTAATGGAGGCAAAAGCAGTCAAGGGTAGTTTAGGGTTAGGGTTAGGGTTAGGGTTAGTGTTAGGGTTAGGGTACGGCTTAGGGTATGGGACAGGGTACGGGTGAGGGTACGGTGTAGGGTAGGGATTAGTGTTAGGGTTAGGGTTAGGGTACGGCTTAGGGTACAGGTGAGGGTACGGGTGAGTGTACTGCGTAGGGTATTGGTTAGGGTTAGGTTACGGCTTAGGATACGGGTTAGGGTACGGGTTAGGGTACGGCGTAGGGTATGGGTTAGGGTTAGGGTTAGGGTTAGGGTATGGCTTAGGGTACGGGTTAGGGTACGGGTGAGGGTACGGCGTAGTGTATAGGTTAGGGCTAGGGTTAGGGTTAGGGTATGGCTTAGGGTACGGGTTAGGTTACGGGTGAGGGTACGGGTGAGGGTACTGTGTAGGGTATTGATTAGGGTTAGGGTACAGCTTAGGATACGGTTTAGGGCACAGGTTAGGGTACGGCGTAGGGTATGGGTTAGGGTTAGGGTTAGGGTTAGCGTACCTTTAGGGTTAGGGTACGTGTTAGGGTTAGGGTATGGGGTAGGGTTAGGGTACATGTTAGGATTAGGGTATTTATTAAACCTATCCCACTCTCTAGATACCACTTAGCACGTAAAGGAATATTATTAGGGATACAGCCATGGAGAATATTTTAGTCACTAGGATAACATAAAGAATAAACACATTATAAAAAAATCACATTAGGATTTTCTTTTTAACCTGTTCCTTAAAACACTAGTGCTTAGGAAATCTAATAGAGGCAAAAGAAATCAAGGGTAGTTTAGGGTTAGGGTTAGGGTTAGGGTTAGTTTTAGGGTTAGGGTATGGTTAGGGTATCGGATAGGGTACGGGTGAGGGTACGGCATAGGGTAGGGGTTAGGGTTAGGGTTTGGGTTAGGGTTAGGGTTAGGGTATGGCTTAGGGTACGGGTGAGGGTACGGGTGAGGGTACTGTGTAGGGTATTGGTTACGGTTAGGGTACGGCTTAGAATACGGGTTAGGGTACGGGTTAGGGTACGGCATAGGGTATGGGTTAGGGTTAGGGTTAGGGTTAGCGTTAGGGTTAGGGTACGGCTTAGGGTACGGGTTAGGGTACGGGTGAGGGTACGGCGTAGTGTATAGGTTAGGGTTAGGGTTAGGGTTAGGGTACGGCTTAGGGTACGGGTTAGGGTACGGGTGAGGTTACGGCGTAGGTTATGGGTTAGGGTTAGGGTTAGGGTTAGGGTTAGGGTACGGGTGAGGGTACGGTGTAGCGTATGGGTTAGGGTTAGGGTTAGGGTTAGGGTTAGGGTACGGCTTAGGGTATGGAATAGGGTACGGATGAGGGTACGGCGTGGGGTAGGGGTTAGTTTTAGGGTTAGGGTTAGTGTTAGGGTTAGGGTACGGCTTAGAGTATGGGATAGGGTACGGGTGAGGGTACGGCGTAGGGTAGGGCTTAGGGTTAGGGTTAGGGTTAGGTTTAGGGTACGGGTGAGGGTACGGGTGATGGTACTGCGTACGGTATTGGTTAGGATTAGGGTACGGCTTAGGATACGGGTTAGGGTATGGGTTAGTGTACGGCGTAGGGTATGGGTTAGGGTTAGGGTTAGGGTACGGCTTAGGGTACTCGTTAGTGTATGGGAGAGGGTACGACGTAGGGTATAGGTTAGGGTTAGGGTTAGGGTACGGCTTAGGATACGGGTTAGGATACGGGTGAGGGTACAGCGTAGCGTATGGATTAGTGTTAGGGTTAGGGTACGGCTTAGGGTACGGGTTAGGGTACGGGTGAGGGTACGGCGTGGGGTATGGGTTAGGGTTAGGGTTACGGTTAGGGTTAGTTTTACGGTTAGGGATTGGTTTAGGGTACGGTTTAGGATTAGCGTACGTGTTAGGGTTAGGGTTTGGTTTAGGGTTAGGGTACGTGTTAAGCTTAGGGTATGGGTTAGGGTTAGGGTACACGTTAGGATTAGGGTATTTATTAAACCTATCCCACTCTCTAGATACCACTTAGCATGAAAAGGAATTTTATTTGGGGTCCAGCCATGGAGAAGCTTTTAGTCACTAGGATAAGATAAAGAATAAACACATTATAAAAAAATCACAATAGGATTTTCTTTTTAACCTGTTCCTTAAAACACTAGTGCTTAGGAAATCTAATGGAGGCAAAAGCAGTCAAGGGTAGTTTAGGGTTAGGGTTAGGGTTAGGGTTAGTGTTAGGGTTAGGGTACAGCTTAGGGTATGGGACAGGGTACGGGTGAGGGTACGGTGTAGGGTAGGGGTTAGTGTTAGGGTTAGGTTTAGGGTACGGCTTAGGGTACGGGTGAGGGTACGGGTGAGTGTACTGCGTAGGGTATTGGTTAGGGTTAGGTTACAGCTTAGGATACGGGTTAGGGTACGGGTTAGGGTACGGCGTAGGGTATGGGTTAGGGTTAGGGTTAGGGTTAGGATATGGTTTATGGTACGGGTTATGGTACGGGTGAGAGTATGTTGTAGGGTATAGGTTAGGGTTAGGGTTAGAGTTACGGATAGGGTTAGGGTACGTCTTAGGGTACGGGTTAGGGTACGGGTGAGGGTACGGCGTAGGGTAAGGTTTAGGGTTAGGGTTAGGGTTAGGGTTAGTTTTAGGGTTAGGGATTGGTTTAGGGTACGGGTTAGGATTAGCGTACGTGTTAGGGTTAGGTTTTGGGTTAGGGTTAGGTTACGCGTTAGGGTTAGGGTATGGGTTAGGGTTAGGGTACACGTTAGGATTAGGGTATTAAACCTATCCCACTCTCTAGATACCACTTAGCACGTAAAGGAATATTATTAGGGATCCAGCCATGGAGAAGATTTTAGTCACTAGGATAACATAAAGAATAAACACATTATAAAAAAATCACATTAGGATTTTCTTTTTAACCTGTTCCTTAAAACACTAGTGCTTAGGAAATCTAATAGAGGCCAAAGAAATCAAGGGTAGTTTAGGGTTAGGGTTAGGGTTAGGGTTAGTGTTAGGGTTAGGGTACGGCTTAGGGTATGGGATAGGGTACGGGTGAGGGTACGGCGTAGGGTAGGGGTTAGGGTTAGGGTTTGGGTTAGGGTTAGGGTTAGGGTATGGCTTAGGGTACGGGTGAGGGTACGGGTGAGGGTACTGTGTAGGGTATTGGTTATGGTTAGGGTACGGCTTAGAATACGGGTTAGGGTACGGGTTAGGGTACGGCATAGGGTATGGGTTAGGGTTAGGGTTAGGGTTAGCGTTAGGGTTAGGGTACGGCTTAGGGTACGGGTTAGGGTATGGGTGAGGGTACGGCGTAGTGTATAGGTTAGGGTTAGGGTTAGGGATAGGGTACGGCTTAGGGTATGGGTTAGGGTACGGGTGAGGTTACGGCGTAGGTTATGGGTTAGGGTTAGGGTTACGGTTAGGGTTAGGGTACGGGTGAGGGTACGGTGTAGCGTATGGGTTAGGGTTAGTGTTAGGGTTAGGGTTAGGGTACGGCTTAGGGTATGGAATAGGGTACGGATGAGGCTACGGCGTAGGGTAGAGGTTAGTTTTAGGGTTAGGGTTAGTGTTAGGGTTAGGGTACGGCTTAGAGTATGGGATAGGGTACGGGTGAGGGTACGGCGTAGGGTAGGGCTTAGGGTTAGGGTTAGGGTTAGGTTTAGGGTACGGGTGAGGGTACGGGTGATGGTACTGCGTACGGTATTGGTTAGGATTAGGGTACGGCTTAGGATACGGGTTAGGGTATGGGTTAGTGTACGGCGTAGGGTATGGGTTAGGGTTAGGGTTAGGGTTAGGGTTAGGGGTAGGGTACGGTTTAGGGTACGGGTTAGGGTACAGGTGAGTGTACGGCGTATGGTATAGGTTAGGGTTAGGGTTAGGGTTAGGGTTAGGGTACGGATTAGGACACGGGTTAAGGTACGGGTGAGGGTACGGCGTAGCGTATGGGTTAGGGTTAGGGTTAGGGTACGGCTTAGGGTATGGGTTAGGATATGTGTGTGGTCACGGCGTAGGGTATGGGTTAGGGTTAGGATTAGGGTTAGGGTACTGCTTAGGGTACGCGTTAGGGTACGTGTGAGTGTACGGCGTAGGGTATGGGTTAGAATTAGGGCTAGGGTTAGGGTTAGGGTTAGGGTTAGGGTTAGAGTACGGCTTAGGGTACGGTTGAGGGTACAGGTGAGGGTTAGGGTTAGGGTTAGGGTTAGGGTTAGGGTAGGGCTTAGGGTATGGGATAGGGTACGGGTGAGGGTCCGGCATAGGGTAGGGGTTAGGGTTAGGGTTAGGGTTAGGGTTAGGGTTAGAGTACGGCTTAGGGTACGGTTGAGGGTACAGGTGAGGGTTAGGGTTAGGGTTAGGTTAGTGTTAGGATTAGGGTTAGGGTTAGGGTTATGGTTAGGGTACGGCTTAGGGTACGGGTTAGGGTACGGGTGAGGGTATGGCGTAGTGTATGGGTTAGGGTTAGGGTTAGGGTTAGGGTTAGGGTTAGAGTACGGCTTAGGGTACGGTTGAGTGTACAGGTGAGGGTTAGGGTTAGGGTTAGGGTTAGGGTTAGGATTAGGGTTAGGGTTAGGGTCATGGTTAGGGTACGGCTTAGGGTACGGGTTAGGGTACGGGTGAGGGTACGGCGTAGTGTATGGGTTAGGGTTAGGGTTAGGGTTAGGGTTAGGGTTAGGGTTAGTTTTAGGTTTAGGGATTGGTTTAGGGTACGGGTTAGGATTAGCGTACGTTTTAGGGTTAGGGTACGCGTTAGGGTTAGAGTATGGGTTAGGGTTAGGGTACACGTTAGGATTAGGGTATTTATTAAACCTATCCCACACTCTAGATACCACTTAGCACGTAAAGGAATATTATTTGGGGTCCAGCCATGGAGAAGATTTTAGTCACTAGGATAAGATAAAGAATAAACACATTATAAAAAAATCACATTAGGATTTTCTTTTTAACCTGTTCCTTAAAACACTAGTGCTTAGGAAATCTAATGGAGGCAAAAGCAGTCAAGGGTAGTTTAGGGTTAGGGTTAGGGTTAGGGTTAGTGTTAGGGTTAGGGTATGGCTTAGGGTATGGGATAGGGTACGGGTGAGGGTACGGCGTAGGGTAGGGGTTAGGGTTAGGGTTAGGGTTAGTGTTAGGTTTAGGGTATGGCTTAGGGTACGGGTGAGGGTACGGGTGAGGGTACTGTGTAGGGTATTGGTTAGGATTAGGGTACGGCTTAGGATACGGGTTAGGGTACGGCGTAGGGTATGTGTTAGGTTTAGGGTTAGGGTTAGGGTTAGGGTTAGGGTACGGCTTAGGGTACGGGTTAGGGTACGGGTGAGGGTACGGCGTAGTGTATAGGTAAGGGTTAGGGTTAGGGTTAGGGTACGGCTTAGGGTACGGTTTAGGTTACGGGTGAGGGTACGGCTTAGGGTATGGGTTAGGGTTAGGGTTAGGTTTAGGGTTAGTTTTAGGGTTACGGATTGGTTTAGGGTACGGGTTAGGATTAGCGTACGTGTTATGGTTAGGGTACGCGTTAGGGTTAGGGTATGGGTTAGGGTTAGGGTACACGTTAGGATTAGGGTATTTATTAAACCTATCGCACTCTCTAGATACCACTTAGCACGTAAAGGAATATTATTTGGGGTCCAGCCATGGAGAAGCTTTTAGTCACTAGGATAAGAAAAAGAATAAACACATTAAAAAAAAATCACATTAGGATTTTCTTTTTAACCTGTTCCTTAAAACACTAGTGCTTAGGAAATCTAATGGAGGCAAAAGCTTTCAAGGGTAGTTGAGGGTTAGGGTTAGGGTTAGGGTTAGTGTTAGGGTTAGGGTACGGCTTAGGGTATGGGATAGGGTATAGGTGAGGGTACGGCGTAGGGTAGGGGTTAAGGTTAGGATTAGGGTTAGGGTTAGGGTTAGGGTATGGCTTAGGTTACGGGTGAGGGTACGGGTGAGGGTACTGTGTAGGGTATTGGTTAGGGTTAGGGTACGGCTTAGAATACGGGTGAGGGTACGGGTTAGGGTACAGCGTAGGGTATGGGTTAGGGTTAGGGTTAGGGTTAGGGTACGGCTTAGGGTACGGGTTAGGGTACGGGTGAGGGTACGGCGTAGTGTATAGGTTAGGGCTAGGGTTAGGGTTAGGGTACGGCTTAGGGTACGGGTTAGGTTACGGGTGAGGGTACGGCGTAGGGTATGGGTTAGGGTTAGGGTTAGGTTTAGGGTTAGGGTTAGGGTAGGGCTTAGGATACAGGTTAGGAAACGGGTGAGGGTATGGTGCAGCATATGGGTTAGGGGTAGGGTTAGGGTTAGGGTACAGCTTAGGGTACGGGTTAGGTTACGGGTGAGGGTACGGCGTAGGATATGGGTTAGGGTTAGGATTAGGGTTAGGGTTAGTTTTAGGGTTAGGGATTGGTTTAGGGTACGGGTTAGGATTAGCGTACGTGTTAGGGTAAGGGTACGCGTTAGGGTTAGAGTATGGGTTAGGATTAGGGTACACGTTAGGATTAGGGTATTTATTAAACCTATCGCACTCTCTAGATACCACTTAGCACGTAAAGGAATATTATTTGGGGTCCAGCCATGGAGGAGATTTTAGTCACTAGGATAACATAAAGAATAAACACATTATAAAAAAATCACATTAGGATTTTCTTTTTAACCTGTTCCTTAAAACACTAGTGCTTAGGAAATCTAATAGAGGCAAAAGAAATCAAGGGTAGTTTAGGGTTAGGGTTAGGGTTAGGGTTAGTTTTAGGGTTAGGGTATGGTTAGGGTATCGGATAGGGTACGGGTGAGGGTACGGCGTAGGGTAGGGGTTAGGGTTAGGGTTTGGGTTAGGGTTAGGGTTAGGGTATGGCTTAGGGTACGGGTGAGGGTACGGGTGAGGGTACTGTGTAGGGTATTGGTTATGGTTAGGGTACGGCTTAGAATACGGGTTAGGGTACGGGTTAGGGTACGGCATAGGGTATGGGTTAGGGTTAGGGTTAGCGTTAGGGTTAGGGTACGGCTTAGGGTACGGGTTAGGGTACGGGTGAGGGTACGGCGTAGTGTATAGGTTAGGGTTAGGGTTAGGGTTAGGGTACGGCTTAGGGTACGGGTTAGGGTACGGGTGAGGTTACGGCGTAGGTTATGGGTTAGGGTTAGGGTTAGGGTTAGGGTTAGGGTACGGGTGAGGGTACGGTGTAGCGTATGGGTTAGGGTTAGGGTTAGGGTTAGGGTACGGCTTAGGGTATGGAATAGGGTACGGATGAGGGTACGGCGTAGGGTAGGGGTTAGGGTTAGGGTTAGGGTTAGTGTTAGGGTTAGGGTACGGCTTAGAGTATGGGATAGGGTACGGGTGAGGGTACGGCGTAGTGTATAGGTTAGGGTTAGGGTTAGGGTTAGGGTACGGCTTAGGGTACGGTTTAGGTTACGGGTGAGGGTATGGCGAAGGGTATGGGTTAGGGTTAGGGTTAGGGTTAGGGTACGGCTTAGGGTACGGGTTAGGTTACGGGTGAAGGTACGGCTTAGGGCATGGGTTAGGGTTAGGGTTAGGTTTCGGGTTAGTTTTATGGTTACGGATTGGTTTAGGGTACGGGTTAGGATTAGCGTACGTGTTATGGTTAGGGTACGCGTTAGGGTTAGGATATGGGTTAGGGTTAAGTACACGTTAGGATTAGGGTATTTATTAAACCTATCCCACTCTCTAGATACCACTTAGCACGTAAAGGAATATTATTTGGGGTCCAGCCATGGAGAAGATTTTAGTCACTAGGATAAGATAAAGAATAAACACATTATAAAAAAATCACATTAGGATTTTCTTTTTAACCTGTTCCTTAAAACACTAGTGCTTAGGAAATCTAATGGAGGCAAAAGCATTCAAGGGTAGTTGAGGGTTAGGGTTAGGGTTAGGGTTAGTGTTAGGGTTAGGGTACGGCTTAGGGTATGGGTTAGGGTACAGGTGAGGGTACGGCGTAGGGTAGGGGTTAGGGTTAGGATTAGGGTTAGGGTTAGGGTTAGGGTATGGCTTAGGGTACGGGTGAGGGTACGGCGTAGGGTAGGGGTTAGGGTTAAGGTTAGGTTTAGGGTTAGGGTATGGCTTAGGGTACGGGTGAGGGTACTGTGTAGGGTATTGGTTAGGGTTAGGGTACGGCTTAGAATACGGGTTAGGTACGGGTTAGGGTACAGCGTAGGGTGTGGGTTAGGGTTAGGGTTAGGGTTAGGGTGAGGGTTAGGGTACGGCTTAGGGTACGGGTTAGGGTACGGGTGAGGGTACGGCGTAGTGTATAGGTTAGGGTTAGGGTTAGGGTTAGGGTACGGCTTAGGGTACGTATTAGGGTACGGGTGAATGTACGGCATAGGGTAAGGGTTAGGGTTAGTGTTAGGGTTAGGGTTAGTTTTAGGGTTAGGGATTGGTTTAGGATACGGTTTAGGTTTAGCGTACGTGTTAGGGTTAGGGTTTGGGTTAGGGTTAGGGTACGCGTTAAGGTTAGGGTATGGGTTAGGGTTAGGGTACATGTTAGGATTGGGGTATTTATTAAACCTATCGCCCTCTCTAGATACCACTTAGCACGTAAAGGAATATTATTTGCGGTCCAGCCATGGAGAAGATTTTAGTCACTAGGATAAGATAAAGAATAAACACATTATAAAAAAATCACATTAGGATTTTCTTTTTAACCTGTTCCTTAAAACACTAGTGCTTAGGAAATCTAATGGAGGCAAAAGCTTTCAAGGGTAGTTGAGGGTTAGGGTTAGGGTTAGGGTTAGTGTTAGGGTTAGGGTACGGCTTAGGGTCTGGGATATGGTACAGGTGAGAGTACGGCGTAGGGTAGGGGTTAAGGTTAGGATTAGGGTTAGGGTTAGGGTTAGCGTATGGCTTTGGGTACGGGTGAGGGTACGGGTGAGGGTACTCTGTAGGGTATTGGTTAGGGTTAGGGTACGGCTTAGAATACGGGTTAGGGTACGGGTGAGGGTACGGCGTAGGGTATGGGTTAGGGTTAGGGTTAGGGTTAGGGTACGGCTTAGGGTACGGGTTAGGGTACGGGTGAGGGTACGGCGTAGTGTATAGGTTAAGGTTAGGGTTAGGGTTAGGGTACGGCTTAGGGTACGGCTTAGGGTACGGGTGAGGGTACGGCGTAGGGTATGGGTTAGGGTTAGGGTTAGGTTTAGGTTTAGGGTTAGGGTAGGGCTTAGGATACGGGTTAGGGAACGGGTGAGGGTATGGTGCAGCGTATGGGTTAGGGGTAGGGTTAGGGTTAGGGTACGGCTTAGGGTACGGGTTAGGGTATGGGTGAGGTTACGGCGTAGTGTATAGGTAAGGGTTAGGGTTAGGGTTAGGGTACGCCTTAGGGTACGGGTTAGGTTACGGGTGAGGGTACGGCTTAGGGTATGGGTTAGGGTTAGGGTTAGGTTTAGGGTTAGTTTTAGGGTTACGGATTGGTTTAGGGTACGGGTTAGGATTAGCGTACGTGTTATGGTTAGGGTACGCGTTAGGGTTAGGGTATGGGTTAGGGTTAGGGTACACGTTAGGATTAGGGTATTTATTAAACCTATCGCACTCTCTAGATACCACTTAGCACGTAAAGGAATATTATTTGGGGTCCAGCCATGGAGAAGCTTTTAGTCACTAGGATAAGAAAAAGAATAAACACATTATAAAAAAATCACATTAGGATTTTCTTTTTAACCTGTTCCTTAAAACACTAGTGCTTAGGAAATCTAATGGAGGCAAAAGCTTTCAAGGGTAGTTGAGGGTTAGGGTTAGGGTTAGGGTTAGTGTTAGGGTTAGGGTAAGGCTTAGGGTATGGGATAGGGTATAGGTGAGGGTACGGCGTAGGGTAGGGGTTAAGGTTAGGATTAGGGTTAGGGTTAGGGTTAGGGTATGGCTTAGGTTACGGGTGAGGGTACGGGTGAGGGTACTGTGTAGGGTATTGGTTAGGGTTAGGGTACGGCTTAGAATACGGGTTAGGGTACGGGTTAGGGTACGGCGTAGGGTATGGGTTAGGGTTAGGGTTAGGGTTAGGGTACGGCTTAGGGTACGGGTTAGGGTACGGGTGAGGGTACGGCGTAGTGTATAGGTTAGGGCTAGGGTTAGGGTTAGGGAACGGCTTAGGGTACGGGTTAGGTTACGGGTGAGGGTACGGCGTAGGGTATGGGTTAGGGTTAGGGTTAGGTTTAGGGTTAGGGTTAGGGTTAGGGTAGGGCTTAGGATACGGGTTAGGAAACGGGTGAGGGTATGGTGCAGCATATGGGTTAGGGGTAGGGTTAGGGTTAGGGTACAGCTTAGGGTACGGGTTAGGTTACGGGTGAGGGTACGGCGTAGGATATGGGTTAGGGTTAGGATTAGGGTTAGGGTTAGTTTTAGGGTTAGGGATTGGTTTAGGGTACGGGTTAGGATTAGCGTACGTGTTAGGGTAAGGGTACGCGTTAGGGTTAGAGTATGGGTTAGGGTAAGGGTACACGTTAGGATTAGGGTATTTATTAAACCTATCCCACTCTCTAGATACCACTTAGCACGTAAAGGAATATTATTTGGGGTCCAGCCATGGAGAAGATTTTAGTCACTAGGATAAGATAAAGAATAAACACATTATAAAAAAATCACATTAGGATTTTCTTTTTAACCTGTTCCTTAAAACACTAGTGCTTAGGAAATCTAATGGAGGCAAAAGCAGTCAAGGGTAGTTTAGGGTTAGGGTTAGGGTTAGGGTTAGTGTTAGGGTTAGGGTATGGCTTAGGGTATGGGATAGGGTACGGGTGAGGGTACGGCGTAGTGTATAGGTTAGGGTTAGGTTTAGGGTTAGGGTACGGCTTAGGGTACGGGTTAGGTTACGTGTGAGGGTACGGCTTAGGGCATGGGTTAGGGTTAGGGTTAGGTTTAGGGTTAGTTTTATGGTTACGGATTGGTTTAGGGTACGGGTTAGGATTAGCGTACGTGTTATGGTTAGGGTACGCGTTAGGGTTAGGGTATGGGTTAGGGTTAAGTACACGTTAGGATTAGGGTATTTATTAAACCTATCCCACTCTCTAGATACCACTTAGCACGTAAAGGAATATTATTTGGGGTCCAGCCATGGAGAAGATTTTAGTCACTAGGATAAGATAAAGAATAAACACATTATAAAAAAATCACATTAGGATTTTCTTTTTAACCTGTTCCTTAAAACACTAGTGCTTAGGAAATCTAATGGAGGCAAAAGCATTCAAGGGTAGTTGAGGGTTAGGGTTAGGGTTAGGGTTAGTGTTAGGGTTAGGGTACGGCTTAGGGTATGGGTTAGGGTACAGGTGAGGGTACGGCGTAGGGTAGGGGTTAGGGTTAGGATTAGGGTTAGGGTTAGGGTTAGGGTATGGCTTAGGGTACGGGTGAGGGTACGGCGTAGGGTAGGGGTTAGGGTTAAGGTTAGGTTTAGGGTTAGGGTATGGCTTAGGGTACGGGTGAGGGTACTGTGTAGGGTATTGGTTAGGGTTAGGGTACGGCTTAGAATACGGGTTAGGTAAGGGTTAGGGTACAGCGTAGGGTGTGGGTTAGGGTTAGGGTTAGGGTTAGGGTGAGGGTTAGGGTACGGCTTAGGGTACGGGTTAGGGTACGGGTGAAGGTACGGCGTAGTGTATAGGTTAGGGTTAGGGTTAGGGTTAGGGTACGGCTTAGGGTACGTATTAGGGTACGGGTGAATGTACGGCGTAGGGTAAGGGTTAGGGTTAGTGTTAGGGTTAGGGTTAGTTTTAGGGTTAGGGATTGGTTTAGGATACGGTTTAGGTTTAGCGTACGTGTTAGGGTTAGGGTTTGGGTTAGGGTACATGTTAGGATTGAGGTATTTATTAAACCTATCGCACTCTCTAGATACCACTTAGCACGTAAAGGAATATTATTTGGGGTCCAGCCATGGAGAAGATTTTAGTCACTAGGATAAGATAAAGAATAAACACATTATAAAAAAATCACATTAGGATTTTCTTTTTAACCTGTTCCTTAAAACACTAGTGCTTAGGAAATCTAATGGAGGCAAAAGCTTTCAAGGGTAGTTGAGGGTTAGGGTTAGGGTTAGGGTTAGTGTTAGGGTTAGGGTACGGCTTAGGATCTGGGATATGGTACAGGTGAGGGTACGGCGTAGGGTAGGGGTTAAGGTTAGGATTAGGGTTAGGGTTAGGGTTAGCGTATGGCTTTGGGTACGGGTGAGGGTACGGGTGAGGGTACTGTGTAGGGTATTGGTTAGGGTTAGGGTACGGCTTAGAATACGGGTTAGGGTACGGGTGAGGGTACGGCGTAGGGTATGGGTTAGGGTTAGGGTTAGGGTTAGGGTACGGCTTAGGGTACGGGTTAGGGTACGGGTGAGGGTACGGCGTAGTGTATAGGTTAAGGTTAGGGTTAGGGTTAGGGTACGGCTTAGGGTACGGCTTAGGGTACGGGTGAGGGTACGGCGTAGGGTATGGGTTAGGGTTAGGGTTAGGTTTAGGGTTAGGGTTAGGGTAGGGCTTAGGATACGGGTTAGGGAACGGGTGAAGGTATGGTGCAGCGTATGGGTTAGGGGTAGGGTTAGGGTTAGGGTACGGCTTAGGGTACGGGTTAGGGTATGGGTGAGGGTACGGCGTAGTGTATAGGTAAGGGTTAGGGTTAGGGTTAGGGTACGGCTTAGGGTACGGGTTAGGTTACGGGTGAGGGTACGGCTTAGGGTATGGGTTAGGGTTAGGGTTAGGTTTAGGGTTAGTTTTAGGGTTACGGATTGGTTTAGGGTACGGGTTAGGATTAGCGTACGTGTTATGGTTAGGGTACGCGTTAGGGTTAGGGTATGGGTTAGGGTTAGGGTACACGTTAGGATTAGGGTATTTATTAAACCTATCGCACTCTCTAGATACCACTTAGCACGTAAAGGAATATTATTTGGGGTCCAGCCATGGAGAAGCTTTTAGTCACTAGGATAAGAAAAAGAATAAACACATTATAAAAAAATCACATTAGGATTTTCTTTTTAACCTGTTCCTTAAAACACTAGTGCTTAGGAAATCTAATGGAGGCAAAAGCTTTCAAGGGTAGTTGAGGGTTAGGGTTAGGGTTAGGGTTAGTGTTAGGGTTAGGGTAAGGCTTAGGGTATGGGATAGGGTATAGGTGAGGGTACGGCGTAGGGTAGGGGTTAAGGTTAGGATTAGGGTTAGGGTTAGGGTTAGGGTATGGCTTAGGTTACGGGTGAGGGTACGGGTGAGGGTACTGTGTAGGGTATTGGTTAGGGTTAGGGTACGGCTTAGAATACGGGTTAGGGTACGGGTTAGGGTACGGCGTAGGGTATGGGTTAGGGTTAGGGTTAGGGTTAGGGTACGGCTTAGGGTACGGGTTAGGGTACGTGTGAGGGTACGGCGTAGTGTATAGGTTAGGGCTAGGGTTAGGGTTAGGGAACGGCTTAGGGTACGGGTTAGGTTACGGGTGAGGGTACGGCGTAGGGTATGGGTTAGGGTTAGGGTTAGGTTTAGGGTTAGGGTTAGGGTAGGGCTTAGGATACGGGTTAGGAAACGGGTGAGGGTATGGTGCAGCATATGGGTTAGGGGTAGGGTTAGGGTTAGGGTACAGCTTAGGGTACGGGTTAGGTTTCGGGTGAGGGTACGGCGTAGGATATGGGTTAGGGTTAGGATTAGGGTTAGGGTTAGTTTTAGGGTTAGGGATTGGTTTAGGGTACTGGTTAGGATTAGCGTACGTGTTAGGGTAAGGGTACGCGTTAGGGTTAGAGTATGGGTTAGGGTAAGGGTACACGTTAGGATTAGGGTATTTATTAAACCTATCCCACTCTCTAGATACCACTTAGCACGTAAAGGAATATTATTTGGGGTCCAGCCATGGAGAAGATTTTAGTCACTAGGATAAGATAAAGAATAAACACATTATAAAAAAATCACATTAGGATTTTCTTTTTAACCTGTTCCTTAAAACACTAGTGCTTAGGAAATCTAATGGAGGCAAAAGCAGTCAAGGGTAGTTTAGGGTTAGGGTTAGGGTTAGGGTTAGTGTTAGGGTTAGGGTATGGCTTAGGGTATGGGATAGGGTACGGGTGAGGGTACGGCGTAGTGTATAGGTTAGGGTTAGGGTTAGGGTTAGGGTACGGCTTAGGGTACGGGTTAGGTTACGTGTGAGGGTACGGCTTAGGGCATGGGTTAGGGTTAGAGTTAGGTTTAGGGTTAGTTTTATGGTTACGGATTGGTTTAGGGTACGGTTTAGGATTAGCGTACGTGTTAGGGTTAGGGTTTGGGTTAGGGTTAGGGTACGCTTTAGGGTTAGGGTATGGGTTAGGGTTAGGGTACACGTTAGGATTAGGGTATTTATTAAACCTATCCCACTCTCTAGATACCACTTAGCACGTAAAGGAATATTATTTGGGGTCCAGCCATGGAGAAGATTTTAGTCACTAGGATAAGATAAAGAATAAACACATTATAAAAAAATCACATTAGGATTTTCTTTTTAACCTGTTCCTTAAAACACTATTGCTTAGGAAATCTAATGGAGGCAAAAGCAGTCAACGGTAGTTTAGGGTTAGGGTTAGGGTTAGGTTTAGTGTTAGGGTTAGGGTATGGCTTAGGGTATGGGATAGGGTACGGGTGAGGGTACGGCGTAGGGTAGGGGTTAGGGTTAGGGTTAGGGTTAGTGTTAGGTTTAGGGTACGGCTTAGGGTACAGGTGAGGGTATGGGTGAGGATACTGCGTAGGGTATTGGTTAGGGTTAGGGTTAGGGTTAGGGTTAGTTTTATGGTTAGGGATTGGTTTAGGGTACGGGTTAGGATTAGCGTACGTGTTAGGGTTAGGGTTTGGGTTAGGGATAGGGTACACGTTAGGATTAGGGTATTTATTAAACCTATCCCACTCTCTAGATACCACTTAGCACGTAAAGGAATATTATTTGGGGTCCAGCCATGGAGAAGCTTTTAGTCACTAGGATAAGATAAAGAATAAACACATTATAAAAAAATCACATTAGGATTTTCTTTTTAACCTGTTCCTTAAAACACTAGTGCTTAGGAAATCTAATGGAGGCAAAAGCAGTCAAGGGTAGTTGAGGGTTAGGGTTAGGGTTAGGGTTAGTGTTAGGGTTAGGGTACGGCTTAGGGTATGGGTTAGGGTACAGGTGAGGGTACGGCGTAGGGTAGGGGTTAGGGTTAGGATTAGGGTTAGGGTTAGGGTTAGGGTATGGCTTAGGGTACGGGTGAGGGTACGGCGTAGGGTAGGGGTTAGGGTTAAGGTTAGGTTTAGGGTTAGGGTATGGCTTAGGGTACGGGTGAGGGTACTGTGTAGGGTATTGGTTAGGTTTAGGGTACGGCTTAGAATACGGGTTAGGTACGGGTTAGGGTACAGCGTAGGGTGTGGGTTAGGGTTAGGGTTAGGGTTAGGGTGAGGGTTAGGGTACGGCTTAGGGTACGGGTTAGGGTACGGGTGAGGGTACGGCGTAGTGTATAGGTTAGGGTTAGGGTTAGGGTTAGGGTACGGCTTAGGGTACGTATTAGGGTACGGGTGAATGTACGGCGTAGGGTAAGGGTTAGGGTTAGTGTTAGGGTTAGGGTTAGTTTTAGGGTTAGGGATTGGTTTAGGATACGGTTTAGGTTTAGCGTACGTGTTAGGGTTAGGGTTTGGGTTAGGGTTAGGGTACGCGTTAAGGTTAGGGTATGGGTTAGGGTTAGGGTACATGTTAGGATTCGGGTATTTATTAAACCTATCGCACTCTCTAGATACCACTTAGCACGTAAAGGAATATTATTTGGGGTCCAGCCATGGAGAAGATTTTAGTCACTAGGATAAGATAAAGAATAAACACATTATAAAAAAATCACATTAGGATTTTCTTTTTAACCTGTTCCTTAAAACACTAGTGCTTAGGAAATCTAATGGAGGCAAAAGCTTTCAAGGGTAGTTGAGGGTTAGGGTTAGGGTTAGGTTTAGTGTTAGGGTTAGGGTACGGCTTAGGGTCTGGGATAGGGTACAGGTGAGGGTACGGCGTAGGGTAGGGTTTAAGGTTAGAATTAGGGTTAGGGTTAGGGTTAGCGTATGGCTTTGGGTACGGGTGAGGGTACGGGTGAGGGTACTGTGTAGGGTATTGGTTAGGGTTAGGGTACGGCTTAGAATACGGGTTAGGGTACGGGTGAGGGTACGGCGTAGGGTATGGGTTAGGGTTAGGGTTAGGGTTAGGGTACGGCTTAGGGTACGGGTTAGGGTACGGGTGAGGGTACGGCGTAGTGTATAGGTTAAGGTTAGGGTTAGGGTTAGGGTACGGCTTAGGGTACGGCTTAGGGTATGGGTGAGGGTACGGCGTAGGGTATGTGTTAGGGTTAGGGTTAGGTTTAGGGTTAGGGTTAGGGTAGGGCTTAGGATACGGGTTAGGGAACGGGTGAGGGTATGGTGCAGCGTATGGGTTAGGGGTAGGGTTAGGGTTAGGGTACGGCTTAGGGTACGGGTTAGGGTACGGGTGAGGGTACGGCGTAGTGTATAGGTAAGGGTTAGGGTTAGGGTTAGGGTACGGCTTAGGGTACGGGTTAAGTTACGGGTGAGGGTACGGCGTAGGATATGGGTTAGGGTTAGGATTAGGGTTAGGGTTAGTTTTAGGGTTAGGGATTGGTTTAGGGTACGGGTTAGGATTAGCGTACGTGTTAGGGTAAGGGTACGCGTTAGGGTTAGAGTATGGGTTAGGGTTAGGGTACACGTTAGGATTAGGGTATTTATTAAACCTATCCCACTCTCTAGATACCACTTAGCACGTAAAGGAATATTATTTGGGGTCCAGCCATGGAGAAGATTTTAGTCACTAGGATAAGATAAAGAATAAACACATTATAAAAAAATCACATTAGGATTTTCTTTTTAACCTGTTCCTTAAAACACTAGTGCTTAGGAAATCTAATGGAGGCAAAAGCAGTCAAGGGTAGTTTAGGGTTAGGGTTAGGGTTAGGGTTAGTGTTAGGGTTAGGGTATGGCTTAGGGTATGGGATAGGGTACGGGTGAGGGTACGGCGTAGTGTATAGGTTAGGGTTAGGGTTAGGGTTAGGGTATGGCTTAGGGTACGGGTGAGGGTACGTGTGAGGGTACTGTGTAGGGTATTGGTTAGGGTTAGGGTACGGCTTAGAATACGGGTTAGGTACGGGTTAGGGTACAGCGTAGGGTGTGGGTTAGGGTTAGGGTTAGGGTTAGGGTGAGGGTTAGGGTACGGCTTAGGGTACGGGTTAGGGTACGGGTGAGGGTACGGCGTAGTGTATAGGTTAGGGTTAGGGTTAGGGTTAGGGTACGGCTTAGGGTACATATTAGGGTACGGGTGAATGTACGGCGTAGGGTAAGGGTTAGGTTTAGCGTTAGGGTTAGGGTTAGGGTTAGTGTTAGGTTTAGGGTATGGCTTAGGGTACGGGTGAGGGTACGGGTGAGGGTACTGTGTAGGGTATTGGTTAGGATTAGGGTACGGCTTAGGATACGGGTTAGGGTACGGCGTAGGGTATGGGTTAGGGATAGGGTTAGGGTTAGGGTTAGGGTTAGGGTACGGCTTAGGGTACGGGTTAGGGTACGGGTGAGGGTACGGCGTAGTGTATAGGTTAGGTTTAGGGTTAGGGTTAGGGTACGGCTTAGGGTACGGCTTAGGGTACGGGTGAGGGTACGGGTGAGGGTACTGCGTAGGGTATTGGTTAGGGTTAGGGTACGGCTTAGGATACGGGTTAGGTTACGGGTGAGGGTACGGTGTAGGGTAGGGGTTAGGGTTAGGGTTAGGGTTAGTGTTAGGTTTAGGGTACGGCTTAGGGTACGGGTGAGGTTACGGGTGAGGGTACTGAGTAGGGTATTGGTTAGGATTAGGGTACGGCTTAGGATACGGGATAGGGTACGGGTTAGGGTACGGCGTACGTTATGGGTTAGGGTTAGGGTTAGGGTTAGGGTTAGGGTACGGCTTAGGGTACGCGTTAGTGTATGGGTGAGGGTACGACGTAGGGTATAGGTTAGGGTTAGGGTTAGGGTACGGCTTAGGATACGGGTTAGGGTACGGGTGAGGGTACAGCGTAGCGTATGGATTAGTGTTAGGGTTAGGGTACAGCTTAGGGTACGGGTTAGGGTACGGGTGAGGGTACGGCGTAGGGTATGGGTTACGGTTAGGGTTAGTTTTAGGGTTAGGGATTGGTTTAGGGTACGGTTTAGGATTAGCGTACGTGTTAGGGTTAGGGTTTGGGTTAGGGTTAGGGTACGCGTTAAGGTTAGGGTATGGGTTAGGGTTAGGGTACACGTTAGGATTAGGGTATTTATTAAACCTATCCCACTCTCTAGATACCACTTAGCACGTAAAGGAATATTATTTGGGGTCCAGCCATGGAGAAGATTTTAGTCACTAGGATAAGATAAAGAATAAACACATTATAAAAAAATCACATTAGGATTTTCTTTTTAACCTGTTCCTTAAAACACTAGTGCTTAGGAAATCTAATGGAGGCAAAAGCATTCAAGGGTAGTTGAGGGTTAGGGTTAGGGTTAGGGTTAGTGTTAGGGTTAGGGTACGGCTTAGGGTATGGGTTAGGGTACAGGTGAGGGTACGGCGTAGGGTAGGGGTTAGGGTTAGGATTAGGGTTAGGGTTAGGGTTAGGGTATGGCTTAGGGTACGGGTGAGGGTACGGCGTAGGGTAGGGGTTAGGGTTAAGGTTAGGTTTAGGGTTAGGGTATGGCTTAGGGTACGGGTGAGGGTACTGTGTAGGGTATTGGTTAGGGTTAGGGTACGGCTTAGAATACGGGTTAGGTAAGGGTTAGGGTACAGCGTAGGGTGTGGGTTAGGGTTAGGGTTAGGGTTAGGGTGAGGGTTAGGGTACGGCTTAGGGTACGGGTTAGGGTACGGGTGAAGGTACGGCGTAGTGTATAGGTTAGGGTTAGGGTTAGGGTTAGGGTACGGCTTAGGGTACGTATTAGGGTACGGGTGAATGTACGGCGTAGGGTAAGGGTTAGGGTTAGTGTTAGGGTTAGGGTTAGTTTTAGGGTTAGGGATTGGTTTAGGATACGGTTTAGGTTTAGCGTACGTGTTAGGGTTAGGGTTTGGGTTAGGGTACATGTTAGGATTGGGGTATTTATTAAACCTATCGCACTCTCTAGATACCACTTAGCACGTAAAGGAATATTATTTGGGGTCCAGCCATGGAGAAGATTTTAGTCACTAGGATAAGATAAAGAATAAACACATTATAAAAAAATCACATTAGGATTTTCTTTTTAACCTGTTCCTTAAAACACTAGTGCTTAGGAAATCTAATGGAGGCAAAAGCTTTCAAGGGTAGTTGAGGGTTAGGGTTAGGGTTAGGGTTAGTGTTAGGGTTAGGGTACGGCTTAGGATCTGGGATATGGTACAGGTGAGGGTACGGCGTAGGGTAGGGGTTAAGGTTAGGATTAGGGTTAGGGTTAGGGTTAGCGTATGGCTTTGGGTACGGGTGAGGGTACGGGTGAGGGTACTGTGTAGGGTATTGGTTAGGGTTAGGGTACGGCTTAGAATACGGGTTAGGGTACGGGTGAGGGTACGGCGTAGGGTATGGGTTAGGGTTAGGGTTAGGGTTAGGGTACGGCTTAGGGTACGGGTTAGGGTACGGGTGAGGGTACGGCGTAGTGTATAGGTTAAGGTTAGGGTTAGGGTTAGGGTACGGCTTAGGGTACGGCTTAGGGTACGGGTGAGGGTACGGCGTAGGGTATGGGTTAGGGTTAGGGTTAGGTTTAGGGTTAGGGTTAGGGTAGGGCTTAGGATACGGGTTAGGGAACGGGTGAGGGTATGGTGCAGCGTATGGGTTAGGGGTAGGGTTAGGGTTAGGGTACGGCTTAGGGTACGGGTTAGGGTATGGGTGAGGGTACGGCGTAGTGTATAGGTAAGGGTTAGGGTTAGGGTTAGGGTACGGCTTAGGGTACGGGTTAGGTTACGGGTGAGGGTACGGCTTAGGGTATGGGTTAGGCTTAGGGTTAGGTTTAGGGTTAGTTTTAGGGTTACAGATTGGTTTAGGGTACGGGTTAGGATTAGCGTACGTGTTATGGTTAGGGTACGCGTTAGGGTTAGGGTATGGGTTAGGGTTAGGGTACACGTTAGGATTAGGGTATTTATTAAACCTATCGCACTCTCTAGATACCACTTAGCACGTAAAGGAATATTATTTGGGGTCCAGCCATGGAGAAGCTTTTAGTCACTAGGATAAGAAAAAGAATAAACACATTATAAAAAAATCACATTAGGATTTTCTTTTTAACCTGTTCCTTAAAACACTAGTGCTTAGGAAATCTAATGGAGGCAAAAGCTTTCAAGGGTAGTTGAGGGTTAGGGTTAGGGTTAGGGTTAGTGTTAGGGTTAGGGTAAGGCTTAGGGTATGGGATAGGGTATAGGTGAGGGTACGGCGTAGGGTAGGGGTTAAGGTTAGGATTAGGGTTAGGGTTAGGGTTAGGGTATGGCTTAGGTTACGGGTGAGGGTACGGGTGAGGGTACTGTGTAGGGTATTGGTTAGGGTTAGGGTACGGCTTAGAATACGGGTTAGGGTACGGGTTAGGGTACGGCGTAGGGTATGGGTTAGGGTTAGGGTTAGGGTTAGGGTACGGCTTAGGGTACGGGTTAGGGTACGTGTGAGGGTACGGCGTAGTGTATAGGTTAGGGCTAGGGTTAGGGTTAGGGAACGGCTTAGGGTACGGGTTAGGTTACGGGTGAGGGTACGGCGTAGGGTATGGGTTAGGGTTAGGGTTAGGTTTAGGGTTAGGGTTAGGGTAGGGCTTAGGATACGGATTAGGAAACGGGTGAGGGTATGGTGCAGCATATGGGTTAGGGGTAGGGTTAGGGTTAGGGTACAGCTTAGGGTACGGGTTAGGTTACGGGTGAGGGTACGGCGTAGGATATGGGTTAGGGTTAGGATTAGGGTTAGGGTTAGTTTTAGGGTTAGGGATTGGTTTAGGGTACTGGTTAGGATTAGCGTACGTGTTAGGGTAAGGGTACGCGTTAGGGTTAGAGTATGGGTTAGGGTAAGGGTACACGTTAGGATTAGGGTATTTATTAAACCTATCCCACTCTCTAGATACCACTTAGCACGTAAAGGAATATTATTTGGGGTCCAGCCATGGAGAAGATTTTAGTCACTAGGATAAGATAAAGAATAAACACATTATAAAAAAATCACATTAGGATTTTCTTTTTAACCTGTTCCTTAAAACACTAGTGCTTAGGAAATCTAATGGAGGCAAAAGCAGTCAAGGGTAGTTTAGGGTTAGGGTTAGGGTTAGGGTTAGTGTTAGGGTTAGGGTATGGCTTAGGGTATGGGATAGGGTACGGGTGAGGGTACGGCGTAGTGTATAGGTTAGGGTTAGGGTTAGGGTTAGGGTACGGCTTAGGGTACGGGTTAGGTTACGTGTGAGGGTACGGCTTAGGGCATGGGTTAGGGTTAGGGTTAGGTTTAGGGTTAGTTTTATGGTTACGGATTGGTTTAGGGTACGGTTTAGGATTAGCGTACGTGTTAGGGTTAGGGTTTGGGTTAGGGTTAGGGTACGCTTTAGGGTTAGGGTATGGGTTAGGGTTAGGGTACACGTTAGGATTAGGGTATTTATTAAACCTATCCCACTCTCTAGATACCACTTAGCACGTAAAGGAATATTATTTGGGGTCCAGCCATGGAGAAGATTTTAGTCACTAGGATAAGATAAAGAATAAACACATTATAAAAAAATCACATTAGGATTTTCTTTTTAACCTGTTCCTTAAAACACTATTGCTTAGGAAATCTAATGGAGGCAAAAGCAGTCAACGGTAGTTTAGGGTTAGGGTTAGGGTTAGGGTTAGTGTTAGGGTTAGGGTATGGCTTAGGGTATGGGATAGGGTACGGGTGAGGGTACGGCGTAGGGTAGGGGTTAGGGTTAGGGTTAGGGTTAGTGTTAGGTTTAGGGTACGGCTTAGGGTACAGGTGAGGGTATGGGTGAGGATACTGCGTAGGGTATTGGTTAGGGTTAGGGTTAGGGTTAGGGTTAGTTTTATGGTTAGGGATTGGTTTAGGGTACGGGTTAGGATTAGCGTACGTGTTAGGGTTAGGGTTTGGGTTAGGGATAGGGTACACGTTAGGATTAGGGTATTTATTAAACCTATCCCACTCTCTAGATACCACTTAGCACGTAAAGGAATATTATTTGGGGTCCAGCCATGGAGAAGCTTTTAGTCACTAGGATAAGATAAAGAATAAACACATTATAAAAAAATCACATTAGGATTTTCTTTTTAACCTGTTCCTTAAAACACTAGTGCTTAGGAAATCTAATGGAGGCAAAAGCAGTCAAGGGTAGTTGAGGGTTAGGGTTAGGGTTAGGGTTAGTGTTAGGGTTAGGGTATGGCTTAGGGTATGGGTTAGGGTACAGGTGAGGGTACGGCGTACGGTAGGGGTTAGGGTTAGGATTAGGGTTAGGGTTAGGGTTAGGGTATGGCTTAGGGTACGGGTGAGGGTACGGCGTAGGGTAGGGGTTAGGGTTAAGGTTAGGTTTAGGGTTAGGGTATGGCTTAGGGTACGGGTGAGGGTACTGTGTAGGGTATTGGTTAGGTTTAGGGTACGGCTTAGAATACGGGTTAGGTACGGGTTAGGGTACAGCGTAGGGTGTGGGTTAGGGTTAGGGTTAGGGTTAGGGTGAGGGTTAGGGTACGGCTTAGGGTACGGGTTAGGGTACGGGTGAGGGTACGGCGTAGTGTATAGGTTAGGGTTAGGGTTAGGGTTAGGGTACGGCTTAGGGTACGTATTAGGGTACGGGTGAATGTACGGCGTAGGGTAAGGGTTAGGGTTAGTGTTAGGGTTAGGGTTAGTTTTAGGGTTAGGGATTGGTTTAGGATACGGTTTAGGTTTAGCGTACGTGTTAGGGTTAGGGTTTGGGTTAGGGTTAGGGTACGCGTTAAGGTTAGGGTATGGGTTAGGGTTAGGGTACATGTTAGGATTCGGGTATTTATTAAACCTATCGCACTCTCTAGATACCACTTAGCACGTAAAGGAATATTATTTGGGGTCCAGCCATGGAGAAGATTTTAGTCACTAGGATAAGATAAAGAATAAACACATTATAAAAAAATCACATTAGGATTTTCTTTTTAACCTGTTCCTTAAAACACTAGTGCTTAGGAAATCTAATGGAGGCAAAAGCTTTCAAGGGTAGTTGAGGGTTAGGGTTAGGGTTAGGTTTAGTGTTAGGGTTAGGGTACGGCTTAGGGTCTGGGATAGGGTACAGGTGAGGGTACGGCGTAGGGTAGGGGTTAAGGTTAGAATTAGGGTTAGGGTTAGGGTTAGCGTATGGCTTTGGGTACGGGTGAGGGTACGGGTGAGGGTACTGTGTAGGGTATTGGTTAGGGTTAGGGTACGGCTTAGAATACGGGTTAGGGTACGGGTGAGGGTACGGCGTAGGGTATGGGTTAGGGTTAGGGTTAGGGTTAGGGTACGGCTTAGGGTACGGGTTAGGGTACGGGTGAGGGTACGGCGTAGTGTATAGGTTAAGGTTAGGGTTAGGGTTAGGGTACGGCTTAGGGTACGGCTTAGGGTATGGGTGAGGGTACGGCGTAGGGTATGTGTTAGGGTTAGGGTTAGGTTTAGGGTTAGGGTTAGGGTAGGGCTTAGGATACGGGTTAGGGAACGGGTGAGGGTATGGTGCAGCGTATGGGTTAGGGGTAGGGTTAGGGTTAGGGTACGGCTTAGGGTACGGGTTAGGGTACGGGTGAGGGTACGGCGTAGTGTATAGGTAAGGGTTAGGGTTAGGGTTAGGGTACGGCTTAGGGTACGGGTTAAGTTACGGGTGAGGGTACGGCGTAGGATATGGGTTAGGGTTAGGATTAGGGTTAGGGTTAGTTTTAGGGTTAGGGATTGGTTTAGGGTACGGGTTAGGATTAGCGTACGTGTTAGGGTAAGGGTACGCGTTAGGGTTAGAGTATGGGTTAGGGTTAGGGTACACGTTAGGATTAGGGTATTTATTAAACCTATCCCACTCTCTAGATACCACTTAGCACGTAAAGGAATATTATTTGGGGTCCAGCCATGGAGAAGATTTTAGTCACTAGGATAAGATAAAGAATAAACACATTATAAAAAAATCACATTAGGATTTTCTTTTTAACCTGTTCCTTAAAACACTAGTGCTTAGGAAATCTAATGGAGGCAAAAGCAGTCAAGGGTAGTTTAGGGTTAGGGTTAGGGTTAGGGTTAGTGTTAGGGTTAGGGTATGGCTTAGGGTATGGGATAGGGTACGGGTGAGGGTACGGCGTAGTGTATAGGTTAGGGTTAGGGTTAGGGTTAGGGTATGGCTTAGGGTACGGGTGAGGGTACGTGTGAGGGTACTGTGTAGGGTATTGGTTAGGGTTAGGGTACGGCTTAGAATACGGGTTAGGTACGGGTTAGGGTACAGCGTAGGGTGTGGGTTAGGGTTAGGGTTAGGGTTAGGGTGAGGGTTAGGGTACGGCTTAGGGTACGGGTTAGGGTACGGGTGAGGGTACGGCGTAGTGTATAGGTTAGGGTTAGGGTTAGGGTTAGGGTACGGCTTAGGGTACATATTAGGGTACGGGTGAATGTACGGCGTAGGGTAAGGGTTAGGTTTAGCGTTAGGGTTAGGGTTAGGGTTAGTGTTAGGTTTAGGGTATGGCTTAGGGTACGGGTGAGGGTACGGGTGAGGGTACTGTGTAGGGTATTGGTTAGGATTAGGGTACGGCTTAGGATACGGGTTAGGGTACGGCGTAGGGTATGGGTTAGGGTTAGGGTTAGGGTTAGGGTTAGGGTTAGGGTACGGCTTAGGGTACGGGTTAGGGTACGGGTGAGGGTACGGCGTAGTGTATAGGTTAGGTTTAGGGTTAGGGTTAGGGTACGGCTTAGGGTACGGCTTAGGGTACGGGTGAGGGTACGGGTGAGGGTACTGCGTAGGGTATTGGTTAGGGTTAGGGTACGGCTTAGGATACGGGTTAGGGTACGGGTTAGGGTACGGGTGAGGGTACGGCGTAGTGTATAGGTTAGGTTTAGGGTTAGGGTTAGGGTACGGCTTAGGGTACGGCTTAGGGTACGGGTGAGGGTACGGGTGAGGGTACTGCGTAGGGTATTGGTTAGGGTTAGGGTACGGCTTAGGATACGGGTTAGGGTACGGGTTAGGGTACGGCGTAGGGTATGGGTTAGGGTTAGGGTTAGGGTTAGGGTTAGGGTTAGGGTTAGGGTTATGGTTAGGGTACGGCTTAGGGTACGGGTTAGAGTACGGGTGAGGGTACGGCGTAGTGTATGGGTTAGGGTTAGGTTTAGGGTTAGGGTTAGGGTTAGGGTTGGTTTTAGGTTTAGGGATTGGTTTAGGGTACGGGTTAGGATTAGCGTACGTGTTAGGGTTAGGGTACGCGTTAGGGTTAGAGTATGGGTTAGGGTTAGGGTACACGTTAGGATTAGTGTATTTATTAAACCTATCCCACTCTCTAGATACCACTTAGCACGTAAAGGAATATTATTTGGGGTCCAGCCACGGAGAAGATTTTAGTCACTAGGATAAGATAAAGAATAAACACATTATAAAAAAATCACATTAGGATTTTGTTTTTAACCTGTTCCTTAAAACACTAGTGCTTAGGAAATCTAATGGAGGCAAAAGCAGTCAAGGGTAGTTTAGGGTTAGGGTTAGGGTTAGGGTTAGTGTTAGGGTTAGGGTATGGCTTAGGGTATGGGATAGGGTACGGGTGAGGGTACGGCGTAGGGTAGGGGTTAGGGTTAGGGTTAGGGTTAGTGTTAGGTTTAGGGTATGGCTTAGGGTACGGGTGAGGGTACGGGTGAGGGTACTGTGTAGGGTATTGGTTAGGATTAGGGTACGGCTTAGGATACGGGTTAGGGTACGGCGTAGGGTATGGCTTAGGGTTAGGGTTAGGGTTAGGGTTAGGGTTAGGGTACGGCTTAGGGTACGGGTTAGGGTACGGGTGAGGGTACGGCGTAGTGTATAGGTAAGGGCTAGGGTTAGGGTTAGGGTACGGCTTAGGGTACGGGTTAGGTTACGGGTGAGGGTACGGCTTAGGGTATGGGTTAGGGTTAGGGTTAGGTTTAGGGTTAGTTTTAGGGTTACGGATTGGTTTACGGTACGGGTTAGGATTAGCGTACGTGTTATGGTTAGGGTACGCGTTAGGGTTAGGATATGGGTTAGGGTTAAGTACACGTTAGGATTAGGGTATTTATTAAACCTATCCCACTCTCTAGATACCACTTAGCACGTAAAGGAATATTATTTGGGGTCCAGCCATGGAGAAGATTTTAGTCACTAGGATAAGATAAAGAATAAACACATTATAAAAAAATCACATTAGGATTTTCTTTTTAACCTGTTCCTTAAAACACTAGTGCTTAGGAAATCTAATGGAGGCAAAAGCATTCAAGGGTAGTTGAGGGTTAGGGTTAGGGTTAGGGTTAGTGTTAGGGTTAGGGTACGGCTTAGGGTATGGGTTAGGGTACAGGTGAGGGTACGGCGTAGGGTAGGGGTTAGGGTTAGGATTAGGGTTAGGGTTAGGGTTAGGGTATGGCTTAGGGTACGGGTGAGGGTACGGCGTAGGGTAGGGGTTAGGGTTAAGGTTAGGTTTAGGGTTAGGGTATGGCTTAGGGTACGGGTGAGGGTACTGTGTAGGGTATTGGTTAGGGTTAGGGTACGGCTTAGAATACGGGTTAGGTAAGGGTTAGGGTACAGCGTAGGGTGTGGGTTAGGGTTAGGGTTAGGGTTAGGGTGAGGGTTAGGGTACGGCTTAGGGTACGGGTTAGGGTACGGGTGAAGGTACGGCGTAGTGTATAGGTTAGGGTTAGGGTTAGGGTTAGGGTACGGCTTAGGGTACGTATTAGGGTACGGGTGAATGTACGGCGTAGGGTAAGGGTTAGGGTTAGTGTTAGGGTTAGGGTTAGTTTTAGGGTTAGGGATTGGTTTAGGATACGGTTTAGGTTTAGCGTACGTGTTAGGGTTAGGGTTTGGGTTAGGGTACATGTTAGGATTGGGGTATTTATTAAACCTATCGCACTCTCTAGATACCACTTAGCACGTAAAGGAATATTATTTGGGGTCCAGCCATGGAGAAGATTTTAGTCACTAGGATAAGATAAAGAATAAACACATTATAAAAAAATCACATTAGGATTTTCTTTTTAACCTGTTCCTTAAAACACTAGTGCTTAGGAAATCTAATGGAGGCAAAAGCTTTCAAGGGTAGTTGAGGGTTAGGGTTAGGGTTAGGGTTAGTGTTAGGGTTAGGGTACGGCTTAGGATCTGGGATATGGTACAGGTGAGGGTACGGCGTAGGGTAGGGGTTAAGGTTAGGATTAGGGTTAGGGTTAGGGTTAGCGTATGGCTTTGGGTACGGGTGAGGGTACGGGTGAGGGTACTGTGTAGGGTATTGGTTAGGGTTAGGGTACGGCTTAGAATACGGGTTAGGGTACGGGTGAGGGTACGGCGTAGGGTATGGGTTAGGGTTAGGGTTAGGGTTAGGGTACGGCTTAGGGTACGGGTTAGGGTACGGGTGAGGGTACGGCGTAGTGTATAGGTTAAGGTTAGGGTTAGGGTTAGGGTACGGCTTAGGGTACGGCTTAGGGTACGGGTGAGGGTACGGCGTAGGGTATGGGTTAGGGTTAGGGTTAGGTTTAGGGTTAGGGTTAGGGTAGGGCTTAGGATACGGGTTAGGGAACGGGTGAGGGTATGGTGCAGCGTATGGGTTAGGGGTAGGGTTAGGGTTAGGGTACGGCTTAGGGTACGGGTTAGGGTATGGGTGAGGGTACGGCGTAGTGTATAGGTAAGGGTTACGGTTAGGGTTAGGGTACGGCTTAGGGTACGGGTTAGGTTACGGGTGAGGGTACGGCTTAGGGTATGGGTTAGGGTTAGGGTTAGGTTTAGGGTTAGTTTTAGGGTTACGGATTGGTTTAGGGTACGGGTTAGGATTAGCGTACGTGTTATGGTTAGGGTACGCGTTAGGGTTAGGGTATGGGTTAGGGTTAGGGTACACGTTAGGATTAGGGTATTTATTAAACCTATCGCACTCTCTAGATACCACTTAGCACGTAAAGGAATATTATTTGGGGTCCAGCCATGGAGAAGCTTTTAGTCACTAGGATAAGAAAAAGAATAAACACATTATAAAAAAATCACATTAGGATTTTCTTTTTAACCTGTTCCTTAAAACACTAGTGCTTAGGAAATCTAATGGAGGCAAAAGCTTTCAAGGGTAGTTGAGGGTTAGGGTTAGGGTTAGGGTTAGTGTTAGGGTTAGGGTAAGGCTTAGGGTATGGGATAGGGTATAGGTGAGGGTACGGCGTAGGGTAGGGGTTAAGGTTAGGATTAGGGTTAGGGTTAGGGTTAGGGTACGGCTTAGGGTACGGGTTAAGTTACGGGTGAGGGTACGGCGTAGGATATGGGTTAGGGTTAGGATTAGGGTTAGGGTTAGTTTTAGGGTTAGGGATTGGTTTAGGGTACGGGTTAGGATTAGCGTACGTGTTAGGGTAAGGGTACGCGTTAGGGTTAGAGTATGGGTTAGGGTTAGGGTACACGTTAGGATTAGGGTATTTATTAAACCTATCCCACTCTCTAGATACCACTTAGCACGTAAAGGAATATTATTTGGGGTCCAGCCATGGAGAAGATTTTAGTCACTAGGATAAGATAAAGAATAAACACATTATAAAAAAATCACATTAGGATTTTCTTTTTAACCTGTTCCTTAAAACACTAGTGCTTAGGAAATCTAATGGAGGCAAAAGCAGTCAAGGGTAGTTTAGGGTTAGGGTTAGGGTTAGGGTTAGTGTTAGGGTTAGGGTATGGCTTAGGGTATGGGATAGGGTATGGGTGAGGGTACGGCGTAGTGTATAGGTTAGGGTTAGGGTTAGGGTTAGGGTATGGCTTAGGGTACGGGTGAGGGTACGTGTGAGGGTACTGTGTAGGGTATTGGTTAGGGTTAGGGTACGGCTTAGAATACGGGTTAGGTACGGGTTAGGGTACAGCGTAGGGTGTGGGTTAGGGTTAGGGTTAGGGTTAGGGTGAGGGTTAGGGTACGGCTTAGGGTACGGGTTAGGGTACGGGTGAGGGTACGGCGTAGTGTATAGATTAGGGTTAGGGTTAGGGTTAGGGTACGGCTTAGGGTACATATTAGGGTACGGGTGAATGTACGGCGTAGGGTAAGGGTTAGGTTTAGCGTTAGGGTTAGGGTTAGGGTTAGTGTTAGGTTTAGGGTATGGCTTAGGGTACGGGTGAGGGTACGGGTGAGGGTACTGTGTAGGGTATTGGTTAGGATTAGGGTACGGCTTAGGATACGGGTTAGGGTACGGCGTAGGGTATGGGTTAGGGTTAGGGTTAGGGTTAGGGTTAGGGTTAGGGTACGGCTTAGGGTACGGGTTAGGGTACGGGTGAGGGTACGGCGTAGTGTATAGGTTAGGTTTAGGGTTAGGGTTAGGGTACGGCTTAGGGTACGGCTTAGGGTACGGGTGAGGGTACGGGTGAGGGTACTGCGTAGGGTATTGGTTAGGGTTAGGGTACGGCTTAGGATACGGGTTAGGGTACGGGTTAGGGTACGGGTGAGGGTACGGCGTAGTGTATAGGTTAGGTTTAGGGTTAGGGTTAGGGTACGGCTTAGGGTACGGCTTAGGGTACGGGTGAGGGTACGGGTGAGGGTACTGCGTAGGGTATTGGTTAGGGTTAGGGTACGGCTTAGGATACGGGTTAGGGTACGGGTTAGGGTACGGCGTAGGGTATGGGTTAGGGTTAGGGTTAGGGTTAGGGTTAGGGTTAGGGTTATGGTTAGGGTACGGCTTAGGGTACGGGTTAGAGTACGGGTGAGGGTACGGCGTAGTGTATGGGTTAGGGTTAGGTTTAGGGTTAGGGTTAGGGTTAGGGTTGGTTTTAGGTTTAGGGATTGGTTTAGGGTACGGGTTAGGATTAGCGTACGTGTTAGGGTTAGGGTACGCGTTAGGATTAGAGTATGGGTTAGGGTTAGGGTACACGTTAGGATTAGTGTATTTATTAAACCTATCCCACTCTCTAGATACCACTTAGCACGTAAAGGAATATTATTTGGGGTCCAGCCACGGAGAAGATTTTAGTCACTAGGATAAGATAAAGAATAAACACATTATAAAAAAATCACATTAGGATTTTGTTTTTAACCTGTTCCTTAAAACACTAGTGCTTAGGAAATCTAATGGAGGCAAAAGCAGTCAAGGGTAGTTTAGGGTTAGGGTTAGGGTTAGGGTTAGTGTTAGGGTTAGGGTATGGCTTAGGGTATGGGATAGGGTACGGGTGAGGGTACGGCGTAGGGTAGGGGTTAGGGTTAGGGTTAGGGTTAGTGTTAGGTTTAGGGTATGGCTTAGGGTACGGGTGAGGGTACGGGTGAGGGTACTGTGTAGGGTATTGGTTAGGATTAGGGTACGGCTTAGGATACGGGTTAGGGTACGGCGTAGGGTATGGCTTAGGGTTAGGGTTAGGGTTAGGGTTAGGGTTAGGGTACGGCTTAGGGTACGGGTTAGGGTACGGGTGAGGGTACGGCGTAGTGTATAGGTAAGGGCTAGGGTTAGGGTTAGGGTACGGCTTAGGGTACGGGTTAGGTTACGGGTGAGGGTACGGCTTAGGGTATGGGTTAGGGTTAGGGTTAGGTTTAGGGTTAGTTTTAGGGTTACGGATTGGTTTACGGTACGGGTTAGGATTAGCGTACGTGTTATGGTTAGGGTACGCGTTAGGGTTAGGATATGGGTTAGGGTTAAGTACACGTTAGGATTAGGGTATTTATTAAACCTATCCCACTCTCTAGATACCACTTAGCACGTAAAGGAATATTATTTGGGGTCCAGCCATGGAGAAGATTTTAGTCACTAGGATAAGATAAAGAATAAACACATTATAAAAAAATCACATTAGGATTTTCTTTTTAACCTGTTCCTTAAAACACTAGTGCTTAGGAAATCTAATGGAGGCAAAAGCATTCAAGGGTAGTTGAGGGTTAGGGTTAGGGTTAGGGTTAGTGTTAGGGTTAGGGTACGGCTTAGGGTATGGGTTAGGGTACAGGTGAGGGTACGGCGTAGGGTAGGGGTTAGGGTTAGGATTAGGGTTAGGGTTAGGGTTAGGGTATGGCTTAGGGTACGGGTGAGGGTGCGGCGTAGGGTAGCGGTTAGGGTTAAGGTTAGGTTTAGGGATAGGGTATGGCTTAGGGTACGGGTGAGGGTACGGGTGAGGGTACTGTGTAGGGTATTGGTTAGGGTTAGGGTACGGCTTAGAATACGGGTTAGGTACGGGTTAGGGTACAGCGTAGGGTGTGGGTTAGGGTTAGGGTTAGGGTTAGGGTGAGGCTTAGGGTACGGCTTAGAGTACGGATTGGGTACGGGTGAGGGTACGGCGTAGTGTATAGGTTAGGGTTAGGGTTAGGGTTAGGGTACGGCTTAGGGTACGTATTAAGGTACGGGTGAATGTACGGCGTAAGGTAAGGGTTAGGGTTAGTGTTAGGGTTAGGGTTAGTTTTAGGGTTAGGGATTGGTTTAGGATACGGTTTAGGATTAGCGTACGTGTTAGGGTTAGGGTTTGGGTTAGGGTTAGGGTACGGGTTAAGGTTAGGGTATGGGTTAGGGTTAGGGTACACGTTAGGATTAGGGTATTTATTAAACCTATCGCACTCTCTAGATACCACTTAGCACGTAAAGGAATATTATATGGGGTCCAGCCATGGAGAAGCTTTTAGTCACTAGGATAAGAAAAAGAATAAACACATTATAAAAAAATCACATTAGGATTTTCTTTTTAACCTGTTCCTTAAAACACTAGTGCTTAGGAAATCTAAAGGAGGCAAAAGCTTTCAAGGGTAGTTGAGGGTTAGGGTTAGGGTTAGGGTTAGTGTTAGCGTTAGGGTACGGCTTAGGGTATGGGATAGGGTACAGGTGAGGGTACGGCGTAGGGTAGGGGTTAAGGTTAGGATTAGGATTAGGGTTAGGGTTAGGGTATGGCTTAGGGTACGGGTGAGGGTACGGGTGAGGGTACTGTGTAGGGTATTGGTTAGGGTTAGGGTACGGCTTAGAATACGGGTTAGGGTACGGGTTAGGGTACGGCATAGGGTATGGGTTAGGGTTAGGGTTAGGGTTAGGGTATGGCTTAGGGTACGGGTTAGGGTACGGGTGAGGGTATGCCGTAGTGTATAGGTTAGGGCTAGGGTTAGGGTTAGGGTACGGCTTAGGGTACGGGTTAGGTTACGGGTGAGGGTACGGCGTAGGGAATGGGTTAGGGTTAGGGTTAGGTTTAGGGTTAGGGTTAGGGTAGGGCTTAGGATACGGGTTAGGGAACGGGTGAGGGAATGGTGCAGCATATGGGTTAGGGGTAGGGTTAGGGTTAGGGTACGGCTTAGGGTACGGTTTAGGTTACGGGTGAGGGTACGGCGTAGGGTATGGGTTAGGGTTAGGATTAGGGTTAGGGTTAGTTTTAGGGTTAGGGATTGGTTTAGGGTACGGGTTAGGATTAGCGTACGTGTTAGGGTTAGGGTATGCGTTAGGGTTAGAGTATGGGTTAGGGTTAGGGTACACGTTAGGATTAGGGTATTTATTAAACCTATCCCACTCTCTAGATACCACTTAGCACGTAAAGGAATATTATTGGGGTCCAGCCATGGAGAAGATTTTAGTCACTAGGATAAGATAAAGAATAAACACATTATAAAAAAATCACATTAGGATTTTCTTTTTAACCTGTTCCTTAAAACACTAGTGCTTAGGAAATCTAATGGAGGCAAAAGCAGTCAAGGGTAGTTTAGGGTTAGGGTTAGGGTTAGGGTTAGTGTTAGGGTTAGGGTATGGCTTAGGGTATGGGATAGGGTACGGGTGAGGGTACGGCGTAGTGTAGGGGTTAGGGTTAGGGTTAGGGTTAGTGTTAGGTTTAGGGTATGGGTGAGGGTACGGGTGAGGGTACGGGTGAGGATACTGTGTAGGGTATTGGTTAGGATTAGGGTACGGCCTAGGATACGAGTTAGGGTACGGCGTAAGGTATGGGTTAGGGTTAGGGTTAGGGTTAGGGTTAGGGTTAGGGTACGGCTTAGGGTACGGGTTAGGGTACGGGTGAGGGTACGGCGTAGTGTATAGGTTAGGGTTAGGGTTAGGGTTAGGGTACGGCTTAGGGTACGGGTTAGGTTACGGGTGAGGGTACGGCGTAGGGTATGGGTTAGGGTTAGGGTTAGGGTTAGGGTTAGGGTTAGGGTACGGCTTAGGGTACGGGTTAGGGTACGGGTGAGGGTACGGCGTAGTGTATAGGTTAGGGTTAGGGTTAGGGTTACGGTACGGCTTAGGGTACGGGTTAGGGTACGGGTGAGGGTACGGCGTAGGGTATGGGTTAGGGTTAGGGTTAGGTTTAGGGTACGGCTTAGGGTACGGGTTAGGTTACGGGTGAGGGTACGGCTTAGGGTATGGGTTAGGGTTAGGGTTAGGTTTAGGGTTAGTTTTAGGGTTACGGATTGGTTTAAGGTACGGGTTAGGATTAGCGTACGTGTTACGGTTAGGGTACGCGTTAGGGTTAGGGTATGGTTTAGGGTTAAGTACACGTTAGGATTAGGGTATTTATTAAACCTATCCCACTCTCTAGATACCACTTAGCACGTAAAGGAATATTATTTGGGGTTCAGCCATGGAGAAGATTTTAGTCACTAGGATAAGATAAAGAATAAACACATTATAAAAAAATCACATTAGGATTTTCTTTTTAACCTGTTCCTTAAAACACTAGTGCTTAGGAAATCTAATGGAGGCAAAAGCAGTCAAGGGTAGTTGAGGGTTAGGGTTAGGGTTAGGGTTAGTGTTAGGGTTAGGGTACGGCTTAGGGTATGGGTTAGGGTACAGGTGAGGGTACGGCGTAGGGTACGGGTTAGGGTTAGGATTAGGGTTAGGGTTAGGGTTAGGGTATGGCTTAGGGTACGGGTGAGGGTACGGCGTAGGGTACGGGTTAGGGTTAAGGTTAGTTTTAGGGTTAGGGTATGGCTTAGGGTACAGGTGAGGGTACGTGTGAGGGTACTGTGTAGGGTATTGGTTAGGGTTAGGGTACGGCTTAGAATACGGGTTAGGTACGGGTTAGGGTACAGCGTAGGGTGTGGGTTAGGGTTAGGGTTAGGGTTAGGTTGAGGGTTAGGGTACGGCTTAGGGTACGGGTTAGGGTACGGGTGAGGGTACGGCGTAGTGTATAGTTTAGGGTTAGGGTTAGGGTACGGCTTAGGGTACGTATTAGGGTACGGGTGAATGTACGGCGTAGGGTAAGGGTTAGGGTTAGTGTTAGGGTTAGGGTTAGTTTTAGGGTTAGGGATTGGTTTAGGATACGGTTTTGGATTAGCGTACGTGTTAGGGTTAGGGTTTGGGTTAGGGTTAGGGTACGCGTTAAGGTTAGGGTATGGGTTAGGGTTAGGGTACACGTTAGGATTAGGGTATTTATTATACCTATCGCACTCTCTAGATACCACTTAGCACGTAAAGGAATATTATTTGGGGTCCAGCCATGGAGAAGATTTTAGTCACTAGGATAAGATAAAGAATAAACACATTATAAAAAAATCACATTAGGATTTTCTTTTTAACCTGTTCCTTAAAACACTAGTGCTTAGGAAATCTAATGGAGGCAAAAGCAGTCAAGGGTAGTTGAGGGTTAGGGTTAGGGTTAGGATTAGTGTTAGGTTTAGGGTACGGCTTAGGGTATGGGTTAGGGTACAGGTGAGGGTACGGCGTAGGGTAGGGGTTAGGGTTAGGATTAGGGTTAGGGTTAGGGTTAGGGTATGGCTTAGGGTACGGGTGAGGGTACGGCGTAGGGTAGGGGTTAGGGTTAAGGTTAGGTTTAGGGTTAGGGTATGGCTTAGGGTACGGGTGAGGGTACGTGTGAGGGTACTGTGTAGGGTATTGGTTAGGGTTAGGGTACGGCTTAGAATACGGGTTAGGTACGGATTAGGGTACAGCGTAGGGTGTGGGTTAGGGTTAGGGTTAGGGTTAGGGTGAGGGTTAGGGTACGGCTTAGAGTACGGGTTAGGGTACGGGTGAGGGTACGGCGTACTGTATAGGTTAGGGTTAGGGTTAGGGTTAGGGTACGGCTTAGGGTACGTATTAGGGTACGGGTGAATGTACGGCGTAGGGTAAGGGTTAGGGTTAGTGTTAGGGTTAGGGTTAGTTTTAGGGTTAGGGATTGGTTTAGGATACGGTTTAGGATTAGCGTATGTGTTAGGGTTAGGGTTGGGGTTAGGGTTAGGGTTAGGGTACGGCTTAGGGTACGGGTTAGGTTACGGGTGAGGGTACGGCGTAGGGTATGGGTTAGGGTTAGGGTTAGGGTTAGGGTTAGGGTTAGGGTACGGCTTAGGGTACGGGTTAGGGAACGGGTGAGGGTACGGCGTAGGGTATGGGTTAGGGTTAGGGTTAGGTTTAGGGTTACGGTTAGGGTAGGGCTTAGGATACGGGTTAGGGAACGGGTGAGGGTATGGTGCAGCGTATGGTTTAGGGGTTAGGGTTAGGGTTAGGGTTAGGGTTAGGGTTAGGGTTAGGGTTAGGGTTAGGGTTAGTGTTAGGGTTAGGGTATGGCTTAGGGTATGGGATAGGGTACGGGTGAGGGTACGGCGTAGGGTAGGGGTTAGGGTTAGTGTTAGTGTTAGGTTTAGGATACGGCATAGGGTACGGGTGAGGGTACGAGTGAGGGTACTGTGTAGGGTATTGGTTAGGGTTAGGGTACGGCTTAGGATACGGGTTAGGGTACGGGTTAGGGTACGGCATACGGTATGGTTTAGGATTAGGGTTAGGGTTAGGGTTAGGGTTAGGGTACGGCTTAGGGTACGGGTTAGGGTACGGGTGAGGATACGGCGTAGTGTATGGGTTAGGGTTAGGGTTAGGGTTAGGGTGGCTTAGGGTACGGGTTAGGTTACGGGTGAGGGTACGGCGTAGGGTATGGGTTAGGGTTAGGGTTAGGTTTAGGGTGAGGGTTAGGGTAGGGCTTAGGATACGGGTTAGGGAACGGGTGAGGGTATGGTGCAGCGTATGGGTTAGGGGTAGGGTTAGGGTTAGGGTACGGCTTAGGGTACGGGTTAGGTTACGGGTGAGGGTACGGCGTAGGGTATGGGTTAGGGTTAGGATTAGGGTTAGGGTTAGTTTTAGGGTTAGGGATTGGTTTAGGGTACGGGTTAGGATTAGCGTACGTGTTAGGGTTAGGGTTTGGGTTAGGGTTAGGGTACACGTTAGGATTAGGGTATTTATTAAACCTATCCCACTCTCTAGATACCACTTAGCACGTAAAGGAATATTATTTGGGGTCCATCCATGGAGAAGATTTTAGTCACTAGGATAAGATAAAGAATAAACACATTATAAAAAATCACATTAGGATTTTCTTTTTAACCTGTCCTTAAAACACTAGTGCTTAGGTAATCTAATGGAGGCAAAAGCAGTCAAGGGTAGTTTAGGGTTAGGGTTAGGGTTAGGGTTAGTGTTAGGGTTAGGGTATGGCTTAGGGTATGGGATACGGTACGGGTGAGGGTACGGCGTAGGGTATGGGTTAGGGTTAGGGTTAGGGTTAGAGTACGGTTTAGGGTACGGGTTAGGGTACGGGTGAGGGTACGGCGTAGTGTATAGGTTAGGTTTAGGGTTAGGGTTAGGGTACGGCTTAGGGTACGGGTTAGGTTACGGGTGAGGGTACGGCGTAGGGTATGGGTTAGGGTTAGGGTTAGGTTTAGGGTTAGGGTTAGGGTAGGGCTTAGGATACGTGTTAGGGAACGGGTGAGGGTATGGTGCAGCGTATGGGTTAGGGGTAGGGTTAGGGTTAGGGTACGGCTTAGGGTACGGGTTAGGTTACGGGTGAGGGTACGGCGTAGGGTATGGGTTAGGGTTAGGATTAGGGTTAGGGTTAGTTTTAGGGTTAGGGATTGGTTTAGGGTACGGGTTAGGATTAGCGTACGTGTTAGGGTTAGGGTACGCGTTAGGGTTAGAGTATGGGTTAGGGTTAGGGTACACGTTAGGATTAGGGTATTTATTAAACCTATCCCACTCTCTAGATACCACTTAGCACGTAAAGGAATATTATTTGGGGTCCAGCCATGGAGAAGATTTTAGTCACTAGGATAAGATAAAGAATAAACACATTATAAAAAAATCACATTAGGATTTTCTTTTTAACCTGTTCCTTAAAACACTAGTGCTTAGGAAATCTAATGGAGGCAAAAGCTTTCTAGGGTAGTTGAGGGTTAGGGTTAGGGTTAGGGTTAGTGTTAGGGTTAGGGTATGGCTTAGGGTATGGGATAGGGTACGGGTGAGGGTACGGCGTAGGGTAGGGGTTAGGGTTAGTGTTAGTGTTAGGTTTAGGATACGGCATAGGGTACGGGTGAGGGTACGAGTGAGGGTACTGTGTAGGGTATTGGTTAGGGTTAGGGTACGGCTTAGGATACGGGTTAGGGTACGGGTTAGGGTACGGCATACGGTATGGTTTAGGGTTAGGGTTAGGGTTAGGGTTAGGGTTAGGGTACGGCTTAGGGTACGGGTTAGGGTACGGGTGAGGGTACGGCGTAGTGTATGGGTTAGGGTTAGGGTTAGGGTGGCTTAGGGTACGGGATAGGTTACGGGTGAGGGTACGGCGTAGGGTATGGGTTAGGGTTAGGGTTAGGTTTAGGGTTAGGGTTAGGGTAGGGCTTAGGATACGGGTTAGGGAACGGGTGAGGGTATGGTGCAGCGTATGGGTTAGGGGTAGGGTTAGGGTTAGGGTACGGCTTAGGGTACGGGTTAGGTTACGGGTGAGGGTACGGCGTAGGGTATGGGTTAGGGTTAGGATTAGGGTTAGGGTTAGTTTTAGGGTTAGGGATTGGTTTAGGGTACGGGTTAGGATTAGCGTACGTGTTAGGGTTAGGGTTTGGGTTAGGGTTAGGGTACACGTTAGGATTAGGGTATTTATTAAACCTATCCCACTCTCTAGATACCACTTAGCACGTAAAGGAATATTATTTGGGGTCCATCCATGGAGAAGATTTTAGTCACTAGGATAAGATAAAGAATAAACACATTATAAAAAATCACATTAGGATTTTCTTTTTAACCTGTTCTTAAAACACTAGTGCTTAGGTAATCTAATGGAGGCAAAAGCAGTCAAGGGTAGTTTAGGGTTAGGGTTAGGGTTAGGGTTAGTGTTAGGGTTAGGGTATGGCTTAGGGTATGGGATACGGTACGGGTGAGGGTACGGCGTAGGGTAGGGGTTAGGGTTAGGGTTAGGGTTAGTGTTAGGTTTAGGGTATGGCTTAGGGTACGGGTGAGGGTACGGGTGAGGGTACTGTGTAGGGTATTGGTTAGGATTAGGGTACGGCTTAGGATACGGGTTAGGGTACGGCGTAGGGTATGGGTTAGGGTTAGGGTTAGGGTTAGGGTTAGGGTTAGGGTTAGGGTACGGCTTAGGGTACGGGTTAGGGTGCGGGTGAGGATACGGCGTAGTGTATAGGTAGGGTTAGGGTTAGGGTTAGGGTACGGCTTAGGGTACGGGTTAGGTTACGGGTGAGGTTACGGCGTAGGATATGGGTTAGGGTTAGGGTTAGGTTTAGGGTACGGCTTAGGGTACGGGTTAGGTTATGGGTGAGGGTACGGCTAAGGGTTTGGGTTAGGGTTAGGGTTAGGTTTAGGGTTAGTTTTAGGGTTACGGATTGGTTTAGGGTACGGGTTAGGATTAGCGTACGTGTTATGGTTAGGGTACGCGTTAGGGTTAGGGTATGGGTTAGGGTTAAGTACACGTTAGGATTAGGGTATTTATTAAACCTATCCCACTCGCTAGATACCACTTAGCACGTAAAGGAATATTATTTGGGGTCCAGCCATGGAGAAGATTTTAGTCACTAGGATAAGATAAAGAATAAACACATTATAAAAAAATCACATTAGGATTTTCTTTTAACCTGTTCCTTAAAACACTAGTGCTTAGGAAATCTAATGGAGGCAAAAGCATTCAAGGGTAGTTGAGGGTTAGGGTTAGGGTTAGGGTTAGTGTTAGGGTTAGGGTACGGCTTAGGGTATGGGTTAGGGTACAGGTGAGGGTACGGCGTAGGGTAGGGGTTAGGGTTAGGATTAGGGTTAGGGTTAGGGTTAGGGTATGGCTTAGGGTACGGGTGAGGGTACGGCGTAGGGTAGGGGTTAGGGTTAAGGTTAGGTTTAGGGTTAGGGTATGGCTTAGGGTACGGGTGAGGGTACGGGTGAGGGTACTGTGTAGTGTATTGGTTAGGGTTAGGTTACGGCTTAGAATACGGGTTAGGTACGGGTTAGGGTACAGCGTAGGGTGTGGGTTAGGGTTAGGGTTAGGGTTAGGGTGAGGGTTAGGGTACGGCTTAGGGTACGGGTTAGGGTACGGGTGAGGGTACGGCGTAGTGTATAGGTTAGGGTTAGGGTTAGGGTTAGGGTACGGCTTAGGGTAGGTATTAGGGTACGGGTGAATGTACGGCGTAGGGTAAGGGTTAGGGTTAGTGTTAGGGTTAGGGTTAGTTTTAGGGTTAGGGATTGGTTTAGGATACGGTTTAGGATTAGCGTACGTGTTAGGGTTAGGGTTTGGGTTAGGGTTAGGGTACGCGTTAAGGTTAGGGTATGGGTTAGGGTTAGGGTACACGTTAGGATTAGGGTATTTATTAAACCTATCGCACTCTCTAGATACCACTTAGCACGTAAAGGAATATTATTTGGGGTCCAGCCATGGAGAAGATTTTAGTCACTAGGATAAGATAAAGAATAAACACATTATAAAAAAATCACATTAGGATTTTCTTTTTAACCTGTTCCTTAAAACACTAGTGCTTAGGAAATCTAATGGAGGCAAAAGCTTTCTAGGGTAGTTGAGGGTTAGGGTTAGGGTTAGGGTTAGTGTTAGTGTTAGGGTACGGCTTAGGGTATGGGATAGGGTTCAGGTGAGGGTATGGCGTAGGGTAGGGGTTAAGGTTAGGATTAGGGTTAGGGTGAGGGTTAGGGTATGGCTTAGGGTACGGGTGAGGGTACGGGTGATGGTACTGTGTAGGGTATTGTTTAGGGTTAGGGTACGGCTTAGAATACGGGTTAGGGTACGGGTTAGGGTACGGCGTAGGGTATGGGTTAGGGTTAGGGTTAGGGTACGGCTTAGGGTACGGGTTAGGGTACGGTGAGGGTACGGCGTAGTGTATAGGTTAGGGTTAGGGTTAGGGTTAGGGTACGGGTTAGGTTACGGGTGAGGGTACGGCGTAGGGTATGGGTTAGGGTTAGGGTTAGGTTTAGGGTTAGGGTTAGGGTAGGGCTTAGGATACGGGTTAGGGAACGGGTGAGGGTATGGTGCAGCGTATGGGTTAGGGGTAGGGTTAGGGTTAGGGTACGGCTTAGGGTACGGGTTAGGTTACGGGTGAGGGTACGGCGTAGGGTATGGGTTAGGGTTAGGATTAGGGTTAGGGTTAGTTTTAGGGTTAGGGATTGGTTTAGGGTACGGGTTAGGATTAGCGTACGTGTTAGGGTTAGGGTACGCGTTAGGGTTAGAGTATGGGTTAGGGTTAGGGTACACGTTAGGATTAGGGTATTTATTAAACCTATCCCACTCTCTAGATACCACTTAGCACGTAAAGGAATATTATTTGGGGTCCAGCCATGGAGAAGATTTTAGTCACTAGGATAAGATAAAGAATAAACACATTATAAAAAAATCACATTAGGATTTTCTTTTTAACCTGTTCCTTAAAACACTAGTGCTTAGGAAATCGAATGGAGGCAAAAGCAGTCAAGGGTAGTTTAGGGTTAGGGTTAGGGTTAGGGTTAGTGTTAGGGTTAGGGTATGGCTTAGGGTATGGGATAGGGTACGGGTGAGGGTACGGCGTAGGGTAGGGGTTAGGGTTAGGCTTAGTGTTAGGTTAAGGATACGGCATAGGGTACGGGTGAGGGTACAGGTGAGGGTACTGTGTAGGGTATTGGTTAGGGTTAGGGTACGGCTTAGGATACGGGTTAGGGTACGGGTTAGGGTACGGCGTAGGGTATGGGTTAGGGTTAGTGTTAAGGTTAGGGTACGGCTTAGGGTACGGGTTAGATTACGGGTGAGGGTACGGCGTAGGGTATGGGTTAGGGTTAGGGTTAGGTTTAGGGTTAGGGTTAGGGTAGGGCTTAGGATACGGGTTAGGGTACGGGTGAGGTTACTGTGTAGGGTATTGGTTATGGTTAGGGTACAGCTTAGAATACGGGTTAGGTACGGGTTAGGGTACAGCGTAGGGTGTGGGTTAGGGTTAGGGTTAGGGTTAGGGTGAGGGTTAGGGTACGGCTTAGGGTACGGGTTAGGGTACGGGTGAGGGTACGGCGTAGTGTATAGGTTAGAGTTAGGGTTAGGGTTAGGGTACGGCTTAGGGTACGGGTGTATGTACGGCGTAGGGTAAGGGTTAGGGTTAGGGTTAGGGTTAGGGTTAGTTTTAGGGTTAGGGATTGGTTTAGGGTACGGTTTAGGATTAGCGTACGTGTTAGGGTTAGGGTTTGGGTTAGGGTTAGGTTACGCGTTAGGGTTAGGGTATGGGTTAGGGTTGGGGTACACGTTAGGATTAGGGTATTTATTAAACCTATCCCACTCTCTAGATACCACTTAGCACGTAAAGGAATATTATTTGGGGTCCAGCCATGGAGAAGATTTTAGTCACTAGGATAAGATAAAGAATAAACACATTATAAAAAAATCACATGAAGATTTTCTTTTTAACCTGTTCCTTAAAACACTAGTGCTTAGGAAATCTAATGGAGGCAAAAGCATTCAAGGGTAGTTGAGGGTTAGGGTTAGGGTTAGGGTTAGTGTTGGGGTTAGGGTACCGCTTAGGGTATGGGATAGGGTACAGGTGAGGGTACGGCATAGGGTAGGGGTTAGGGTTAGGATTAGCGTTAGGGTTAGGGTTAGGGTATGGCTTAAGGTACGGGTGAGGGTACGGGTGAGGGTACTGTGTAGGGTATTGGTTAGGGTTAGGGTACGGCTTAGAATACGGGATAGGGTACGGGGTAGGGTACGGCGTAGGTTATGGGTTAGGGTTAGGGTTAGGGTTAGGTTACGGCTTAGGGTACGGGATAGGGTACGGGTGAGGGTACGGCGTAGTGTATAGGTTAGGGTTAGGGTTAGGGTACGGCTTAGGGTACGGGTTGGGTTACGGGTGAGGGTACGGCGTAGGGTATGGGTTAGGGTTATGGTTAGGTTTAGAGTTAGGGTTAGGGTAGGGCTTAGGATACGGGTTAGGGAACGGGTGAGGGTATGGTGCAGCGTATGGGTTAGGGGTAGGGTTAGGGTTAGGGTACGGCTTAGGGTACTGGTTAGGTTACGGGTGAGGGTACGGCGTAGGGTATGGGTTAGGGTTAGGATTAGGGTTAGTGTTAGTTTTAGGGTTAGGGATTGGTTTAGGGTACTGGTTAGGATTAGCGTACGTGTTAGGGTTAGGGTACGCATTAGGGTTAGGGTATGGGTTAGGGTTAGGGTACACGTTAGGATTAGGTTTAGGGTTAGGGTTAGGGTATGGCTTAGGCTATGGGATAGGGTACGGGTGAGGGTACGGCGTAGGGTAGGGGTTAGGGTTAGGGTTAGGGTTAGTGTTAGGTTTAGGGTACGGCTTAGGGTACGGATGAGGGTACGGGTGAGGGTACTGCGTAGGGTATTGTTTACGGTTAGGGTGTGGCTTAGGATACGGGTTAGGGTACGGGTTAGGGTACGGCGTAGGGTATGGGTTAGGGTTAGGGTTAGGGTTAGGGTTAGGGTTAGGGTACGGCTTAGGGTACGGGTTAGGTTACGGGTGAGGGTACGGCTTAGGGTATGGGTTAGGGTTAGGGTTAGGGTTAGGGTTAGTTTTAGGGTTACGGATTGGTTTAGGGTACGGGTTAGGATTAGCGTACGTGTTATGGTTAGGGTACGCGTTAGGGTTAGGTTATGGGTTAGGGTTAAGTACACGTTAGGATTAGGGTATTTATTAAACCTATCCCACTCTCTAGATACCACTTAGCACGTAAAGGAATATTATTTGTGGTGCAGCCATGGAGAAGATTTTAGTCACTAGGATAAGATAAAGGATAAACACATTATAAAAAAATCACATTAGGATTTTTTTTTAACCTGTTCTTTAAAACACTAGTGCTTAGGAAATCGAATGGAGGCAAAAGCAGTCAAGGGTAGTTTAGGGTTAGGATTAGGGTTAGGGTTATGGTTAGTGTTAGGGTTAGGGTACGGTTTAGGGTATGGGATAGGGTTAGGGTTATGGTTAGGGTTAGGGTACGGCTTAGGGTACGGTTGAGGGTGCGGGTGAGAATACTGCGTAGGGTATTGGTTAGGGTTAGGGTACGGCTTAGGATACGGGTTAGGGTACGGGTTAGGGTACGGCGTAGGGTAGGGGTTAGGGTTAGGGTTAGGGTTAGGGTTAGGGTATGGCTTAGGGTACGGGTGAGGGTACGGGTGAGGGTACTGTGTAGGGTATTGGTTAGGATTAGGGTACGGCTTAGGATACGGGTTAGGGTACGGCTTAGGGTACGGGTTAGGATACGGGTGAGGGTACGGCGTAGTGTATAGGTTAGGGTTAGGGTTAGGGTTAGGGTACGGCTTAGGGTACGGGTTAGGTTACGGGTGAGGGTACGGCTTAGGGTATGGGTTAGGGTTAGGGTTATGTTTAGGGTTAGTTTTAGGGTTACGGATTGGTTTAGGGTACGGGTTAGGATTAGCGTACGTGTTATGGTTAGGGTACGCGTTAGGGTTAGGGTATGGGTTAGGGTTAAGTACACGTTAGGATTAGGGTATTTATTAAACCTATCCCACTCTCTAAATACCACTTAGCACGTAAAGGAATATTATTTGGGGTCCAGCCATGGAGAAGATTTTAGTCACTAGGATAAGATAAAGGATAAACACATTATAAAAAAATCACATTAGGATTTTCTTTTTAACCTGTTCCTTAAAACACTAGTGCTTAGGAAATCGAATGGAGGCAAAAGCAGTCAAGGGTAGTTTAGGGTTAGGGTTAGGGTTAGGGTTAGTGTTAGGGTTAGGGTACGGCTTAGGGTATGGGATAGGGTACGGGTGAGGGTACGGCGTAGGGTAGGGGTTAGGGTTAGGGTTAGGGTTAGTGTTAGGTTTAGGGTACGCCTTAGGGTACGGGTGAGGGTACGGGTGAGGGTACTGCGTAGGGTATTGGTTAGGGTTAGGGTATGGCTTAGGATACGGTAAGGGTACGTGTTAGGGTATGGCGTAGGTTATGGGTTAGGGTTAGGGTTAGGGTTAGGGTTAGGGTACGGCTTAGGGTACGCGTTAGTGTATTGGTGAGGGTACGACGTAGGGTATAGGTTAGGGTTAGGGTTAGGGTACGGCTTAGGATACGGGTTAGGGTACGGGTGAGGGTACAGCGTAGCGTATGGATTAGTGTTAGGGTTAGGGTACGGCTTAGGGTACGGGTTAGGGTACGGGTGAGGGTACGGCGTAGTGTATGGGTTAGGGTTAGGGTTACGGTTAGGGTTAGTTTTAGGGTTAGGGATTGGTTTAGGGTACGGTTTAGGATTAGCGTACATATTAGGGTTAGGGTTTGGGTTAGGGTTAGGGTACGCGTTAAGGTTAGGGTATGGGTTAGGGTTAGGGTACACGTTAGGATTAGGGTATTTATTAAACCTATCCCACTCTCTAGATACCACTTAGCATGTAAAGGAATTTTATTTGGGGTCCAGCCATGGAGAAGATTTTAGTCACTAGGATAAGATAAAGAATAAACACATTATAAAAAAATCACAATAGGATTTTCTTTTTAACCTGTTCCTTAAAACACTAGTGCTTAGGAAATCTAATTGAGGCAAAAGCAGTCTAGGGTAGTTTAGGGTTAGGGTTAGGGTTTGGGTTAGTGTTAGGGTTAGGGTACGGCTTAGGGTATGGGACAGGGTACGGGTGAGGGTACGGTGTAGGGTAGGGGTTAGGGTTAGGGTTAGGGTTAGGGTTAGGGTTAGGGTTAGGGTACGGCTTAGGGTACGGGTGAGGGTACGGGTGAGTGTACTGCGTAGGGTATTTGTTAGGGTTAGGTTACGGCTTAGGATACGGGTTAGGGTACGGGTTAGGTTACGGCGTAGTGTATGGGTTAGGGTTAGGGTTAGGGTTAGGATATGGTTTATGGTACGGGTTATGGTACGGGTGAGAGTATGGCGTAGGGTTAGGGTTAGGGTTAGGGTTAGGGTTAGGGTGCAGGTGAGGGTACGGTGTAGCGTATGGGTTAGGGTTAGGGTTAGGGTGAGGGTTAGGGTACGGCTTAGGGTATGGAATAGGGTACGGATGAGGGTATGGCGTAGGGTAGGGGTTAGGTTTAGGATTAGGGTTAGTGTTAGGGTTAGGGTACGGCTTAGAGTATGGGATAGGGTACGGGTGAGGGTACGGCATAGGGTAGGGCTTAGGGTTAGGGTTAGGGTTAGGTTTACGGTACGGGTGAGGGTACGGGTGATGGTACTGCGTAGGGTATTGGTTAGGATTAGGGTACGGCTTAGGATACGGGTTAGGGTATGGGTTAGTGTACGGCGTAGGGTATGGGTTAGCGTTAGGGTTAGGTTTAGGGTTAGGGTTAGGGTAGGGCTTAGGATACGGGTTAGGGAACGGGTGAGGGTATGGTGCAGCGTATGGGTTAGGGGTAGGGTTAGGGTTAGGGTACGGCTTACCGTACTGGTTAGGTTACGGGTGAGGGTACGGCGTAGGGTATGGGTTAGGGTTAGGATTAGGGTTAGCGTTAGTTTTAGGGTTAGGGATTGGTTTAGGGTACGGTTTAGGATTAGCGTACGTGTTAGGGTTAGGGTACGCATTAGGGTTAGGGTATGGGTTAGGGTTAGGGTACACGTTAGGATTAGGGTATGTATTAAACCTATCCCACTCTCTAGATACCACTTAGCACGTAAAGGAATATTATTTGGGGTCCAGCCATGGAGAAGATATTAGTCACTAGGATAAGATAAAGAATAAACACATTATAAAAAAATCACATTAGGATTTTCTTTTTAACCAATTCCTTAAAACACTAGTGCTTAGGAAATCTAATGGAGGCAAAAGCAGTCAAGGGTAGTTTAGGGTTAGGGTTAGGGTTAGGGTTAGTGTTAGGTTTAGGGTACGGCCTAGGGTACGGGTGAGGGTACGGGTGAGGGTACTGCGTAGGGTATTGGTTAGGGTTAGGGTACGGCTTAGGATACGGGTTAGGGTACGGGTTTGGGTACGGCGTAGGGTATGGGTTAGGGTTAGGGTTAGGGTTAGGGTTAGGGTTAGGGTGCGGCTTAGGGTACGGGTTAGGTTACGGGTGAGGGTACGGCTTAGGGTATGGGTTAGGGTTAGGGTTAGGGTTAGGGTTAGTTTTAGGGTTACGGATTGTTTTCGGGTACGGGTTAGGATTAGCGTACGTGTTATGCTTAGGGTACACGTTAGGGTTAGGGTATGGGTTAGGGTTAAGTACACGTTAGGATTAGGGTATTTATTAAACCTATCCCACTCTCTAGATACCACTTAGCACGTAAAGGAATATTATTTGGGGTCCAGCCATGGAGAAGATTTTAGTCACTAGGATAACATAAAGGATAAACACATTATAAAAAAATCACATTAGGATTTTCTTTTTAACCTGTTCCTTAAAACACTAGTGCTTAGGAAATCGAATGCAGGCAAAAGCAGTCAAGGGTAGTTTAGGGTTAGGGTTAGGGTTAGGGTTAGTGTTAGGGTTAGGGTACGGCTTAGGGTATGGGATAGGGTACGGGTGAGGGTACGGCATAGGGTAGGGGTTAGGGTTAGGGTTAGGGTTAGTGTTAGGTTTAGGGTACGGCTTAGGATACGGGTAAGGGTACGTGTTAGGGTACTGCGTAGTTTATGGGTTAGGGTTAGGGTTAGGGTTAGGGTTAGGGCACGGCTTAGGGTACGCGTTAGTGTATGGGTGAGGGTACGACGTAGGGTATAGGTTAGGGTTAGGATTAGGGTATGGCTTAGGATACGAGTTAGGGTACGGGTGAGGGTACAGCGTAGCGTATGGATTAGTGTTAGGGTTAGGGTACGGCTTAGGGTACGGATTAGGGTACGGGTGAGGTTACGGCGTAGGGTATGATTTGGGATAGGGTTACGGTTAGCGTTAGTTTTAGGGTTAGGGATTGGTTTAGGGTACGGTTTAGGATTAGCGTACGTGTTAGGGTTAGGGTTTGGGTTAGGGTTAGGGTACGCGTTAAGGTTAGGGTATGGGTTAGGGTTAGGGTACACGTTAGGATTAGGGTATTTATTAAACCTATCCCACTCTCTAGATACCACTTAGCATGTAAAGGAATTTTATTTGGGGTACAGCCATGGAGAAGATTTTAGTCACTAGGATAAGATAAAGAATAAACACATTATAAAAAAATCACAATAGGATTTTCTTTTTAACCTGTTCCTTAAAACACTAATGCTTAGGAAATCTAATGGAGGCAAAAGCAGTCAAGGGTAGTTTAGGGTTAGGGTTAGGGTTAGGGTTAGTGTTAGGGTTAGGGTACGGCTTAGGGTATGGGACAGGGTACGGGTGAGGGTATGGTGTAGGGTAGGGGTTAGGGTTAGGGTTAGGGTTAGGGTTAGGTTACGGCTTAGGGTACGGGTGAGGGTACGGGTGAGTGTACGGCGTAGTGTATAGGTTAGGGTTAGGGTTAGGGTTAGGGTACGGCTTAGGGTACGGGTTAGGGTTAGGGTTAGGGTTAGGGTTAGGGTTAGGGTAGGGCTTAGGATACGGGTTAGGGAACGGGTGAGGGTATGGTGCAGCGTATGGGTTAGGGGTAGGGTTAGGGTTAGGGTACGGCTTAGGGTACTGGTTAGGGTACGGGTGAGGGTACGGCGTAGGGTAGGGGTTAGGGTTAAGCTTAGGTTTAGCGTTAGGGTATGGCTTAGGGTACGGGTGAGGGTACGGGTGAGGGTACTGTGTAGGGTATTGGTTAGGGTTAGGGTACGGCTTAGAATACGGGTTAGGTACGGGTTAGGGTACAGCGTAGGGTGTGGGTTAGGGTTAGCGTTAGGGTTAAGGTGAGGGTTAGGGTACGGCTTAGGGTACGGGTTAGGGTACGGGTGAGGGTACGGCGTAGTGTATAGGTTAGGGTTAGGGTTAGGGTTAGGGTACGGCTTAGGGTACGTATTAGGGTACGGGTTAATGTATGGCGTAGGGTAAGGGTTAGGGTTAGTGTTAGGGTTAGGGTTAGTTTTAGGGTTAGGGATTGGTTTAGGATACGGTTTAGGATTAGCGTACGTGTTAGGGTTCGGGTTTGGGTTAGGGTTAGGTTACGCGTTAGGGTTAGGGTTAGGGTTAGGGTTAGGGTTAGGGTACGGCTTAGGGTACGGGTGTGGTTACGGGTGAGGATACTGCGTAGGGTATTGGTTAGGGTTAGGGTACGGCTTAGGATACGGGTTAGGGTACGGGTTCGGGTACGGCGTAGGGTAGGTGTTAGGGTTAGGGTTAGGGTTAGGGTACGGCTTAGGGTACGGGTTAGGGTACAGGTGAGGGTACGGCGTAGGGTGTAGGTTAGGGTTAGGGTTAGGGTTAGGGTTAGGGTAGGGCTTAGGATACGGGTTAGGGAACGGGTGAGGGTATGGTGCAGCGTATGGGTTAGGGGTAGGGTTAGGGTTAGGGTACGGCTTAGGGTACGGGTTAGGTTACGGGTGAGGGTACGGCGTAGGATATGGGTTAGGGTTAGGATTAGGGTTAGGGTTAGTTTTAGGGTTAGGGATTGGTTTAGGGTACGGGTTAGGATTAGCGTACGTGTTAGGGTTAGGGTATGCGTTAGGGTTAGAGTATGGGTTAGGGTTAGGGTACACGTTAGGATTAGGGTATTTATTAAACCTATCCCACTCTCTAGATACCACTTAGCACGTAAAGGAATATTATTTGGGGTCCAGCCATGGAGAAGCTTTTAGTCACTAGGATAAGATAAAGAATAAACACATTATAAAAAAATCACATTAGGATTTTCTTTTTAACCTGTTCCTTAAAACACTAGTGCTTAGGAAATCGAATGGAGGCAAAAGCAGTCAAGGGTAGTTTAGGGTTAGGGTTAGGGTTAGGGTTAGTGTTAGGGTTAGGGTATGGCTTAGGGTATGGGATAGGGTACGGGTGAGGGTACGGCATAGGGTAGGGGTTAGGGTTAGGGTTAGTGTTAGGTTAAGGGTACGGCATAGGGTACGGGTGAGGGTACGGGTGAGGGTACTGTGTAGGGTATGGGTTAGGGTTAGGGTTAGGTTTAGTGTTAGGGTTAGGGTAGGGCTTAGGATACGGGTTAGGGTATGGGTGAGGGTACGGTGCAGCGTATGGGTTAGGGTTAGGGTTAGGGTTAGGGTACGGCTTAGGGTACGTATTAGGGTACGGGTGAATGTATGGCGTAGGGTAAGGGTTAGGGTTAGTGTTAGGGTTAGGGTTAGTTTTAGGGTTAGGGATTGGTTTAGGATACGGTTTAGGATTAGCGTAAGTGTTAGGGTTAGGGTTTGGGTTAGGGTTAGGGTACGCATTAAGGTTAGGGTATGGGTTAGGGTTAGGGTACACGTTAGGATTAGGGTATTTATTAAACCTATCGCACTCTCTAGATACCACTTAGCACGTAAAGGAATATTATTTGGGGTCCAGCCATGGAGAAGATTTTAGTCACTAGGATAAGATAAAGAATAAACACATTATAAAAAAATCACATTAGGATTTTCTTTTTAACCTGTTCCTTAAAACACTAGTGCTTAGGAAATCTAATGGAGGCAAAAGCTTTCAAGGGTAGTTGAGGGTTAGGGTTAAGGTTAGGGTTAGTGTTAGGGTTAGGGTACGGCTTACGGTATTGGATAGGGTACAGGAGAGGGTACGGCGTAGGGTAGGGGTTAAGGTTAGGATTAGGGTTAGGGTTAGGGTTAGGGTATGGCTTAGGGTACGGGTGAGGGTACGGGTGAGGGTACTGTGTAGGGTATTGGTTAGGGTTATGGTACGGCTTAGAATACGGGTTAGGGTACGGGTTAGGGTACGGCGTAGGGTATGGGTTAGGGTTAGGGTTAGGGTTAGGGTACGGCTTAGGGTACGGGTTAGGTTACGGTTGAGGGTACGGCGTAGTGTATAGGTTAGGGTTAGGGTTAGGGTACGCGTTAGGGTTAGGGTATGGGTTAGGGTTAGGGTACACGTTAGGATTAGGGTATTTATTAAACCTATCCCACTCTCTAGATACCACTTAGCACGTAAAGGAATATTATTTGGGGTCCAGCCATGGAGAAGATTTTAGTCACTAGGATAAGATAAAGAATAAACACATTATAAAAAAACACGTTAGGATTTTCCTTTTAACCTGTTCCTTAAAACACTAGTGCTTAGGAAATCGAATGGAGGCAAAAGCAGTCAAGGGTAGTTTAGGGTTAGGGTTAGGGTTAGGGTTAGGGTTAGTGTTAGGGTTAGGGTACGGCTTAGAGTATGGGATAGGGTACGGGTGAGGGTACTGCGTAGGGTATAGGTTAGGGTTAGGGTTAGGGTTAGGGTACGGCTTAGGATACAGGTTAGGGTACGGGTGAGGGTACGGCGTAGGGTATGGGTTAGGGTTAGGGTTAGGGTTAGGGTTAGGGTTAGTTTTAGGGTTAGGGATTGGTTTAGGGTACGGGTTAGGATTAGCGTACGTGTTAGGGTTAGGGTTTGGGTTAGGGTTAGGGTACGCGTTAGGGTTAGGGTATGGGTTAGGGTTAGGGTACACGTTAGGATTAGGCTATTTATTAAACCTATCCCACTCTCTAGATACCACTTAGCACGTAAAGGAATATTATTTGGGGTCCAGCCATGGAGAAGATTTTAGTGACTAGGATAAGATAAAGAATAAACACATTATAAAATAATCACGTTAGGATTTTGCTTTTAACCTGTTCCTTAAAACACTAGTGCTTAGGAAATCTAATGTAGGCAAAAGCAGTCAAGGGTAGTTTAGGGTTAGGGTTAGGGTTAGGGTTAGTGTTAGGGTTAGGGAACGGCTTAGGGTATGGGATAGCGTACGGGTGAGGGTACGGCATAGGGTAGGGTTTAGGGTTAGGGTTAGGGTTAGGGTTAGGGTTAGGGTACGGCTTAGGGTACGGGTGTGGTTACGGGTGAGGATACTGCGTAGGGTATTGGTTAGGGTTAGGGTACGGCTTAGGATACGGGTTAGGGTACGGGTTAGGGTACGGCGTAGGGTAGGTGTTAGGGTTAGGGTTAGGGTTAGGGTACGGCTTAGGGTACGGGTTAGGGTACAGGTGAGGGTACGGCGTAGGGTATAGGTTAGGGTTAGGGTTAGGGTTAGGGTTAGGGTAGGGCTTAGGATACGGGTTAGGGAACGGGTGAGGTTATGGTGCAGCGTATGGGTTAGGGGTAGGGTTAGGGTTAGGGTACGGCTTAGGGTACGGGTTAGGTTACGGGTGAGGGTACGGCGTAGGGTATGGGTTAGTGTTAGGATTAGGGTTAGGGTTAGTTTTAGGGTTAGGGATTGGTTTAGGGTACGGGTTAGGATTAGCGTACGTGTTAGGGTTAGGGTACGCGTTAGGGTTAGAGTATGGGTTAGGGTTAGGGTACACGTTAGGATTAGGGTATTTATTAAACCTATCCCACTCTCTAGATACCACTTAGCACGTAAAGGAATATTATTTGGGGTCCAGCCATGGAGAAGCTTTTAGTCACTAGGATAAGATAAAGAATAAACACATTATAAAAAAATCACATTAGGATTTTCTTTTTAACCTGTTCCTTAAAACACTAGTGCTTAGGAAATCGAATGGAGGCAAAAGCAGTCAAGGGTAGTTTAGGGTTAGGGTTAGGGTTAGGGTTAGTGTTAGGGTTAGGGTATGGCTTAGGGTATGGGATAGGGTACGGGTGAGGGTACGGCGTAGGGTAGGGGTTAGGGTTAGGCTTAGTGTTAGGTTAAGGATACGGCATAGGGTACGGGTGAGGGTACGGGTGAGGGTACTGTGTAGGGTATTGGTTAGGGTTAGGGTACGGCTTAGGATACGGGTTAGGGTACGGGTTAGGGTACGGCGTAGGGTATGGTGTATGGTTAGGGTTAGGGTTAGGGTTAGGGTTAGGGTACGGCTTAGGGTACGGGTTAGGGTACGGGTGAGGGTACGGCGTAGTGTATGGGTTAGGGTTAGGGTTAAGGTTAGGGTACGGCTTAGGGTACTGGTTAGATTACGGGTGAGGGTACGGCGTAGGGTATGGGTTAGGGTTAGGGTTAGGTTTAGGGTTAGGGTTAGGGTAGGGCTTAGGATACGGGTTAGGGTACGGGTGAGGGTACGGTGCAGCGTATGGGTTAGGGTTAGGGTTAGGGTTATGGTACGGCTTAGGGTACGGGTTAGGTTACGGGTGAGGGTACGGCTTATGGTATGGGTTAGGGTTAGGGTTAGGGTTAAGGTTAGTTTTAGGGTTAGGGATTGGTTTAGGGTACGGGTTAGGATTAGCGTACGTGTTATGGTTAGGGTACGCGTTAGGGTTAGGGTATGGGTTAGGGTTAAGTACACGTTAGGATTAGGGTATTTATTAAACCTATCCCACTCTCTAGATACCACTTAGCACGTAAAGGAATATTATTTGGGGTCCAGCCATGGAGAAGATTTTAGTCACTAGGATAAGGTAAAGGATAAACACATTATAAAAAAATGACATTAGGATTTTCTTTTTAACCTGTTCCTTAAAACACTAGTGCTTAGGAAATCGAGTGGAGGCAAAAGCAGTCAAGGGTAGTTTAGGGTTAGGGTTAGGGTTAGGGTTAGGGTAAGGCTTAGCGTATGGGATAGGGTACGGGTGAGGGTACAGTGTAGGGAGGGGTTAGGGTTAGGGTTACGTTTAGGGTTAGGGCATGGCTTAGGGTACGGGTGAGGGTACGGCGTAGGGTAGGGGTTAGGGATAATGTTAGGTTTAGGGTTAGGGTATGGCTTAGGGTACGTGTCAGGGTACGGGTGAGGTTACTGTGTAGGGTATTAGTTATGGTTAGGGTACAGCTTAGAATACGGGTTAGGTACGGGTTAGGGTACAGCGTAGGGTGTGGGTTAGGGTTAGGGTTAGGGTGAGGGTTAGGGTACGGCTTAGGGTACGGGTTAGGGTACGGGTGAGGGTACGGCGTAGTGTATAGTTTAGAGTTAGGGTTAGGGTTAGGGTACGGCTTAGGGTACGGGTGTATGTACGGCGTAGGGTAAGGGTTAGGGTTAGGGTTAGGGTTAGGGTTAGTTTTAGGGTTAGGGATTGGTTTAGGGTACGGTTTAGGATTAGCGTACGTGTTAGGGTTAGGGTTTGGGTTAGGGTTAGGTTACGCGTTAGGGTTAGGGTATGGGTTAGGGTTGGGGTACACGTTAGGATTAGGGTATTTATTAAACCTATCCCACTCTCTAGATACCACTTAGCACGTAAAGGAATATTATTTGGGGTCCAGCCATGGAGAAGATTTTAGTCACTAGGATAAGATAAAGAATAAACACATTATAAAAAAATCACATGAAGATTTTCTTTTTAACCTGTTCCTTAAAACACTAGTGCTTAGGAAATCTAATGGAGGCAAAAGCATTCAAGGGTAGTTGAGGGTTAGGGTTAGGGTTAGGGTTTGTGTTGGGGTTAGGGTACGGCTTAGGGTATGGGATAGGGTACAGGTGAGGGTACGGCATAGGGTAGGGGTTAGGGTTAGGATTAGCGTTAGGGTTAGGGCTAGGGTATGGCTTAAGGTACGGGTGAGGGTACGGGTGAGGGTACTGTGTAGGGTATTGGTTAGGGTTAGGGTACGGCTTAGAATACGGGATAGGGTACGGGTTAGGGTATGGCGTAGGTTATGGGTTAGGGTTAGGGTTAGGGTTAGGTTACGGCTTAGGGTACGGGATAGGGTACGGGTGAGGGTACGGCGTAGTGTATAGGTTAGGGTTAGGGTTAGGGTTAGGGTACGGCTTAGGGTACGGGTTAGGTTACGGGTGAGGGTACGGCGTAGGGTATGGGTTAGGGTTATGGTTAGGTTTAGGGTTAGGGTTAGGGTAGGGCTTAGGATACGGGTTAGGGAACGGGTGAGGGTATGGTGCAGCGTATGGGTTAGGGGTAGGGTTAGGGTTAGGGTACGGCTTAGGGTACTGGTTAGGTTACGGGTGAGGGTACGGCGTAGGGTATGGGTTAGGGTTAGGATTAGGGTTAGTGTTAGTTTTAGGGTTAGGGATTGGTTTAGGGTACTGGTTAGGATTAGCGTACGTGTTAGGGTTAGGGTACGCATTAGGGTTAGGGTATGGGTTAGGGTTAGGGTAAACGTTAGGATTAGGTTTAGGGTTAGGGTTAGGGTATGGCTTAGGGTATGGGATAGGGTACGGGTGAGGGTACGGCGTAGGGTAGGGGTTAGGGTTAGGGTTAGGGTTAGTGTTAGGTTTAGGGTACGGCTTAGGGTACGGGTGAGGGTACGGGTGAGGGTACTGCGTAGGGTATTGTTTACGGTTAGGGTACGGCTTAGGATACGGGTTAGGGTACGGGTTAGGGTACGGCGTAGGGTATGGGTTAGGGTTAGGGTTAGGGTTAGGGTTAGGGTTAGGGTACGGCTTAGGGTACGGGTTAGGTTACGGGTGAGGGTACGGCTTAGGGTATGGGTTAGGGTTAGGGTTAGGGTTAGGGTTAGTTTTAGGGTTACGGATTGGTTTAGGGTACGGGTTAGGATTAGCGTATGTGTTAGGGTTAGGGTACGCGTTAGGGTTAGGTTATGGGTTAGGGTTAAGTACACGTTAGGATTAGGGTATTTATTAAACCTATCCCACTCTCTAGATACCACTTAGCACGTAAACGAATATTATTTGTGGTGCAGCCATGGAGAAGATTTTAGTCACTAGGACAAGATAAAGGATAAACACATTATAAAAAAATCACATTAGGATTTTTTTTTAACCTGTTCTTTAAAACACTAGTGCTTAGGAAATCGAATGGAGGCAAAAGCAGTCAAGGGTAGTTTAGGGTTAGGATTAGGGTTAGGGTTATGGTTAGTGTTAGGGTTAGGGTACGGTTTAGGGTATGGGATAGGGTTAGGGTTAGGGTTAGGGTTAGGGTACGGCTTAGGGTACTGTTGAGGGTACGGGTGAGAATACTGCGTAGGGTATTGGTTAGGGTTAGGGTACGGCTTAGGATACGTGTTAGGGTACGGGTTAGGGTACGGCGTAGGGTAGGGTTTAGGGTTAGGGTTAGGGTTAGGGTCAGGGTACGGCTTAGGGTACGGGTTAGGGTACAGGTGAGGGTACGGCGTAGGGTATAGGTTAGGGTTAGGGTTAGGGTTAGGGTACGGCTTAGGATACAGGTTAGGGTACGGGTGAGGCTACGGCATAGCGTATGTGTTAGGGTTAGGGTTAGGGTTAGGGTACGGCTTAGGGTACGGGTTAGGGTACAGGTGAGGGTACGGCGTAGGGTATGGGTTAGGGTTAGGGTTAGTTTTAGGGTTAGGGATTGGTTTAGGGTACGGTTTAGGATTAGCGTACGTGTTAGGGTTAGGGTTTGGGTTAGGGTTAGGGTACGCGTTAGGGTTAGGGTATGGGTTAGGGTTAAGGTACACGTTAGGATTAGGGTATTTATTAAACCTATCCCATTCTCTAGATACCACTTAACACGTAAAGGAATATTATTTGGGGTCCAGCCATGGAGAAGATTTTAGTCACTAGGATAAGATAAAGAATAAACACATTATAAAAAAATCACGTTAGGATTTTCCTTTTAACCTGTTCCTTAAAACACTAGTGCTTAGGAAATCTAATGGAGGCAAAAGCAGTCAAGGGTAGTTGAGGGTTAGGGTTAGGGTTAGGGTTAGGGTTAGGATTAGTGTTAGGGTACGGCTTAGGGTATGGGATAGGGTACGGGTGAGGGTACGGCGTAGGGTAGGGGTTAGGGTTAGGGTTAGGGTTAGGGTTAGGGTTAGGGTACGGCTTAGGGTACGGGTGAGGGTACGGGTGAGGGTACTGCGTAGGGTATTGGTTAGGGTTAGGGTACGGCTTCGGATACGGATTAGGGTACGGGTTAGGGTACGGCGTAGGGTAGGGGTTAGGGTTAGGGTTAGGGTTAGGGTACGGCTTAGGGTACGGGTTAAGGTACAGGTGAGGGTACGGCGTACGGTATAGGTTAGGGTTAGGGTTAGGGTTAGGATACGGCTTAGGATACGGGTTAGGGTACGGGTGAGGCTACGGCGTAGCGTATGGGTTAGGGTAAGGGTTAGGGTTAGGGTACGGCTTAGAATACGGGTTAGGTACGGGTTAGGGTACAGCGTAGGGTGTGGGTTAGGGTTAGGGTTAGGGTTAGGGTGAGGGTTAGGGTACGACTTAGGGTACGGGTTAGGGTACGGTTGAGGGTACGGCGTAGTGTATAGGTTAGGGTTAGGGTTAGGGTTAGGGTACGGCTTAGGGTACGTATTAGGGTACGGGTGAATGTATGGCGTAGGGTAAGGGTTAGGGTTAGTGTTAGGGTTAGGGTTAGTTTTAGGGTTAGGGATTGGTTTAGGATACGGTTTAGGATTAGCGTACGTGTTAGGGTTAGGGTTTGGGTTAGGGTTAGGGTACGCGTTAAGGTTAGGGTATGGGTTAGGGTTAGGGTACACGTTAGGATTAGGGTATTTATTAAACCTATCGCACTCTCTATATACCACTTAGCACGTAAAGGAATATTATTTGGGGTCCAGCCATGGAGAAGATTTTAGTCACTAGGATAAGATAAAGAATAAACACATTATAAAAAAATCACATTAGGATTTTCTTTTTAACCTGTTCCTTAAAACACTAGTGCTTAGGAAATCTAATGGAGGCAAAAGCTTTCAAGGGTAGTTGAGGGTTAGGGTTAGGTTTAGGGTTAGTGTTAGGGTTAGGGTACGGCTTAGGGTATGGGATAGGGTACAGGAGAGGGTACGGCGTAGGGTAGGGGTTAAGGTTAGGATTAGGGTTAGGGTTAGGGTTAGGGTATGGCTTAGGGTACGGGTGAGGGTACGGGTGAGGGTACTGTGTAGGGTATTGGTTAGGGTTAGGGTACGGCTTAGAATACGGGTTAGGGTACGGGTTAGGGTACGGCGTAGGGTATGGGTTAGGGTTAGGGTTAGGGTTAGGGTACGGCTTAGGGTACGGGTTAGGTTACGGGTGAGGGTACGGCGTAGGGTATGGGTTAGGGTTAGGGTTAGGTTTAGGGTTAGGGTTAGGGTAGGGCTTAGGATACGGGTTAGGGAACGGGTGAGGGTATGGTGCAGCATATGGGTTAGGGTTAGGGTTAGGGTTAGGGTACGGCTTAGGGTACGGGTTAGGTTACGGGTGAGGGTACGGCGTAGGGTATGGGTTAGGGTTAGGATTAGGGTTAGAGTTAGTTTTAGGGTTAGGGATTGGTTTAGGGTACGGGTTAGGATTAGCGTATGTGTTAGGGTTAGGGTACGCGTTAGGGTTAGAGTATGGGTTAGGGTTAGGGTACACGTTAGGATTAGGGTATTTATTAAACCTATCCCACTCTCTAGATACCACTTAGCACGTAAAGGAATATTATTTGGGGTCCAGCCATGGAGAAGATTTTAGTCACTAGGATAAGATAAAGAATAAACACATTATAAAAAAATCACATTAGGATTTTCTTTTTAACCTGTTCCTTAAAACACTAGTGCTTAGGAAATCTAATGGAGGCAAAAGCAGTCAAGGGTAGTTTAGGGTTAGGGTTAGGGTTAGGGTTAGTGTTAGGGTTAGGGTATGGCTTAGGGTATGGGATAGGGTACGGGTGAGGGTACGGCGTAGGGTAGGGGTTAGGGTTAGGGTTAGGGTTAGTGTTAGGTTTAGGGTATGGCTTAGGGTACGGGTGAGGGTACGGGTGAGGGTACTGCATAGGGTATTGGTTAGGGTTAGGGTACAGCTTAGGATACGGGTTAGTGTACGGCGTAGGGTAGGGGTTAGGGTTAGGATTATGGTTAGGGTACGGCTTAGGGTACGGGTTAGGGTACAGGTGAGGGTACGGCGTAGGTATAGGTTAGGGTTAGGGTTAGGGTTAGGGTAGGGGTTAGGGTTAGGGTTAGGTTTAGGGTACGGCTTAGGGTACGGTTAGGGTACAGGTGAGGGTACGGCGTAGGTATAGGTTAGGGTTAGGGTTAGGGTTAGGGTACGGCTTAGGGTACGGGTTAGGGTACGGGTGAGTGTACGGGTGAGGGTACGGCGTAGGGTATGGGTTAGGGTTAGGGTTAGGGTTAGGGTTAGTTTTAGGGTTAGGGATTGGTTTAGGGTACGGGTTAGGATTAGAGTACGTGTTAGGGTTAGGGTTTGGGTTAGGGTTAGGGTACGCATTAGGGTTAGGGTATGGGTTAGGGTTAGGGTACACGTTTGGATTAGGGTATTTATTAAACCTATCCCAATCTCTAGATACCACTTAGCACGTAAAGGAATATTATTTGGGGTCCAGCCATGGAGAAGATTTTAGTCACTAGGATAAGAAAAAGAATAAACACATTATAAAAAAATCACGTTAGGATTTTCCTTTTAACCTGTTCCTTAAAACACTAGTGCTTAGGAAATCTAATGGAGGCAAAAGCAGTCAAGGGTAGTTTAGGGTTAGGGTTAGGGTTAGGGTTAGGGTTAGTGTTAGGGTTAGGGTACGGCTTAGGGTATGGGATAGGGTACGGGTGAGGGTACGGCATAGGGTAGGTGTTAGGGTTAGGGTTAGGGTTAGGGTTACGGTTAGGGTACGGCTTAGGGTACGGGTGAGGGTACGGGTGAGGGTACTGCGTAGGGTATTGGTTAGGGTTAGGGTACGGCTTAGGATACGGGTTAGGGTACGGGTTAGGGTACGGCGTAGGGTAGGTGTTAGGGTTAGGGTTAGGGTTAGGGTACGGCTTAGGGTACGGGTTAGGGTACAGGTGAGGGTACGGCGTAGGGTATAGGTTAGGGTTAGGATTAGGGTAGGGCTTAGGATACGGGTTAGGGAATGGGTGAGGGTATGGTGCAGCGTATGGGTTAGGGGTAGGGTTAGGGTTAGGGTACGGCTTAGGGTACGGGTTAGGTTACGGGTGAGGGTACGGCGTAGGGTATGGGTTAGGGTTAGGATTAGGGTTAGGGTTAGTTTTAGGGTTAGGGATTGGTTTAGGGTACGGGTTAGGATTAGCGTACGTGTTAGGGTTAGGGTACGCGTTAGGGTTAGAGTATGGGTTAGGGTTAGGATACACGTTAGGATTAGGGTATTTATTAAACCTATCCCACTCTCTAGATACCACTTAGCACGTAAAGGAATATTATTTGGGGTCCAGCCATGGAGAAGCTTTTAGTCACTAGGATAAGATAAAGAATAAACACATTATAAAAAAATCACATTAGGATTTTCTTTTTAACCTGTTCCTTAAAACACTAGTGCTTAGGAAATCGAATGGAGGCAAAAGCAGTCAAGGGTAGTTTAGGGTTAGGGTTAGGGTTAGGGTTAGTGTTAGGGTTAGGGTATGGCTTAGGGTATGGGATAGGGTACGGGTGAGGGTACGGCGTAGGGTAGGGGTTAGGGTTAGGGTTAGTGTTAGGTTAAGGATACGGCATAGGGTACGGGTGAGGGTACGGGTGAGGGTACTGTGTAGGGTATTGGTTAGGGTTAGGGTACGGCTTAGGATACGGGTTAGGGTATGGGTTAGGGTACGGCGTAGGGTATGGTTTATGGTTAGGGTTAGGGTTAGGGTTAGGGTTAGGGTACGGCTTAGGGTACGGGTTAGTGTACGGGTGAGGGTACGGCGTAGTGTATGGGTTAGGGTTAGGGTTAGGGTTAGGGTACGGCTTAGGGTACGGGTTAGGTTACGGGTGAGGGTACGGCGTAGGGTATGGGTTAGGGTTAGGGTTAGGTTTAGGGTTAGGGTTAGGGTAGGGCTTAGGATACGGGTTAGGGTACGGGTGAGGGTACGGTGCAGCGTATGGGTTAGGGTTAGGGTTAGGGTTAGGGTATGGCTTAGGGTACGGGTTAGGTTATGGGTGAGGGTACGGCTTATGGTATGGGTTAGGGTTAGGGTTAGGCTTAAGGTTAGTTTTAGGGTTAGGGATTGTTTTAGGATACGGGTTAGGATTAGCGTACGTGTTACGGTTAGGGTACGCGTTAGGGTTAGGGTATGGGTTAGGGTTAAGTACACGTTAGGATTAGGGTATTTATTAAACCTATCCCACTCTCTAGATACCACTTAGCACGTAAAGGAATATTATTTGGGGTCCAGCCATGGAGAAGATTTTAGTCACTAGGATAAGATAAAGGATAAACACATTATAAAAAAATGACATTAGGATTTTCTTTTTAACCTGTTCCTTAAAACACTAGTGCTTAGGAAATCGAATGGAGGCAAAAGCAGTCAAGGGTAGTTTAGGGTTAGGGTTAGGGTTAGGGTTAGGGTAAGGCTTAGGGTATGGGATAGGGTACGGGTGAGGGTACGGTGTAGGGTAGGGGTTAGGGTTAGGGTTAGGTTTAGGGTTAGGGCATGGCTTAGGGTACGGGTGAGGGTACGGCGTAGGGTAGGGGTTAGGGATAATGTTAGGTTTAGGGTTAGGGTATGGCCTAGGGTACGTGTGAGGGTACGGGTGAGGGTACTGTGTAGGGTATTGGTTATGGTTAGGGTACAGCTTAGAATACGGGTTAGGTACGGGTTAGGGTACAGCGTAGGGTGTGGGTTAGGGTTAGGGTTAGGGTTAGGGTGAGGGTTAGGGTACGGCTTAGGGTACGGGTTAGGGTACGGGTGAGGGTACGGCGTAGTGTATAGGTTAGAGTTAGGGTTAGGGTTAGGGTACGGCTTAGGGTACGGGTGTATGTACGGCGTAGGGTAAGGGTTAGGGTTAGGGTTAGGGTTAGGGTTAGTTTTAGGGTTAGGGATTGGTTTAGGGTACGGTTTAGGATTAGCGTACGTGTTAGGGTTAGGGTTTGGGTTAGGGTTAGGTTACGCGTTAGGGTTAGGGTATGGGTTAGGGTAGGGGTACACGTTAGGATTAGGGTATTTATTAAACCTATCCCACTCTCTAGATACCACTTAGCACGTAAAGGAATATTATTTGGGGTCCAGCCATGGAGAAGATTTTAGTCACTAGGATAAGATAAAGAATAAACACATTATAAAAAAATTACATGAAGATTTTCTTTTTAACCTGTTCCTTAAAACACTAGTGCTTAGGAAATCTAATGGAGGCAAAAGCATTCAAGGGTAGTTGAGGGTTAGGGTTAGGGTTAGGGTTAGTGTTGGGGTTAGGGTACGGCTTAGGGTATGGGATAGGGTACAGGTGAGGGTACGGCATAGGGTAGGGGTTAGGGTTAGGATTAGCGTTAGGGTTAGGGTTAGGGTATGCTTAAGGTACGGGTGAGGGTACGGGTGAGGGTACTGTGTAGGGTATTGGTTAGGGTTAGGGTACGGCTTAGAATACGGGTTAGGGTACGGGTTCGGGTACTGCGTAGGTTATGGGTTAGGGTTAGGGTTAGGGTTAGGTTACGGCTTAGGGTACGGGATAGGGTACGGGTGAGGGTACGGCGTAGTGTATAGGTTAGGGTTAGGGTTAGGGTTAGGGTACGGCTTAGGGTACGGGTTAGGTTACGGGTGAGGGTACGGCGTAGGGTATGGGTTAGGGTTAGGGTTAGGTTTAGGGTTAGGGTTAGGGTAAGGCTTAGGATACGGGTTAGGGAACGGGTGAGGGTATGGTGCAACGTATGGGTTAGGGGTAGGGTTAGGGTTAGGGTACGGCTTAGGGTACTGGTTAGGTTACGGGTGAGGGTACGGCGTAGGGTATGGGTTAGGGTTAGGATTAGGGTTAGTGTTAGTTTTAGGGTTAGGGATTGGTTTAGGGTACGGGTTAGGATTAGCGTACGTGTTAGGGTTAGGGTACGCATTAGGGTTAGGGTATGGGTTAGGGTTAGGGTACACGTTAGGATTAGGTTTAGGGTTAGGGTTAGGGTATGGCTTAGGGTATGGGATAGGGTACGGGTGAGGGTACGGCATAGGGTAGGGTTTAGGGTTAGGGTTAGGGTTAGGGTTAGGGTACGGCTTAGGGTACGGGTGAGGGTACGGGTGAGAATACTGCGTAATGTATTGGTTAGGGTTAGGGTACGGCTTAGGATACGGGTTAGCGTACGGGTCAGGGTACGGCGTAGGTTAGGGGTTAGGGTTAGGGTTAGGGTTAGGGTTAGGGTACGGCTTAGGGTACGGGTTAGGGTACAGGTGAGGGTACGGCATAGGGTATAGGTTAGGGTTAGGGTTAGGGTTAGGGTACGGCTTAGGATACGGGTTAGGGTACGGGTGAGGCTACGGCGTTGCGTATGTGTTAGGGTTAGGGTTAGGGTTAGGGTACGGCTTAGGGTAAGGGTTAGGGTACGGGTGAGGGTACGGCGTAGGGTATGGGTTAGGGTTAGGGTTAGGGTTAGGGTTAGTTTTAGGATTAGGGATTGGTTTAGGGTACGGGTTAGGATTAGCGTACGTGTTAGGGTTAGGGTACGCGTTAGGGTTAGAGTATGGGTTAGGGTTAGGGTACACGTTAGGATTAGGGTATTTATTAAACCTATCCCACTCTCTAGATACCACTTAGCACGTAAAGGAATATTATTTGGGGTCCAGCCATGGAGAAGCTTTTAGTCACTAGGATAAGATAAAGAATAAACACATTATAAAAAAATCACATTAGGATTTTCTTTTTAACCTGTTCCTTAAAACACTAGTGCTTAGGAAATCGAATGGAGGCAAAAGCAGTCAAGGGTAGTTTAGGGTTAGGGTTAGGGTTAGGGTTAGTGTTAGGGTTAGGGTATGGCTTAGGGTATGGGATAGGGTACGGGTGAGGGTACGGCGTAGGGTAGGGGTTAGGGTTAGGCTTAGTGTTAGGTTAGGGTTAGGGTTAGTTTTAGGGTTACGGATTGGTTTAGGGTACGGGTTAGGATTAGCGTACGTGTTATGGTTAGGGTACGCGTTACGGTTAGGTTATGGGTTAGGGTTAAGTACACGTTAGGATTAGGGTATTTATTAAACCTATCCCACTCTCTAGATACCACTTAGCACGTAAAGGAATATTATTTGTGGTGCAGCCATGGAGAAGATTTTAGTCACTAGGATAAGATAAAGGATAAACACATTATAAAAAAATCACATTAGGATTTTTTTTTAACCTGTTCTTTAAAACACTAGTGCTTAGGAAATCGAATGGAGGCAAAAGCAGTCAAGGGTAGTTTAGGGTTAGGATTAGGGTTAGGGTTATGGTTAGTGTTAGGGTTAGGGTACGGTTTAGGGTATGGGATAGGGTTAGGGTTAGGGTTAGGGTTAGGGTACGGCTTAGGTTACGGTTGAGGGTACGGGTGAGAATACTGTGTAGGGTATTGTTTAGGGTTAGGGTACGGCTTAGGATACGGGTTAGGGTACGGGTTAGGGTACGGCGTAGGATAGGGGTTAGGGTTAGGGTTAGGGTTAGGGTTAGGGTACGGCTTAGGGTACGGGTTAGGGTACAGGTGAGGGTACGGCGTAGGGTATAGGTTAGGGTTAGGGTTAGGGTTAGGGTACGGCTCAGGATACGGGTTAGGGTACGGGTGAGGCTACGGCGTAGCGTATGTGTTAGGGTTAGGGTTAGGGTTAGGGTACGGCTTAGGGTACGGGTTTGGGTACGGGTGAGGGTACGGCGTAGGGTATGGGTTAGGGTTAGGGTTAGGGTTAGGGTTAGTTTTAGGGTTAGGGATTGGTTTAGGGTACGGTTTAGGATTAGCGTACGTGTTAGGGTTAGGGTTTGGGTTAGGGTTAGTGTACGCGTTAGGGTTAGGGTATGGGTTAGGGTTAGGGTACACGTTAGGATTAGGGTATTTATTAAACCTATCCCATTCTCTAGATACCACTTAACACGTAAAGGAATATTATTTGGGGTCCAACCATGGAGAAGATTTTAGTCACTAGGATAAGATAAAGAATAAACACATTATAAAAAAATCACGTTAGGATTTTCCTTTTAACCTGTTCCTTAAAACACTAGTGCTTAGGAAATCTAATGGAGGCAAAAGCAGTCAAGGGTAGTTGAGGGTTAGGGTTAGGGTTAGGGTTAGGGTTAGGATTAGTGTTAGGGTACGGCTTAGGGTATGGGATAGGGTACGGGTGAGGGTACGGCGTAGGGTAGGGGTTAGGGTTAGGGTTAGGGTTAGGGTTAGGGTTAGGGGACGGCTTAGGGTACGGGTGAGGGTACGGGTGAGGGTACTGCGTAGGGTATTGGTTAGGGTTAGGGTACGGCTTCGGATACGGGTTAGGGTACAGGTTAGGGTACGGCGTAGGGTAGGGGTTAGGGTTAGGGTTAGGGTTAGGGTACGGCTTAGGGTACGGGTTAAGGTACAGGTGAGGGTACGGCGTACGGTATAGGTTAGGGTTAGGGTTAGGGTTAGGATACGGCTTAGGATACGGGTTAGGGTACGGGTGAGGCTACGGCGTAGCGTATGGGTTAGGGTAAGGGTTAGGGTTAGGGTACGGCTTAGAATACGGGTTAGGTACGGGTTAGGGTACAGCGTAGGGTGTGGGTTAGGGTTAGGGTTAGGGTTAGGGTGAGGGTTAGGGTACGGCTTAGGGTACGGGTTAGGGTACGGGTGAGGGTACGGCGTAGTGTATAGGTTAGGGTTATGGTTAGGGTTAGGGTACGGCTTAGGGTACGTTTTAGGGTACGGGTGAATGTATGGCGTAGGGTAAGGGTTAGGGTTAGTGTTAGGGTTAGGGTTAGTTTTAGGGTTAGGGATTGGTTTAGGATACGGTTTAGGATTAGCGTACGTGTTAGTGTTAGGGTTTGGGTTAGGGTTAGGGTACGCGTTAAGGTTAGGGTATGGGTTAGGGTTAGGGTACACGTTAGGATTAGGGTATTTATTAAAACTATCCCACTCTCTATATACCACTTAGCACGTAAAGGAATATTATTTGGGGTCCAGCCATGGAGAAGATTTTAGTCACTAGGATAAGATAAAGAATAAACACATTATAAAAAAATCACATTAGGATTTTCTTTTTAACCTGTTCCTTAAAACACTAGTGCTTAGGAAATCTAATGGAGGCAAAAGCTTTCAAGGGTAGTTGAGGGTTAGGGTTAAGGTTAGGGTTAGTGTTAGGGTTAGGGTACGGCTTAGGGTATGGGATAGGGTACAGGAGAGGGTACGGCGTAGGGTAGGGGTTAAGGTTAGGATTAGGGTTAGGGTTAGGGTTAGGGTATGGCTTAGGGTACGGGTGAGGGTACGGGTGAGGGTACTGTGTAGGGTATTGGTTAGGGTTAGGGTACGGCTTAGAATACGGGTTAGGGTACGGGTTAGGGTACGGCGTAGGGTATGGGTTAGGGTTAGGGTTAGGGTTAGGGTACGGCTTAGGGTATGGGTTAGGGTACGGGTGAGGGTACGGCGTAGTGTATAGGTTAGGGTTAGGGTTAGGGTTAGGGTACGGCTTAGGGTACGGGTTACGTTACGGGTGAGGGTACGGCGTAGGGTATGGGTTAGGGTTAGGGTTAGGTTTAGGGTTAGGGTTAGGGTAGGGCTTAGGATACGGGTTAGGGAACGGGTGAGGGTATGGTGCAGTATATGGGTTAGGGGTAGGGTTAGGGTTAGGGTACGGCTTAGGGTACGGGTTAGGTTACGGGTGAGGGTACGGCGTAGGGTATGGGTTAGGGTTAGGATTAGGGTTAGAGTTAGTTTTAGGGTTAGGGATTGGTTTAGGGTACGGGTTAGGATTAGCGTATGTGTTAGGGTTAGGGTACGCGTTAGGGTTAGAGTATGGGTTAGGGTTAGGGTACACGTTAGGATTAGGGTATTTATTAAACCTATCCCACTCTCTAGATAGCACTTAGCACGTAAAGGAATATTATTTGGGGTCCAGCCATGGAGAAGATTTTAGTCACTAGGATAAGATAAAGAATAAACACATTATAAAAAAATCACGTTAGGATTTTCCTTTTAACCTGTTCCTTAAAACACTAGTGCTTAGGAAATCTAATGGAGGCAAAAGCAGTCAAGGGTAGTTTAGGGTTAGGGTTAGGGTTAGGGTTAGGGTTAGTGTTAGGGTTAGGGTATGGCTTAGGGTATGGGATAGGGTACGGGTGAGGGTACGGCATAGGGTAGGGGTTAGGGTTAGGGTTAGGGTTAGGGTTACGGTTAGGGTACGGCTTAGGGTACGGGTGAGGGTACGGGTGAGGGTATTGCGTAGGGTATTGGTTAGGGTTAGGGTACGGCTTAGGATACGGGTTAGGGTACGGGTTAGGGTACGGCGTAGGGTAGGTGTTAGGGTTAGGGTTAGGGTTAGGGTACGGCTTAGGGTACGGGTTAGGGTACAGGTGAGGGTACGGCGTAGGGTATAGGTTAGGGTTAGGATTAGGGTAGGGCTTAGGATACGGGTTAGGGAACGGGTGAGGGTATGGTGCAGCGTATGGGTTAGGGGTAGGGTTAGGGTTAGGGTACGGCTTAGGGTACGGGTTAGGTTACGGGTGAGGGTACGGCGTAGGGTATGGGTTAGGGTTAGGATTAGGGTTAGGGTTAGTTTTAGGGTTAGGGATTGGTTTAGGGTACGGGTTAGGATTAGCGTACGTGTTAGGGTTAGGGTACGCGTTAGGGTTAGAGTATGGGTTAGGGTTAGGGTACACGTTAGGATTAGGGTATTTATTAAACCTATCCCACTCTCTAGATACCACTTAACACGTAAAGGAATATTATTTGGGGTCCAGCCATGGAGAAGCTTTTAGTCACTAGGATAAGATAAAGAATAAACACATTATAAAAAAATCACATTAGGATTTTCTTTTTAACCTGTTCCTTAAAACACTAGTGCTTAGGAAATCGAATGGAGGCAAAAGCAGTCAAGGGTAGTTTACGGTTAGGGTTAGGGTTAGGGTTAGTGTTAGGGTTAGGGTATGGCTTAGGGTATGGGATAGGGTACGGGTGAGGGTACGGCGTAGGGTAGGGGTTAGGGTTAGGGTTAGTGTTAGGTTAAGGATACGGCATAGGGTACGGGTGAGGGTACGGGTGAGGGTACTGTGTAGGGTATTGGATAGGGTTAGGGTACGGCTTAGGATACGGGTTAGGGTATGGGTTAGGGTACGGGTGAGGGTACGGGTTAGTGTACGGGTGAGGGTACGGCGTAGTGTGTGGGTTAGGGTTAGGGTTAGGGTTAGGGTACGGCTTAGGGTACGGGTTAGGTTACGGGTGAGGGTACGGCGTAGGGTATGGGTTAGGGTTAGGGTTAGGTTTAGGGTTAGGGTTAGGGTAGGGCTTAGGATACGGGTTAGGGTACGGGTGAGGGTACGGTGCAGCGTATGGGTTAGGGTTAGGGTTAGGGTTAGGGTATGGCTTAGGGTACGGGTTAGGTTATGGGTGAGGTTACGGCTTATGGTATGGGTTAGGGTTAGGGTTAGGCTTAAGGTTAGTTTTAGGGTTAGGGATTGTTTTAGGGTACGGGTTAGGATTAGCGTACGTGTTATGGTTAGGGTACGCGTTAGGGTTAGGGTATGGGTTAGGGTTAAGTACACGTTAGGATTAGGGTATTTATTAAACCTATCCACTCTCTAGATACCACTTAGCACGTAAAGGAATATTATTTGGGGTCCAGCCATGGAGAAGATTTTAGTCACTAGGATAAGATAAAGGATAAACACATTATAAAAAAATGACATTAGGATTTTCTTTTTAACCTGTTCCTTAAAACACTAGTGCTTAGGAAATCGAATGGAGGCAAAAGCAGTCAAGGGTAGTTTAGGGTTAGGGTTAGGGTTAGGGTTAGGGTAAGGCTTAGGGTATGTGATAGGGTACGGGTGAGGGTACGGTGTAAGGTAGGGGTTAGGGTTAGGGTTAGGTTTAGGGTTAGGGCATGGCTTAGGGTACGGGTGAGGGTACGGCGTAGGGTAGGGGTTAGGGATAATGTTAGGTTTAGGGTTAGGGTATGGCCTAGGGTACGTGTGAGGGTACGGGTGAGGGTACTGTGTAGGGTATTGGTTATGGTTAGGGTACAGCTTAGAATACGGGTTAGGTACGGGTTAGGGTACAGCGTAGGGTGTGGGTTAGGGTTAGGGGTAGGGTTAGGGTGAGGGTTAGGGTACGGCTTAGGGTACGGGTTAGGGTACGGGTGAGGGTACGGCGTAGTGTATAGGTTAGAGTTAGGGTTAGGGTTAGGGTACGGCTTAGGGTACGGGTGTATGTACGGCGTAGGGTAAGGGTTAGGGTTAGGGTTAGGGTTAGGGTTAGTTTTAGGGTTAGGGATTGGTTTAGGGTACGGTTTAGGATTAGCGTACGTGTTAGGGTTAGGGTTTGGGTTAGGGTTAGGTTACGCGTTAGGGTTAGGGTATGGGTTAGGGTAGGGGTACACGTTAGGATTAGGGTATTTATTAAACCTATCCCACTCTCTAGATACCACTTAGCACGTAAAGGAATATTATTTGGGGTCCAGCCATGGAGAAGCTTTTAGTCACTAGGATAAGATAAAGAATAAACACATTATAAAAAAATCACATTAGGATTTTCTTTTTAACCTGTTCCTTAAAACACTAATGCTAAGGAAATCTAATGGAGGCAAAAGCAGTCAAGGGTAGTTTAGGGTTAGGGTTAGGGTTAGGGTTAGTGTTAGGGTTAGGGTATGGCTTAGGGTATGGGATAGGGTACGGGTGAGGGTACTGCGTAGGGTAGGGGTTAGGCTTAGGGTTAGTGTTAGGTTTAGGATACGGCATAGGGTACGGGTGAGGGTACGGGTGAGGGTACTGTGTAGGGTATTGGTTAGGGTTAGGGTACGGCTTAGGATACGGGTTAGGGTACGGGTTAGGGTACGGCGTAGGGTATGGTGTATGGTTAGGTTTAGGGTTAGGGTTAGGGTATGGCTTAGGGTATGGGATAGGGTACGGGTGAGGGTACGGCGTAGGGTAGGGGTTAGGGTTAGGGTTAGGGTTAGTGTTAGGTTTAGGGTACGGCTTAGGGTACGGGTGAGGGTACGGGTGAGGGTACTGCGTAGGGTATTGGTTAGGGTTAGGGTACGGCTTAGGGTATGGGATAGGGTACGGGTGAGGGTACGGTGTAGGGTAGGGGTTAGGGTTAGGGTTAGGTTTAGGGTTAGGGCATGGCTTAGGGTACGGGTGAGGGTACGGCGTAGGGTAGGGGTTAGGGATAATCTTAGGTTTAGGGTTAGGGTATGGCTTAGGGTACGTGTGAGTGTACGGGTGAGGGTACTGTGTAGGGTATTGGTTAGGGTTAGGGTACAGCTTAGAATACGGGTTAGGTACGGGTTAGGGTACAGCGTAGGGTGTGGGTTAGGGCTAGGGTTAGGGTTAGGGTGAGGGTTAGGGTACGGCTTAGGGTACGGGTTAGGGTACGGGTGAGGGTACGGCGTAGTGTATAGGTTAGGGTTAGGGTTAGGGTTAGGGTACGGCATAGGGTACGGGTGAATGTACGGTGTAGGGTAAGGGTTAGGGTTAGGGTTAGGGTTAGGGTTAGTGTTAGGTTTAGGGTACGGCTTGGGGTACGGGTGAGCGTACGGGTGAGGGTACTGCGTAGGGTATTGGTTAGGGTTAGGGTACGGCTTAGGATACGGGTTAGGGTACGGGTTAGGGTACGGCGTAGGTTATGGGTTAGGGTACGGGTGAGGGTACAGCGTAGCGTATGGATTAGTGTTAGGGTTAGGGTACGGCTTAGGGTATGGGTTAGGGTACGGGTGAGGGTACGGCGTAGGGTAAGGTTTAGGGTTAGGGTTAAGGTTAGGGTTAGTTTTAGGGTTAGGGATTGGTTTAGGGTACGGGTTAGGATTAGCGTACGTGTTAGGGTTAGGTTTTGGGTTAGGGTTAGGGTACGCGTTAGGGTTAGGGTATGGGTTAGGGTTAGGGTACACGTTAGGATTAGGGTATTTATTAAACCTATCGCACTCTCTAGATACCACTTAGCACGTAAAGGAATATTATTTGGGGTCCAGCCATGGAGAAGATTTTAGTCACTAGGATAAGATAAAGAATAAACACATTATAAAAAAATCACATTAGGATTTTCTTTTTAACCTGTTCCTTAAAACACTAGTGCTTAGGAAATCTAATGGAGGCAAAAGCATTCAAGGGTAGTTGAGGGTTAGGGTTAGGGTTAGGGTTAGTGTTAGGGTTAGGGTACGGCTTAGGGTATGGGTTAGGGTACAGGTGAGGGTACGGCGTAGGGTAGGGGTTAGGGTTAGGATTAGGGTTAGGGTTAGGGTTAGGGTATGGCTTAGGGTACGGGTGAGGGTACGGCGTAGGGTAGGGGTTAGGGTTAAGGTTAGGTTTAGGGTTAGGGTATGGCTTAGGGTACGGGTGAGGGTACTGTGTAGGGTATTGGTTAGGGTTAGGGTACGGCTTAGAATACGGGTTAGGTAAGGGTTAGGGTACAGCGTAGGGTGTGGGTTAGGGTTAGGGTTAGGGTTAGGGTGAGGGTTAGGGTACGGCTTAGGGTACGGGTTAGGGTACGGGTGAAGGTACGGCGTAGTGTATAGGTTAGGGTTAGGGTTAGGGTTAGGGTACGGCTTAGGGTACGTATTAGGGTACGGGTGAATGTACGGCGTAGGGTAAGGGTTAGGGTTAGTGTTAGGGTTAGGGTTAGTTTTAGGGTTAGGGATTGGTTTAGGATACGGTTTAGGTTTAGCGTACGTGTTAGGGTTAGGGTTTGGGTTAGGGTTAGGGTACGCGTTAAGGTTAGGGTATGGGTTAGGGTTAGGGTACATGTTAGGATTGGGGTATTTATTAAACCTATCGCACTCTCTAGATACCACTTAGCACGTAAAGGAATATTATTTGGGGTCCAGCCATGGAGAAGATTTTAGTCACTAGGATAAGATAAAGAATAAACACATTATAAAAAAATCACATTAGGATTTTCTTTTTAACCTGTTCCTTAAAACACTAGTGCTTAGGAAATCTAATGGAGGCAAAAGCTTTCAAGGGTAGTTGAGGGTTAGGGTTAGGGTTAGGGTTAGTGTTAGGGTTAGGGTACGGCTTAGGGTCTGGGATAGGGTACAGGTGAGGGTACGGCGTAGGGTAGGGGTTAAGGTTAGAATTAGGGTTAGGGTTAGGGTTAGCGTATGGCTTTGGGTACGGGTGAGGGTACGGGTGAGGGTACTGTGTAGGGTATTGGTTAGGGTTAGGGTACGGCTTAGAATACGGGTTAGGGTACGGGTGAGGGTACGGCGTAGGGTATGGGTTAGGGTTAGGGTTAGGGTTAGGGTACGGCTTAGGGTACGGGTTAGGGTACGGGTGAGGGTACGGCGTAGTGTATAGGTTAAGGTTAGGGTTAGGGTTAGGGTACGGCTTAGGGTACGGCTTAGGGTACAGGTGAGGGTACGGCGTAGGGTATGTGTTAGGGTTAGGGTTAGGTTTAGGGTTAGGGTTAGGGTAGGGCTTAGGATACGGGTTAGGGAACGGGTGAGGGTATGGTGCAGCGTATGGGTTAGGGGTAGGGTTAGGGTTAGGGTACGGCTGAGGGTACGGGTTAGGGTACGGGTGAGGTTACGGCGTAGTGTATAGGTAAGGGTTAGGGTTAGGGTTAGGGTACGGCTTAGGGTATGGGTTAGGTTACGGGTGAGGGTACGGCTTAGGGTATGGGTTAGGGTTAGGGTTAGGTTTAGGGTTAGTTTTAGGGTTACGGATTGGTTTAGGGTACGGGTTAGGATTAGCGTACGTGTTATGGTTAGGGTACGCGTTAGGGTTAGGGTATGGGTTAGGGTTAGGGTACACGTTAGGATTAGGGTATTTATTAAACCTATCGCACTCTCTAGATACCACTTAGCACGTAAAGGAATATTATTTGGGGTCCAGCCATGGAGAAGCTTTTAGTCACTAGGATAAGAAAAAGAATAAACACATTATAAAAAAATCACATTAGGATTTTCTTTTTAACCTGTTCCTTAAAACACTAGTGCTTAGGAAATCTAATGGAGGCAAAAGCTTTCAAGGGTAGTTGAGGGTTAGGGTTAGGGTTAGGGTTAGTGTTAGGGTTAGGGTACGGCTTAGGGTATGGGATAGGGTATAGGTGAGGGTACGGCGTAGGGTAGGGGTTAAGGTTAGGATTAGGGTTAGGGTTAGGGTTAGGGTATGGCTTAGGTTACGGGTGAGGGTACGGGTGAGGGTACTGTGTAGGGTATTGGTTAGGGTTAGGGTACGGCTTAGAATACGGGTTAGGGTACGGGTTAGGGTACGGCGTAGGGTATGGGTTAGGGTTAGGGTTAGGGTTAGGGTACGGCTTAGGGTACGGGTTAGGGTACGGGTGAGGGTACGGCGTAGTGTATAGGTTAGGGCTAGGGTTAGGGTTAGTATACGGCTTAGGGTACGGGTTAGGTTACGGGTAAGGGTACGGCGTAGGGTATGGGTTAGGGTTAGGGTTAGGTTTAGGGTTAGGGTTAGGGTAGGGCTTAGGATACGGGTTAGGAAACGGGTGAGGGTATGGTGCAGCATATGGGTTAGGGGTAGGGTTAGGGTTAGGGTACATCTTAGGGTACGGGTTAGGTTACGGGTGAGGGTACGGCGTAGGATATGGGTTAGGGTTAGGATTAGGGTTAGGGTTAGTTTTAGGGTTAGGGATTGGTTTAGGGTACGGGTTAGGATTAGCGTACGTGTTAGGGTAAGGGTACGCGTTAGGGTTAGTGTATGGGTTAGGGTTAGGGTACACGTTAGGATTAGGGTATTTATTAAACCTATCCCACTCTCTAGATACCACTTAGCACGTAAAGGAATATTATTTGGGGTCCAGCCATGGAGAAGATTTTAGTCACTAGGATAAGATAAAGAATAAACACATTATAAAAAAATCACATTAGGATTTTCTTTTTAACCTGTTCCTTAAAACACTAGTGCTTAGGAAATCTAATGGAGGCAAAAGCAGTCAAGGGTAGTTTAGGGTTAGGGTTAGGGTTAGGGTTAGTGTTAGGGTTAGGGAATGGCTTAGGGTATGGGATAGGGTACGGGTGAGGGTACGGCGTAGTGTATAGGTTAGGGTTAGGGTTAGGGTTAGGGTACGGCTTAGGGTACGGGTTAGGTTACGGGTGAGGGTATGGCGAAGGGTATGGGTTAGGGTTAGGGTTAGGGTTAGGGTACGGCTTAGGGTACGGGTTAGGTTACGGGTGAGGGTACGGCTTAGGGCATGGGTTAGGGTTAGGGTTAGGTTTAGGGTTAGTTTTAGGGTTACGGATTGGTTTAGGGTACGGGTTAGGATTAGCGTACGTGTTATGTTTAGGGTACGCGTTAGGGTTAGGGTATGGGTTAGGGTTAAGTACACGTTAGGATTAGGGTATTTATTAATCCTATCCCACTCTCTAGATACCACTTAGCACGTAAAGTAATATTATTTGGGGTCCAGCCATGGAGAAGATTTTAGTCACTAGGATAAGATAAAGAATAAACACATTATAAAAAAATCACATTAGGATTTTCTTTTTAACCTGTTCCTTAAAACACTAATGCTTAGGAAATCTAATGGAGGCAAAAGCATTCAAGGGTAGTTGAGGGTTAGGGTTAGGGTTAGGGTTAGTGTTAGGGTTAGGGTACGGCTTAGGGTATGGGTTAGGGTACAGGTGAGGGTACGGCGTAGGGTAGGGGTTAGGGTTAGGATTAGGGTTAGGGTTAGGGTTAGGGTATGGCTTAGAGTACGGGTGAGGGTACGGCGTAGGGTAGGGGTTAGGGTTAAGGTTAGGTTTAGGGTTAGGGTATGGCTTAGGGTACGGGTGAGGGTACTGTGTAGGGTATTGGTTAGGTTTAGGGTACGGCTTAGAATACGGGTTAGGTACGGGTTAGGGTACAGCGTAGGGTGTGGGTTAGGGTTAGGGTTAGGGTTAGGGTGAGGGTTAGGGTACGGCTTAGGGTACGGGTTAGGGTACGGGTGAGGGTACGGCGTAGTGTATAGGTTAGGGTTAGGGTTAGGGTTAGGGTACGGCTTAGGGTACGTATTAGGGTACGGGTGAATGTACGGCGTAGGGTAAGGGTTAGGGTTAGTGTTAGGGTTAGGGTTAGTTTTAGGGTTAGGGATTGGTTTAGGATACGGTTTAGGTTTAGCGTACGTGTTAGGGTTAGGGTTTGGGTTAGGGTTAGGGTACGCGTTAAGGTTAGGGTATGGGTTAGGGTTAGGGTACATGTTAGGATTCGGGTATTTATTAAACCTATCGCACTCTCTAGATACCACTTAGCACGTAAAGGAATATTATTTGGGGTCCAGCCATGGAGAAGATTTTAGTCACTAGGATAAGATAAAGAATAAACACATTATAAAAAAATCACATTAGGATTTTCTTTTTAACCTGTTCCTTAAAACAGTAGTGCTTAGGAAATCTAATGGAGGCAAAAGCTTTCAAGGGTAGTTGAGGGTTAGGGTTAGGGTTAGGGTTAGTGTTAGGGTTAGGGTACGGCTTAGGGTCTGGGATAGGGTACAGGTGAGGGTACGGCGTAGGGTAGGGGTTAAGGTTAGAATTAGGGTTAGGGTTAGGGTTAGCGTATGGCTTTGGGTACGGGTGAGGGTACGGGTGAGGGTACTGTGTAGGGTATTGGTTAGGGTTAGGGTACGGCTTAGAATACGGGTTAGGGTACGGGTGAGGGTACGGCGTAGGGTATGGGTTAGGGTTAGGGTTAGGGTTAGGGTACGGCTTAGGGTACGGGTTAGGGTACGGGTGAGGGTACGGCGTAGTGTATAGGTTAAGGTTAGGGTTAGGGTTAGGGTACACCTTAGGGTACGGCTTAGGGTACGGGTGAGGGTACGGCGTAGGGTATGTGTTAGGGTTAGGGTTAGGTTTAGGGTTAGGGTTAGGGTAGGGCTTAGGATACGGGTTAGGGAACGGGTGAGGGTATGGTGCAGCGTATGGGTTAGGGGTAGGGTTAGGGTTAGGGTACGGCTTAGGGTACGGGTTAGGGTACGGGTGAGGGTACGGCGTAGTGTATAGGTAAGGGTTAGGGTTAGCGTTAGGGTACGGCTTAGGGTACGGGTTAGGTTACGGGTGAGGGTACGGCTTAGGGTATGGGTTAGGGTTAGGGTAAGGTTTAGGGTTAGTTTTAGGGTTACAGATTGGTTTAGGGTACGGGTTAGGATTAGCGTACGTGTTATGGTTAGGGTACGCGTTAGGGTTAGGGTATGGGTTAGGGTTAGGGTACACGTTAGGATTAGGGTATTTATTAAACCTATCGCACTCTCTAGATACCACTTAGCACGTAAAGGAATATTATATGGGGTCCAGCCATGGAGAAGCTTTTAGTCACTAGGATAAGAAAAAGAATAAACACATTATAAAAAAATCACATTAGGATTTTCTTTTTAACCTGTTCCTTAAAACACTAGTGCTTAGGAAATCTAATGGAGGCAAAAGTTTTCAAGGGTAGTTGAGGGTTAGGGTTAGGGTTAGGGTTAGTGTTAGCGTTAGGGTACGGCTTAGGGTATGGGATAGGGTACAGGTGAGGGTACGGCGTAGGGTAGGGGTTAAGGTTAGGATTAGGATTAGGGTTAGGGTTAGGGTATGGCTTAGGGTACGGGTGAGGGTACGGGTGAGGGTACTGTGTAGGGTATTGGTTAGGGTTAGGGTACGGCTTAGAATACGGGTTAGGGTACGGGTTAGGGTACGGCATAGGGTATGGGTTAGGGTTAGGGTTAGGGTTAGGGTACGGCTTAGGGTACGGGTTAGGGTACGGGTGAGGGTATGGCGTAGTGTATAGGTTAGGGCTAGGGTTAGGGTTAGGGTACGGTTTAGCGTACGGGTTAGGTTACGGGTGAGGGTACGGCGTAGGGTATGGGTTAGGTTTAGGGTTAGGTTTAGGGTTAGGGTTAGGGTAGGGCTTAGGATACGGGTTAGGGAACGGGTGAGGGAATGGTGCAGCATATGGGTTAGGGGTAGGGTTAGGGTTAGGGTACGGCTTAGGGTACGGTTTAGGTTACGGGTGAGGGTACGGCGTAGGGTATGGGTTAGGGTTAGGATTAGGGTTAGGGTTAGTTTTAGGGTTAGGGATTGGTTTAGGGTACGGGTTAGGATTAGCGTACGTGTTAGGGTTAGGGTACGCGTTAGGGTTAGAGTATGGGTTAGGGTTAGGGTACACGTTAGGATTAGGGTATTTATTAAACCTATCCCACTCTCTAGATACCACTTAGCACGTAAAGGAATATTATTTGGGGTCCAGCCATGGAGAAGATTTTAGTCACTAGGATAAGATAAAGAATAAACACATTATAAAAAAATCACATTAGGATTTTCTTTTTAACCTGTTCCTTAAAACACTAGTGCTTAGGAAATCTAATGGAGGCAAAAGCAGTCAAGGGTAGTTTAGGGTTAGGGTTAGGGTTAGGGTTAGTGTTAGGGTTAGGGTATGGCTTAGGGTATGGGATAGGGTACGGGTGAGGGTACGGCGTAGTGTAGGGGTTAGGGTTAGGGTTAGGGTTAGTGTTAGGTTTAGGGTATGGCTTAGGGTACGGGTGAGGGTACGGGTGAGGATACTGTGTAGGGTATTGGTTAGGATTAGGGTACGGCTTAGGATACGAGTTAGGGTACGGCGTAGGGTATGGGTTAGGGTTAGGGTTAGGGTTAGGGTTAGGGTTAGGGTACGGCTTAGGGTACGGGTTAGGGTACGGGTGAGGGTACGGCGTAGTGTATAGGTTAGGGTTAGGGTTAGGGTTAGGGTACGGCTTAGGGTACGGGTTAGGTTACGGGTGAGGGTACGGCGTAGGGTATGGGTTAGGGTTAAGGTTAGGGTTAGGGTACGGCTTAGGGTACGGGTTAGGTTACGGGTGAGGGTACGGCTTAGGGTATGGGTTAGGGTTAGGGTTAGGTTTAGGGTTAGTTTTAGGGTTACGGATTGCTTTAGGGTACGGGTTAGGATTAGCGTACGTGTTATAGTTAGGGTACGCGTTAGGGTTAGTGTATGGGTTAGGGTTAAGTACACGTTAGGATTAGGGAATTTATTAAACCTATCCCACTCTCTAGATACCACTTAGCACGTAAAGGAATATTATTTGGGGTAGAGCCATGGAGAAGTTTTTAGTCACTAGGATAAGATAAAGAATAAACACATTATAAAAAAATCACATTAGGATTTTCTTTTTAACCTGTTCCTTAAAACACTAGTGCTTAGGAAATCTAATGGAGGCAAAAGCATTCAAGGGTAGTTGAGGGTTAGGGTTAGGGTTAGGGTTAGTGTTAGGGTTAGGGTACGGCTTAGGGTATGGGTTAGGGTACAGGTGAGGGTATGGCGTAGGGTAGGGGTTAGGGTTAGGATTAGGGTTAGGGTTAGGGTTAGGGTATGGCTTAGGGTACGGGTGAGGGTACGGCGTAGGGTAGGGGTTAGGGTTAAGGTTAGGTTTAGGGTTAGGGTATGGCTTAGGGTACGGTTGAGGGTACGGGTGAGGGTACTGTGTAGGGTATTGGTTAGGGTTAGGGTACGGCTTAGAATACGGGTTAGGTACGGGTTAGGGTACAGCGTAGGGTGTGGGTTAGGGTTAGGGTTAGGGTTAGGGTGAGGGTTAGGGTATGGCTTAGGGTACGGGTTAGGGTACGGGTGAGGGTACGGCGTAGTGTATAGGTTAGGGTTAGGGTTAGGGTTAGGGTACGGCTTAGGGTACGTATTAGGGTACGGGTGAATGTACGGCGTAGGGTCAGGGTTAGGGTTAGTGTTAGGGTTAGGGTTAGTTTTAGGGTTAGGGATTGGTTTAGGATACGGTTTAGGATTAGCGTACGTGTTAGGGTTAGGGTTTGGGTTAGGGTTAGGGTACGCGTTAAGGTTAGGGTATGGGTTAGGGTTAGGGTACACGTTAGGATTAGGGTATTTATTAAACCTATCGCACTCTCTAGATACCACTTAGCACGTAAAGGAATATTATTTGGGGTCCAGCCATGGAGAAGATTTTAGTCACTAGGATAAGATAAAGAATAAACACATTATAAAAAAATCACATTAGGATTTTCTTTTTAACCTGTTCCTTAAAACACTAGTGCTTAGGAAATCTAATGGAGGCAAAAGCTTTCAAGGGTAGTTGAGGGTTAGGGTTAGGGTTAGGGTTAGTGTTAGGGTTAGGGTACGGCTTAGGTTCTGGGATAAGGTACAGGTGAGGGTACGGCGTAGGGTAGGGGTTAAGGTTAGGATTAGGGTTAGGGTTAGGGTTAGCGTATGGCTTTGGGTACGGGTGAGGGTACGGGTGAGGGTACTGTGTAGGGTATTGGTTAGGGTTAGGGTACGGCTTAGAATACGGGTTAGGGTACGGGTTAGGGTACGGCGTAGGGTATGGGTTAGGGTTAAGGTTAGGGTTAGGGTACGGCTTAGGGTACGGGTTAGGGTACGGGTGAGGGTACGGCGTAGTGTATAGGTTAGGGTTAGGGTTAGGGTTAGGGTACGGCTTAGGGTACGGGTTAGGTTACGGGTGAGGGTACGGCGTAGGGTATGGGTTAGTGTTAGGGTTAGGTTTAGGGTTAGTGTTAGGGTAGGGCTTAGGATACGGGTTAGGGAACGGGTGAGGGTATGGTGCAGCGTATGGGTTAGGGGTAGGGTTAGGGTTAGGTTACGGCTTAGGGTACGGGTTAGGTTACGGGTGAGGGTACGGCGTAGGGTATGGGTTAGGGTTAGGATTAGGGTTAGGGTTAGTTTTAGGGTTAGGGATTGGTTTAGGGTACGGGTTAGGATTAGCGTACGTGTTAGGGTTAGGGTACGCGTTAGGGTTAGAGTATGGGTTAGGGTTAGGGTACACGTTAGGATTAGGGTATTTATTAAACGTATCCCACTCTCTAGATACCACTTAGCACGTAAAGGAATATTATTTGGGGTCCAGCCATGGAGAAGATTTTAGTCACTAGGATAAGATAAAGAATAAACACATTATAAAAAAATCACATTAGGATTTTCTTTTTAACCTGTTCCTTAAAACACTAGTGCTTAGGAAATCTAATGGAGGCAAAAGCTTTCAAGGGTAGTTGAGGGTTAGGGTTAGGGTTAGGGTTAGTGTTAGGGTTAGGGTACGGCTTAGGGTATGGGATACGGTATAGGTGAGGGTACGGCGTAGGGTAGGGGTTAAGGTTAGGATTAGGGTTAGGGTTAGGGTTAGGGTATGGCTTAGGTTACGGGTGAGGGTACGGGTGAGGGTACTGTGTAGGGTATTGGTTAGGGTTAGGGTACGGCTTAGAATACGGGTTAGGGTACGGGTTAGGGTACGGCGTAGGGTATGGGTTAGGGTTAGGGTTAGGGTTAGGGTACGGCTTAGGGTACGGGTTAGGGTACGGGTGAGGGTACGGCGTAGTGTATAGGTTAGGGCTAGGGTTAGGGTTAGGATACGGCTTAGGGTACGGGTTAGGTTACGGGTAAGGGTACGGCGTAGGGTATGGGTTAGGGTTAGGGTTAGGTTTAGGGTTAGGGTTAGGGTAGGGCTTAGGATACGGGTTAGGAAACGGGTGAGGGTATGGTGCAGCATATGGGTTAGGGGTAGGGTTAGGGTTAGGGTACAGCTTAGGGTACGGGTTAGGTTACGGGTGAGGGTACGGCGTAGGATATGGGTTAGGGTTAGGATTAGGGTTAGGGTTTGTTTTAGGGTTAGGGATTGGTTTAGGGTACGGGTTAGGATTAGCGTACGTGTTAGGGTAAGGGTACGCGTTAGGGTTAGAGTATGGGTTAGGGTTAGGGTACACGTTAGGATTAGGGTATTTATTAAACCTATCCCACTCTCTAGATACCACTTAGCACGTAAAGGAATATTATTTGGGGTCCAGCCATGGAGAAGATTTTAGTCACTAGGATAAGATAAAGAATAAACACATTATAAAAAAATCACATTAGGATTTTCTTTTTAACCTGTTCCTTAAAACACTAGTGCTTAGGAAATCTAATGGAGGCAAAAGCAGTCAAGGGTAGTTTAGGGTTAGGGTTAGGGTTAGGGTTAGTGTTAGGGTTAGGGAATGGCTTAGGGTATGGGATAGGGTACGGGTGAGGGTACGGCGTAGTGTATAGGTTAGGGTTAGGGTTAGGGTTAGGGTACGGCTTAGGGTACGGGTTAGGTTACGGGTGAGGGTATGGCGAAGGGTATGGGTTAGGGTTAGGGTTAGGGTTAGGGTACGGCTTAGGGTACGGGTTAGGTTACGGGTGAGGGCACGGCTTAGGGCATGGGTTAGGGTTAGGGTTAGGTTTAGGGTTAGTTTTAGGGTTACGGATTGGTTTAGGGTACGGGTTAGGATTAGCGTACGTGTTATGGTTAGGGTACGCGTTAGGGTTAGGGTATGGGTTAGGGTTAAGTACACGTTAGGATTAGGGTATTTATTAATCCTATCCCACTCTCTAGATACCACTTAGCACGTAAAGTAATATTATTTGGGGTCCAGCCATGGAGAAGATTTTAGTCACTAGGATAAGATAAAGAATAAACACATTATAAAAAAATCACATTAGGATTTTCTTTTTAACCTGTTCCTTAAAACACTAGTGCTTAGGAAATCTAATGGAGGCAAAAGCATTCAAGGGTAGTTGAGGGTTAGGTTTAGGGTTAGGGTTAGTGTTAGGGTTAGGGTACGGCTTAGGGTATGGGTTAGGGTACAGGTGAGGGTACGGCGTAGGGTAGGGGTTAGGGTTAGGATTAGGGTTAGGGTTAGGGTTAGGGTATGGCTTAGAGTACGGGTGAGGGTACGGCGTAGGGTAGGGGTTAGGGTTAAGGTTAGGTTTAGGGTTAGGGTATGGCTTAGGGTACGGGTGAGGGTACTGTGTAGGGTATTGGTTAGGTTTAGGGTACGGCTTAGAATACGGGTTAGGTACGGGTTAGGGTACAGCGTAGGGTGTGGGTTAGGGTTAGGGTTAGGGTTAGGGTGAGGGTTAGGGTACGGCTTAGGGTACGGGTTAGGGTACGGGTGAGGGTACGGCGTAGTGTATAGGTTAGGGTTAGGGTTAGGGTTAGGGTACGGCTTAGGGTACGTATTAGGGTACGGGTGAATGTACGGCGTAGGGTAAGGGTTAGGGTTAGTGTTAGGGTTAGGGTTAGTTTTAGGGTTAGGGATTGGTTTAGGATACGGTTTAGGTTTAGCGTACGTGTTAGGGTTAGGGTTTGGGTTAGGGTTAGGGTACGCGTTAAGGTTAGGGTATGGGTTAGGGTTAGGGTACATGTTAGGATTCGGGTATTTATTAAACCTATCGCACTCTCTAGATACCACTTAGCACGTAAAGGAATATTATTTGGGGTCCAGCCATGGAGAAGATTTTAGTCACTAGGATAAGATAAAGAATAAACACATTATAAAAAAATCACATTAGGATTTTCTTTTTAACCTGTTCCTTAAAACAGTAGTGCTTAGGAAATCTAATGGAGGCAAAAGCTTTCAAGGGTAGTTGAGGGTTAGGGTTAGGGTTAGGGTTAGTGTTAGGGTTAGGGTACGGCTTAGGGTCTGGGATAGGGTACAGGTGAGGGTACGGCGTAGGGTAGGGGTTAAGGTTAGAATTAGGGTTAGGGTTAGGGTTAGCGTATGGCTTTGGGTACGGGTGAGGGTACGGGTGAGGGTACTGTGTAGGGTATTGGTTAGGGTTAGGGTACGGCTTACAATACGGGTTAGGGTACGGGTGAGGGTACGGCGTAGGGTATGGGTTAGGGTTAGGGTTAGGGTTAGGGTACGGCTTAGGGTACGGGTTAGGGTACGGGTGAGGGTACGGCGTAGTGTATAGGTTAAGGTTAGGGTTAGGGTTAGGGTACGGCTTAGGGTACGGCTTAGGGTACGGGTGAGGGTACGGCGTAGGGTATGTGTTAGGGTTAGGGTTAGGTTTAGGGTTAGGGTTAGGGTAGGGCTTAGGATACGGGTTAGGGAACGGGTGAGGGTATGGTGCAGCGTATGGGTTAGGGGTAGGGTTAGGGTTAGGGTACGGCTTAGGGTACGGGTTAGGGTACGGGTGAGGGTACGGCGTAGTGTATAGGCAAGGGTTAGGGTTAGGGTTAGGGTACGGCTTAGGGTACGGGTTAGGTTACGGGTGAGGGTACGGCTTAGGGTATGGGTTAGGGTTAGGGTAAGGTTTAGGGTTAGTTTTAGGGTTACGGATTGGTTTAGGGTACGGGTTAGGATTAGCGTACGTGTTATGGTTAGGGTACGCGTTAGGGTTAGGGTATGGGTTAGGGTTAGGGTACACGTTAGGATTAGGGTATTTATTAAACCTATCGCACTCTCTAGATACCACTTAGCACGTAAAGGAATATTATTTGGGGTCCAGCCATGGAGAAGCTTTTAGTCACTAGGATAAGATAAAGAATAAACACATTATAAAAAAATCACATTAGGATTTTCTTTTTAACCTGTTCCTTAAAACACTAGTGCTTAGGAAATCTAATGGAGGCAAAAGCTTTCAAGGGTAGTTGAGGGTTAGGGTTAGGGTTAGGGTTAGTGTTAGGGTTAGGGTACGGCTTAGGGTATGGGATAGGGTATAGGTGAGGGTACGGCGTAGGGTAGGGGTTAAGGTTAGGATTAGGGTGAGGGTTAGGGTTAGGGTATGGCTTAGGTTACGGGTGAGGGTACGGGTGAGGGTACTGTGTAGGGTATTGGTTAGGGTTAGGGTACGGCTTAGAATACGGGTTAGGGTACGGGTTAGGGTACGGCGTAGGGTATGGGTTAGGGTTAGGGTTAGGGTTAGGGTACGGCTTAGGGTACGGGTTAGGGTACGGGTGAGGGTACGGCGTAGTGTATAGGTTAGGGCTAGGGTTAGGGTTAGGATACGGCTTAGGGTACGGGTTAGGTTACGGGTAAGGGTACGGCGTAGGGTATGGGTTAGGGTTAGGGTTAGGTTTAGGGTTAGGGTTAGGGTAGGGCTTAGGATACGGGTTAGGAAACGGGTGAGGGTATGGTGCAGCATATGGGTTAGGGGTAGGGTTAGGGTTAGGGTACAGCTTAGGGTACGGGTTAGGTTACGGGTGAGGGTACGGCGTAGGATATGGGTTAGGGTTAGGATTAGGGTTAGGGTTAGTTTTAGGGTTAGGGATTGGTTTAGGGTACGGGTTAGGATTAGCGTACGTGTTAGGGTAAGGGTACGCGTTAGGGTTAGAGTATGGGTTAGGGTTAGGGTACACGTTAGGATTAGGGTATTTATTAAACCTATCCCACTCTCTAGATACCACTTAGCACGTAAAGGAATATTATTTGGGGTCCAGCCATGGAGAAGATTTTAGTCACTAGGATAAGATAAAGAATAAACACATTATAAAAAAATCACATTAGGATTTTCTTTTTAACCTGTTCCTTAAAACACTAGTGCTTAGGAAATCTAATGGAGGCAAAAGCAGTCAAGGGTAGTTTAGGGTTAGGGTTAGGGTTAGGGTTAGTGTTAGGGTTAGGGAATGGCTTAGGGTATGGGATAGGGTACGGGTGAGGGTACGGCGTAGTGTATAGGTTAGGGTTAGGGTTAGGGTTAGGGTACGGCTTAGGGTACGGGTTAGGTTACGGGTGAGGGTATGGCGAAGGGTATGGGTTAGGGTTAGGGTTAGGGTTAGGGTACGGCTTAGGGTACGGGTTAGGTTACGGGTGAGGGTACGGCTTAGGGCATGGGTTAGGGTTAGGGTTAGGTTTAGGGTTAGTTTTAGGGTTACGGATTGGTTTAGGGTACGGGTTAGGATTAGCGTACGTGTTATGGTTAGGGTACGCGTTAGGGTTAGGGTATGGGTTAGGGTTAAGTACACGTTAGGATTAGGGTATTTATTAATCCTATCCCACTCTCTAGATACCACTTAGCACGTAAAGTAATATTATTTGGGGTCCAGCCATGGAGAAGATTTTAGTCACTAGGATAAGATAAAGAATAAACACATTATAAAAAAATCACATTAGGATTTTCTTTTTAACCTGTTCCTTAAAACACTAGTGCTTAGGAAATCTAATGGAGGCAAAAGCATTCAAGGGTAGTTGAGGGTTAGGGTTAGGGTTAGGGTTAGTGTTAGGGTTAGGGTACGGCTTAGGGTATGGGTTAGGGTACAGGTGAGGGTACGGCGTAGGGTAGGGGTTAGGGTTAGGATTAGGGTTAGGGTTAGGGTTAGGGTATGGCTTAGAGTACGGGTGAGGGTACGGCGTAGGGTAGGGGTTAGGGTTAAGGTTAGGTTTAGGGTTAGGGTATGGCTTAGGGTACGGGTGAGGGTACTGTGTAGGGTATTGGTTAGGTTTAGGGTACGGCTTAGAATACGGGTTAGGTACGGGTTAGGGTACAGCGTAGGGTGTGGGTTAGGGTTAGGGTTAGGGTTAGGGTGAGGGTTAGGGTACGGCTTAGGGTACGGGTTAGGGTACGGGTGAGGGTACGGCGTAGTGTATAGGTTAGGGTTAGGGTTAGGGTTAGGGTACGGCTTAGGGTACGTATTAGGGTACGGGTGAATGTACGGCGTAGGGTAAGGGTTAGGGTTAGTGTTAGGGTTAGGGTTAGTTTTAGGGTTAGGGATTGGTTTAGGATACGGTTTAGGTTTAGCGTACGTGTTAGGGTTAGGGTTTGGGTTAGGGTTAGGGTACGCGTTAAGGTTAGGGTATGGGTTAGGGTTAGGGTACATGTTAGGATTCGGGTATTTATTAAACCTATCGCACTCTCTAGATACCACTTAGCACGTAAAGGAATATTATTTGGGGTCCAGCCATGGAGAAGATTTTAGTCACTAGGATAAGATAAAGAATAAACACATTATAAAAAAATCACATTAGGATTTTCTTTTTAACCTGTTCCTTAAAACAGTAGTGCTTAGGAAATCTAATGGAGGCAAAAGCTTTCAAGGGTAGTTGAGGGTTAGGGTTAGGGTTAGGGTTAGTGTTAGGGTTAGGGTACGGCTTAGGGTCTGGGATAGGGTACAGGTGAGGGTACGGCGTAGGGTAGGGGTTAAGGTTAGAATTAGGGTTAGGGTTAGGGTTAGCGTATGGCTTTGGGTACGGGTGAGGGTACGGGTGAGGGTACTGTGTAGGGTATTGGTTAGGGTTAGGGTACGGCTTAGAATACGGGTTAGGGTACGGGTGAGGGTACGGCGTAGGGTATGGGTTAGGGTTAGGGTTAGGGTTAGGGTACGGCTTAGGGTACGGGTTAGGGTACGGGTGAGGGTACGGCGTAGTGTATAGGTTAAGGTTAGGGTTAGGGTTAGGGTACGGCTTAGGGTACGGCTTAGGGTACGGGTGAGGGTACGGCGTAGGGTATGTGTTAGGGTTAGGGTTAGGTTTAGGGTTAGGGTTAGGGTAGGGCTTAGGATACGGGTTAGGGAACGGGTGAGGGTATGGTGCAGCGTATGGGTTAGGGGTAGGGTTAGGGTTAGGGTACGGCTTAGGGTACGGGTTAGGGTACGGGTGAGGGTACGGCGTAGTGTATAGGTAAGGGTTAGGGTTAGGGTTAGGGTACGGCTTAGGGTACGGGTTAGGTTACGGGTGAGGGTACGGCTTAGGGTATGGGTTAGGGTTAGGGTAAGGTTTAGGGTTAGTTTTAGGGTTACGGATTGGTTTAGGGTACGGGTTAGGATTAGCGTACGTGTTATGGTTAGGGTACGCGTTAGGGTTAGGGTATGGGTTAGGGTTAGGGTACACGTTAGGATTAGGGTATTTATTAAACCTATCGCACTCTCTAGATACCACTTAGCACGTAAAGGAATATTATTTGGGGTCCAGCCATGGAGAAGATTTTAGTCACTAGGATAAGAAAAAGAATAAACACATTATAAAAAAATCACATTAGGATTTTCTTTTTAACCTGTTCCTTAAAACACTAGTGCTTAGGAAATCTAATGGAGGCAAAAGCTTTCAAGGGTAGTTGAGGGTTAGGGTTAGGGTTAGGGTTAGTGTTAGGGTTAGGGTACGGCTTAGGGTATGGGATAGGGTATAGGTGAGGGTACGGCGTAGGGTAGGGGTTAAGGTTAGGATTAGGGTTAGGGTTAGGGTTAGGGTATGGCTTAGGTTATGGGTGAGGGTACGGGTGAGGGTACTGTGTAGGGTATTGGTTAGGGTTAGGGTACGGCTTAGAATACGTGTTAGGGTACGGGTTAGGGTACGGCGTAGGGTATGGGTTAGGGTTAGGGTTAGGGTTAGGGTACGGCTTAGGGTACGGGTTAGGGTACGGGTGAGGGTACGGCGTAGTGTATAGGTTAGGGCTAGGGTTAGGGTTAGGATACGGCTTAGGGTACGGGTTAGGTTACGGGTAAGGGTACGGCGTAGGGTATGGGTTAGGGTTAGGGTTAGGTTTAGGGTTAGGGTTAGGGTAGGGCTTAGGATACGGGTTAGGAAACGGGTGAGGGTATGGTGCAGCATATAGGTTAGGGGTAGGGTTAGGGTTAGGGTACAGCTTAGGGTACGGGTTAGGTTACGGGTGAGGGTACGGCGTAGGATATGGGTTAGGGTTAGGATTAGGGTTAGGGTTAGTTTTAGGGTTAGGGATTGGTTTAGGGTACGGGTTAGGATTAGCGTACGTGTTAGGGTAAGGGTACGCGTTAGGGTTAGAGTATGGGTTAGGGTTAGGGTACACGTTAGGATTAGGGTATTTATTAAACCTATCCCACTCTCTAGATACCACTTAGCACGTAAAGGAATATTATTTGGGGTCCAGCCATGGAGAAGATTTTAGTCACTAGGATAAGATAAAGAATAAACACATTATAAAAAAATCACATTAGGATTTTCTTTTTAACCTGTTCCTTAAAACACTAGTGCTTAGGAAATCTAATGGAGGCAAAAGCAGTCAAGGGTAGTTTAGGGTTAGGGTTAGGGTTAGGGTTAGTGTTAGGGTTAGGGTATGGCTTAGGGTATGGGATAGGGTACGGGTGAGGGTACGGCGTAGTGTATAGGTTAGGGTTAGGGTTAGGGTTAGGGTACGGCTTAGGGTACGGGTTAGGTTACGGGTGAGCGTACGGCGAAGGGTATGGGTTAGGGTTAGGGTTAGGGTTAGGGTACGGGTGAGGGTACTGTGTAGGGTATTGGTTAGGGTTAGGGTACGGCTTAGAATACGGGTTAGGTACGGGTTAGGGTACAGCGTAGGGTGTGGGTTAGGGTTAGGGTTAGGGTTAGGGTGAGGGTTAGGGTACGGCTTAGAGTACGGATTGGGTACGGGTGAGGGTACGGCGTAGTGTATAGGTTAGGGTTAGGGTTAGGGTTAGGGTACGGCTTAGGGTACGTATTAAGGTACGGGTGAATGTACGGCGTAGGGTAAGGGTTAGGGTTAGTGTTAGGGTTAGGGTTAGTTTTAGGGTTAGGGATTGGTTTAGGATACGGTTTAGGATTAGCGTACGTGTTAGGGTTAGGGTTTGGGTTAGGGTTAGGGTACGGGTTAAGGTTAGGGTATGGGTTAGGGTTAGGGTACACGTTAGGATTAGGGTATTTATTAAACCTATCGCACTCTCTAGATACCACTTAGCACGTAAAGGAATATTATATGGGGTCCAGCCATGGAGAAGCTTTTAGTCACTAGGATAAGAAAAAGAATAAACACATTATAAAAAAATCACATTAGGATTTTCTTTTTAACCTGTTCCTTAAAACACTAGTGCTTAGGAAATCTAATGGAGGCAAAAGCTTTCAAGGGTAGTTGAGGGTTAGGGTTAGGGTTAGGGTTAGTGTTAGGGTTAGGGTACGGCTTAGGGTCTGGGATAAGGTACAGGTGAGGGTACTGCGTAGGGTAGGGGTTAAGGTTAGGATTAGGGTTAGGGTTAGGGTTAGCGTATGGCTTTGGGTACGGGTGAGGGTACGGGTGACGGTACTGTGTAGGGTATTGGTTAGGGTTAGGGTACGGCTTAGAATACGGGTTAGGGTACGGTTTAGGGTACGGCGTAGGGTTAGGGTTAGGGTTAAGGTTAGGGTTAGGGTACGGCTTAGGGTACGGGTTAGGGTACGGGTGAGGGTACGGCGTAGTGTATAGGTTAGGGTTAGGGTTAGGGTTAGGGTACGGCTTAGGGTACGGGTTAGGTTACGGGTGAGGGTACGGCGTAGGGTATGGGTTAGTGTTAGGGTTAGGTTTAGGGTTAGTGTTAGGGTAGGGCTTAGGATACGGGTTAGGGAACGGGTGAGGGTATGGTGCAGCGTATGGGTTAGGGGTAGGGTTAGGGTTAGGTTACGGCTTAGGGTACGGGTTAGGTTACGGGTGAGGGTACGGCGTAGGGTATGGGTTAGGGTTAGGATTAGGGTTAGGGTTAGTTTTAGGGTTAGGGATTGGTTTAGGGTACGGGTTAGGATTAGCGTACGTGTTAGGGTTAGGGTACGCGTTAGGGTTAGAGTATGGGTTAGGGTTAGGGTACACGTTAGGATTAGGGTATTTATTAAACCTATCCCACTCTCTAGATACCACTTAGCACGTAAAGGAATATTATTTGGGGTCCAGCCATGGAGAAGATTTTAGTCACTAGGATAAGATAAAGAATAAACACATTATAAAAAAATCACATTAGGATTTTCTTTTTAACCTGTTCCTTAAAAACTAGTGCTTAGGAAATCTAATGGAGGCAAAAGCAGTCAAGGGTAGTTTAGGGTTAGGGTTAGGGTTAGGGTTAGTGTTAGGGTTAGGGTATGGCTTAGGGTATGGGATAGGGTACGGGTGAGGGTACGGCGTAGGGTAGGGGTTAGGGTTAGGGTTAGGGTTAGTGTTAGGTTTAGGGTATGGCTTAGGGTACGGGTGAGGGTACGGGTGAGGGTACTGTGTAGGGTATTGGTTAGGATGAGGGTACGGCTTAGGATACGGGTTAGGGTACGGCGTAGGGTATGGGTTAGGGTTAGGGTTAGGGTTAGGGTTAGGGTTAGGGTACGGCTTAGGGTACGGGTTAGGGTACGGGTGAGGGTACGGCGTAGTGTATAGGTTAGGGTTAGGGTTAGGGTTAGGGTACGGCTTAGGGTACGGGTTAGGGTACGGGTGAGGGTACGGGTTAGGGTACGGCGTAGGGTATGGGTTAGGTTTATTGTTAGGGTTAGGGTTAGGCTTAGGGTACGGCTTAGGGTACGGGTTAGGTTACGGGTGAGGGTACGGCTTAGGGTATGGGTTAGGGTTAGGGTTAGGGTTAGGGTTAGTTTTAGGGTTACGGATTGGTTTAGGGTACGGGTTAGGATTAGCGTACGTGTTATGGTTAGGGTACGCGTTAGGGTTAGGGTATGGGTTAGGGTTAAGTACACGTTAGGATTAGGGTATTTATTAAACCTATCCCACTCTCTAGATACCACTTAGCACGTAAAGGAATATTATTTGGGGTCCAGCCATGGAGAAGATTTTAGTCACTAGGATAAGATAAAGGATAAACACATTATAAAAAAATCACATTAGGATTTTCTTTTTAACCTGTTCCGTAAAACACTAGTGCTTAGGAAATCGAATGGAGGCAAAAGCAGTCAAGGGTAGTTTAGGGTTAGGGTTAGGGTGAGGGTTAGTGTTAGGGTTAGGGTACGGCTTAGGGTATGGGATAGGGTACGGGTGAGGGTACGGCGTAGGGTAGGGGTTAGGGTTAGGGTTAGGGTTAGTGTTAGGTTTAGGGTACGGCTTAGGGTACGGGTGAGGGTACCGGTGAGGGAACTGCGTAGGGTATTGGTTAGGATTAGGGTACGGCTTAGGATACGAGTTAGGGTACGGGTTAGGGTACGGCGTAGGTTATGGGTTAGGGTTAGGGTTAGGGTGAGGGTTAGGGTACGGCTTAGGGTACGCGTTAGTGTATGGGTGAGGGTACGACGTACGGTATAGGTTAGGGTTAGGGTTTGGGTACGGCTTAGGATACGGGTTAGGGTACGGGTGAGGGTACAGCGTAGCGTATGGATTAGTGTTAGGGTTAGGGTACAGCTTAGGGTACGGGTTAGGGTACGGGTGAGGGTACGGCGTAGGGTATGGGTTAGGGATAGGGTTACGGTTAGGGTTAGTTTTAGGGTTAGGGATTGGTTTAGGGTACGGGTTAGGATTAGCGTACGTGTTAGGGTTAGGTTTTGGGTTAGGGTTAGGGTACGCGTTAGGGTTAGGGTATGGGTTAGGGTTAGGGTACACGTTAGGATTAGGGTATTTATTAAACCTATCCAACTCTCTAGATACCACTTAGCACGTAAAGGAATATTATTAGGAATCCAGCCATGGAGAAGATTTTAGTCACTAGCATAACATAAAGAATAAACACATTATAAAAAAATCACATTAGGATTTTCTTTTTAACCTGTTCCTTAAAACACTAGTGCTTAGGAAATCTAATGGAGGCAAAAGCAGTCAAGGGTAGTTTAGGGTTAGGGTTAGGGTTAGGGTTAGTGTTAGGGTTAGGGTACGGCTTAGGGTATGGGACAGGGTACGGGTGAGGGTACGGTGTAGGGTAGGGGTTAGGGTTAGGGTTAGGGTTAGGGTTAGGGTTAGGGTACGGCTTAGGGTACGGGTGAGGGTACGGGTGAGTGTACTGCGTAGGGTATTGGTTAGGGTTAGGTTACGGCTTAGGATACGGGTTAGGGTACGGGTTAGGGTACGGCGTAGGGTATGGGTTAGGGTTAGGGTTAGGGTTAGGATATGGTTTATGGTACGGGTTATGGTACGGGTGAGAGTATGGCGTAGGGTATAGGTTAGGGTTAGGGTTAGAGTTACGGTTAGGGTTAGGGTACGGCTTAGGGTATGGGACAGGGTACGGGTGAGGGTACGGTGTAGGGTAGGGTTTAGGGTTAGGGTTAGGGTTAGGGTTAGGGTTAGGGTACGGCTTAGGGTACGGGTGAGGGTACGGGTGAGTGTACTGCGTAGGGTATTGGTTAGGGTTAGGTTACGGCTTAGGATACGGGTTAGGGTACGGGTTAGGGTACGGCGTAGGGTATGGGTTAGGGTTAGGGTTAGGGTTAGGATATGGTTTATGGTACGGGTTATGGTACGGGTGAGAGTATGGCGTAGGGTATAGGTTAGGGTTAGGGTTAGAGTTACGGTTAGGGTTAGGGTACGGCTTAGGATACGGGTTAGGGTACGGGAGAGGGTACGGCGTAGGGTAAGTGTTAGGGTTAGGGTTAGGGTTAGGGTTAGTTTTAGGGTTAGGGATTGGTTTAGGGTACGGGTTTGGATTAGCGTACGTGTTAGGGTTAGGTTTTGGGTTAGGGTTAGGGTACGCGTTAGGATTAGGGTATTTATTAAACCTATCCCACTCTCTAGATACCACTTAGCACGTAAAGGAATATTATTAGGGATCCAGCCATGGAGAAGATTTTAGTCACTAGGATAACATAAAGAATAAACACATTATAAAAAAATCACATTAGGATTTTCTTTTTAACCTGTTCCTAAAACACTAGTGCTTAGGAAATCTAATAGAGGCAAAAGAAATCAAGGGTAGTTTAGGGTTAGGGTTAGGGTTAGGGTTAGTGTTAGGGTTAGGGTATGGTTAGGGTATCGGATAGGGTACGGGTGAGGGTACGGCGTAGGGTAGGGGTTAGGGTTAGGGTTTGGGTTAGGGTTAGGATTAGGGTATGGCTTAGGGTACGGGTGAGGGTACGGGTGAGGGTACTGTGTAGGGTATTGGTTATGGTTAGGGTACGGCTTAGAATACGGGTTAGGGTACGGGTTAGGGTACGGCATAGGGTATGTGTTAGGGTTAGGGTTAGGGTTAGCGTTAGGGTTAAGGTACGGCTTAGGGTACGGGTTAGGTTACGGGTGAGGGTACGGCGTAGTGTATAGGTTAGGGTTAGGGTTAGGGTTAGGGTACGGCTTAGGGCACGGGTTAGGGTACGGGTGAGGTTACGGCGTAGGTTATGGGTTAGGGTTAGGGTTAGGGTTAGGGTTAGGGTACGGGTGAGGGTACGGTGTAGCGTATGGGTTACGGTTAGGGTTAGGGTTAGGGTTAGGGTAGGGCTTAGGGTATGGAATAGGGTACGGATGAGGGTACGGCGTAGGGTAGGGGTTAGGTTTAGGGTTAGGGTTAGTGTTAGGGTTAGGGTACGGCTTAGAGTATGGGATAGGGTACGGGTGAGGGTACGGCGTAGGGTAGGGCTTAGGGTTAGGGTTAGGGTTAGGTTTAGGGTACGGGTGAGGGTACGGGTGATGGTACTGCGTAGGGTATTGGTTAGGATTAGGGTACGGCTTAGGATACGGGTTAGGGTATGGGTTAGGGTTAGGGTTAGGGTTAGGGTTAGGGGTAGGGTACGGTTTAGGGTACGGGTTAGGGTACAGGTGAGTGTACGGCGTAGGGTATAGGTTAGGATTAGGGTTAGGGTTATGGTTAGGGTACGGCTTAGGATACGGGTTAAGGTACGGGTGAGGGTACGGCGTAGCGTATGGGTTAGGGTTAGGGTTAGGGTACGGCTTAGGGTATGGGTTAGGATATGTGTGTGGTCACGGCGTAGGGTATGGGTTAGGGTTAGGATTAGGGTTAGGGTACTGCTTAGGGTACGCGTTAGGGTACGTGTGAGTGTACGGCGTAGGGTATGGGTTAGGATTAGGGCTAGGGTTAGGGTTAGGGTTAGGGTTAGGGTTAGAGTACGGCTTAGGGTATGGTTGAGGGTACAGGTGAGGGTTAGGGTTAGGGTTAGGGTTAGGGTTAGGGTAGGGCTTAGGGTATGGGATAGGGTACGGGTGAGGGTCCGGCGTAGGGTAGGGGTTAGGGTTAGGGTTAGGGTTAGGGTTAGGTTTAGGGTTAGAGTACGGCTTAGGGTACGGTTGAGGGTACAGGTGAGGGTTAGGGTTAGGGTTAGGGTTAGGGTTAGGATTAGGGTTAGGGTTAGGGTTATGGTTAGGGTACGGCTTAGGGTACGGTTGAGGGTACGTTTGAGGGTACTGCGTAGGGCATTGGTTAGGGTTAGGGTTAGGGTTAGGGTTAGGGTACGGCTTAGTGTACGGGATAGGGTACAGGTGAGGGTACGGCGTACGGTATAGGTTAGGGTTAGGTTTAGGTTTAGGGTACGGGTGTGGGTACGGCGTAGCGTATGGGTTAGGGTTAGGGTTAGGTTTAGGGTAAGGCTTATGGTACGGGTTAGGATACGTGTGCAGTTACGGAGTAGGTTATGGGTTAGGGTAAGTGTTAGGGTTAGGGTACGACTTTGGGTACGGGTTAGGGTACGGGTTAGGGTACGGCGTAAGTTATGTGTTAGGGGTAGGGTTAGGGTTAGGGTTAGGGTACAGCTTTGGGTACGGGGGAGGGTACCTCGTTGGGTATGTGTTAGGGTTAGGGGTAGGGTACGACTTCGGGTACGGTTTAGGGTCCGGGTTAGGTTACGGCATAGGGTATGGCTTAGGGTTAGTTTTAGGGTTAGGTATAGGGTACTGCTTATGGTACGGGTTAGAGTACGGGTGAGGGTTAGGTTTAGGGTATGGGTAAGGGTTAGTGTATGCATTAGAGTTAGGGTATTTATTAAACATATCCCACTCTCTAGATACCATTTAGCACGTAAAGTGAAGCGGCTGGAATGGCGAACCCGAGCACAAGGACAGGAGAAATGAGGTGCGTTTTAGAAACCTTTCCCGATCTCACGGCATACCATCTTCTGGGTTTCCCATGCATGTTTTGATGTAGGAAGATGCCCTTGTACCTGGAGATTTGAGACACATGGGGTGGGTACCCCGCGGTATTAATTTAAAGTATCTGCATTTGCTCACCCAACCTCAGCAATCCTCTCAGCCCCAAGAGTGTCCAGCCTTATGTCTCATCCAGCTGTGGGTTTAGATATGGTCAATCCAGGTTGCATCAGAGGCCCTGAACGGATTTTGTAAGAATTTCTCTCTCTTTCACTGTCTTTGTTTTGTGGGTTTTTTAAAGTAATTTATGTTTAGAATGGGGCTTGGCTGCTTTTCCCTGCTGTGTTTATGCCGCTTTACACCCTCTTGATTCACTTGCAGAGAGATATCGATACATAGGTTTTCAGATTCTTACGAGTCAGATATATTCTTGTGCGGTGACTAGGGCGTGTTGAGTCCAGTTCACTGAGCAGGGAGTAGGCCTTGTCTATTACATATTTGGCTTATGGAGCGGTCTCTGAGCTAATTTCAAACCCTTGTTCTATGCATCACCCCACCTCTCCTTTCCCGTTAAGCAGCCATAGTGTGTCTTCTAAAGGTGTGACTCTGTTCTGTTTTGTAATTCAGTTCAAGTGTAGCGATTTTGACATTCCCTCTCTAAGCGATATCTTAGGATAAGTGTCTTTTTCTGTGTGACTTATTTCACTTAGAATCATCGTACCTAAATCCACTCATCATGCTGCTAACTAGCCTTATGACATTGATTTCATGGCTGAGTGATATTCCATTGTGCCAAATACCACCATTTCTTTATCCATTTTTCTCTTTCCTGGGATATTGAAGGTGTACCCAAGTGGAGGTTCTTGGAAACAGAGCAGCCGTAAAGTTTGGGGTGCCTGTGTCTTGTTGATTTTTAGTTTTCCCAATTTATACGCCCATGAGTGGAAGTGCCCTATGCTCTCTAAGCTGTGTTTATTACTTGTTTCGGGACACACCGTACACTTCTCCAGAGTGGCTGTTGGCAATTTACATCCTGCCCGTTAGCGTAGCAAGGCTCCCATGTCTCCATGGCCTGTCCTGCTTTTCTGGTTTTTACACATTTTTCAGCATGGCCCTTTTGACCGAGGGCAAGCGAGACTACTTTGTAGCATAGATTTGCCCTTCCGGCTTGCTTGGTTGGCCAAAAAGGGCGTATGCGTTTTTTGCTGAATATATTCAGGAAAAAACGCATACGCCCTTTTTGGCCAAGGGCATCATTGTCAACGTTTTGCCGCTTTTCATGTGCTTTAAAGGCGAGTCGAATCTACCTCCTGAAATCTGTTTCCTGCAAATCTGCCTTGCTTTCAAATCCTCTTTGTTGCCTTCTCTCAATATATTTGTGGACGAGAGATATCATTTATGACTCTGCACGTTTGTGAATTGCAGTGCCCCTGAGCTCCATTTGTCTACTCGCTTTTTTGGGAGCTGGCCGCAAAAGCGCAGGATTGCTTCAGGCCCTATTTTGGTTCTGGGGGGCAGGCTGAGCCTGTGGTTCATTCTTCTTCCTGATGGGAAAATGGAGTGACCTGTGCCTGTCCCAACACCTAGGGCTAGTCTCTCATTGGTTGCCCGTCTTCCCGTTCATCCTCAGGACAAATTGCAACCTGTACGAAACAGGAGGTTAAAGGTGCTGATTCTCCAAGTAGGGAGATGGTTAGTCAAGCGGCTGGAATGGCGAACCCGAGCACAAGGACAGGAGAAATGAGGTGCGTTTTAGAAACCTTTCCCGATCTCACGGCATACCATCTTCTGGGTTTCCCATGCATGTTTTGATGTAGGAAGATGCCCTTGTACCTGGAGATTTGAGACCCATGGGGTGTGTACCCCGCGGTGTTACTTTAAAGTATCTGCGTTTGCTCACCCAACCTCACCAATCCTCTCAGCCCCAAGAGTGTCCAGCCTTATGTCTCATCCAGCTGTGGGTCTAGATATGGTCAATCCAGGTTGCATCAGAGACCCTGAACGGATTTTGTAAGAATTTCTCTCTCTTTCACTGTCTTTGTTTTGTGGGTTTTTTAAAGTAATTTATGTTTAGAATGGGTCTTGGCTGCTTTTCCCGGCTGTGTTTATGCCGCTTTACACCCTCTTGATTCACTTGCAGAGAAATATCGATACATAGGTTTTCAGATTCTTACGAGTCAGATATATTCTTGTGCGGTGACTAGGGGGTGTTGAGTCCAGTTCACTGAGCAGGGAGTAGGCCTTGTCTATTACATATTTGGCTTATGGAGCGGTCTCTGAGCTAATTTCAAACCCTTGTTCTATGCATCACCCCACCTCTCCTTTCCCGTTAAGCAGCCATAGTGTGTCTTCTAAAGGTGTGACTCTGTTCTGTTTTGTAATTCAGTTCAAGTGTAGCGATTTTGACATTCCCTCTCTAAGCGATATCTTAGGATAAGTGTCTTTTTCTGTGTGACTTATTTCACTTAGAATCATCGTACCTAAATCCACTCATCATGCTGCTAACTAGCCTTATGACATTGATTTCATGGCTGAGTGATATTCCATTGTGCCAAATACCACCATTTCTTTATCCATTTTTCTCTTTCCTGGGATATTGAAGGTGTACCCAAGTGGAGGTTCTTGGAAACAGAGCAGCCGTAAAGTTTGGGGTGCCTGTGTCTTGTTGATTTTTAGTTTTCCCAATTTATACGCCCATGAGTGGAAGTGCCCTATGCTCTCTAAGCTGTGTTTATTACTTGTTTCGGGACACACCGTACACTTCTCCAGAGTGGATGTTGGCAATTTACATCCTGCCCGTTAGCGTAGCAAGGCTCCCATGTTTCCATGGCCTGTCCTGCTTTTCTGGTTTTTACACATTTTTCAGCATGGCCCTTTTGACCGAGGGCAAGCGAGACTTCTTTGTAGCACAGATTTGCCCTACCGGCTTGCTTGGTTGGCCAAAAAGGGCGTATGCGTTTTTTCCTGAATATATTCAGGAAAAAACGCATACGTCCTTTTTGGCCAAGGGCATCATTGTCAACGTTTTGCCGCTTTTCATGTGCTTTAAAGGCGAGTCGAATCTACCTCCTGAAATCTGTTTCCTGCAAATCTGCCTTGCTTTCAAATCCTCTTTGTTGCCTTCCCTCAATATATTTGTGGACGAGAGATATCATTTATGACTCTGCACGTTTGTGAATTGCAGTGCCCCTGAGCTCCATTTGTCTACTCGCTTTTTTGGGAGCTGGCCGCAAAAGCGCAGGATTGCTTCAGGCCCTATTTTGGTTCTGGGGGGCAGGCTGAGCCTGTGGTTCATTCTTCATCCTGATGGGAAAATGGAGTGACCTGTGCCTGTCCCAACTCCTAGGGCTAGTCTCTTTGGTTGCCCGTCTTCCCGTTCATCCTCAGGACAAATTGCAACCTGTACGAAACAGGAGGTTAAAGGTGCTGATTCTCCAAGTAGGGAGATGGTTAGTCAAGCGGCTGGAATGGCGAACCCGAGCACAAGGACAGGAGAAATGAGGTGCGTTTTAGAAACCTTTCCCGATCTCACAGCATACCATCTTCTGGGTTTCCCATGCATGTTTTGATGTAGGAAGATGCCCTTGTACCTGGAGATTTGAGACCCATGGGGTGTGTACCCCGCGGTGTTACTTTAAAGTATCTGCGTTTGCTCACCCAACCTCACCAATCCTCTCAGCCCCAAGACTGTGTAGCCTTATGTCTCATCCAGCTGTGGGTCTAGATATTGTCAATCCAGGTTGCATCAGAGACCCTGAACGGATTTTGTAAGAATTTCTCTCTCTTTCACTGTCTTTGTTTTGTGGGTTTTTTAAAGTAATTTATGTTTAGAATGGGTCTTGGCTGCTTTTCCAGGCTGTGTTTATGCCGCTTTACACCCTCTTGATTCACTTGCAGAGAGATATCGATACATAGGTTTTCAGATTCTTACGAGTCAGATATATTCTTGTGCGGTGACTAGGGGGTGTTGAGTCCAGTTCACTGAGCAGAGAGTAGGCCTTGTCTATTACATATTTGGCTTATGGAGCGGTCTCTGAGCTAATTTGAAACCCTTGTTCTATGCATCACCCCACCTCTCCTTTCCCGTTAAGCAGCCATAGTGTGTCTTCTAAAGGTGTGACTCTGTTCTGTTTTGTAATTCAGTTCAAGTGTAGCGATTTTGACATTCCCTCTCTAAGCGATATCTTAGGATAAGTGTCTTTTTCTGTGTGACTTATTTCACTTAGAATCATCGTACCTAAATCCACTCATCATGCTGCTAACTAGCCTTATGACATTGATTTCATGGCTGAGTGATATTCCATTGTGCCAAATACCACCATTTCTTTATCCATTTTTCTCTTTCCTGGGATATTGAAGGTGTACCCAAGTGGAGGTTCTTGGAAACAGAGCAGCCGTAAAGTTTGGGGTGCCTGTGTCTTGTTGATTTTTAGTTTTCCCAATTTATACGCCCATGAGTGGAAGTGCCCTATGCTCTCTAAGCTGTGTTTATTACTTGTTTCAGGACACACCGTACACTTCTCCAGAGTGGCTGTTGGCAATTTACATCCTGCCCGTTAGCGTAGCAAGGCTCCCATGTCTCCATGGCCTGTCCTGCTTTTCTGGTTTTTACACATTTTTCAGCATGGCCCTTTTGACCGAGGGCAAGCGAGACTACTTTGTAGCATAGATTTGCCCTTCCGCCTTGCTTGGTTGGCCAAAAAGGGCGTATGCGTTTTTTGCTGAATATATTCAGGAAAAAACGCATACGCCCTTTTTGGCCAAGGGCATCATTGTCAACGTTTTGCCGCTTTTCATGTGCTTTAAAGGCGAGTCGAATCTACCTCCTGAAATCTGTTTCCTGCAAATCTGCCTTGCTTTCAAATCCTCTTTGTTGCCTTCTCTCAATATATTTGTGGACGAGAGATATCATTTATGACTCTGCACGTTTGTGAATTGCAGTGCCCCTGAGCTCCATTTGTCTACTCGCTTTTTTGGGAGCTGGCCGCAAAAGCGCAGGATTGCTTCAGGCCCTATTTTGGTTCTGGGGGGCAGGCTGAGCCTGTGGTTCATTCTTCTTCCTGATGGGAAAATGGAGTGACCTGTGCCTGTCCCAACACCTAGGGCTAGTCTCTCGTTGGTTGCCCATCTTCCCGTTCATCCTCAGGATAAATTGCAACCTGTACGAAACAGGAGGTTAAAGGTGCTGATTCTCCAAGTAGGGAGATGGTTAGTCAAGCGGCTGGAATGGCGAACCCGAGCACAAGGACAGGAGAAATGAGGTGCGTTTTAGAAACCTTTCCCGATCTCACGGCATACCATCTTCTGGGTTTCCCATGCATGTTTTGATGTAGGAAGATGCCCTTGTACCTGGAGATTTGAGACCCATGGGGTGTGTACCCCGTGGTGTTACTTTAAAGTATCTGCGTTTGCTCACCCAACCTCACCAATCCTCTCAGCCCCAAGAGTGTCCAGCCTTATGTCTCATCCAGCTGTGGGTCTAGATATGGTCAATCCAGGTTGCATCAGAGACCCTGAATGGATTTTGTAAGAATTTCTCTCTCTTTCACTGTCTTTGTTTTGTGGGTTTTTTAAAGTAATTTATGTTTAGAATGGGTCTTGGCTGCTTTTCCCGGCTGTGTTTATGCCGCTTTACACCCTCTTGATTCACTTGCAGAGAAATATCGATACATAGGTTTTCAGATTCTTACGAGTCAGATATATTCTTGTGCGGTGACTAGGGGGTGTTGAGTCCAGTTCACTGAGCAGAGAGTAGGCCTTGTCTATTACATATTTGGCTTATGGAGCGGTCTCTGAGCTAATTTCAAACCCTTGTTCTATGCATCACCCCACCTCTCCTTTCCCGTTAAGCAGCCATAGTGTGTCTTCTAAAGGTGTGACTCTGTTCTGTTTTGTAATTCAGTTCAAGTGTAGCGATTTTGACATTCCCTCTCTAAGCGATATCTTAGGATAAGTGTCTTTTTCTGTGTGACTTATTTCACTTAGAATCATCGTACCTAAATCCACTCATCATGCTGCTAACTAGCCTTATGACATTGATTTCATGGCTGAGTGATATTCCATTGTGCCAAATACCACCATTTCTTTATCCATTTTTCTCTTTCCTGGGATATTGAAGGTGTACCCAAGTGGAGGTTCTTGGAAACAGAGCAGCCGTAAAGTTTGGGGTGCCTGTGTCTTGTTGATTTTTAGTTTTCCCAATTTATACGCCCATGAGTGGAAGTGCCCTATGCTCTCTAAGCTGTGTTTATTACTTGTTTCGGGACACACCGTACACTTCTCCAGAGTGGCTGTTGGCAATTTACATCCTGCCCGTTAGCGTAGCAAGGCTCCCATGTCTCCATGGCCTGTCCTGCTTTTCTGGTTTTTACACATTTTTCAGCATGGCCCTTTTGACCGAGGGCAAGCGAGACTTCTTTGTAGCACAGATTTGCCCTTCCGGCTTGCTTGGTTGGCCAAAAAGGGCGTATGCGTTTTTTCCTGAATATATTCAGGAAAAAACGCATACGCCCTTTTTGGCCAAGGGCATCATTGTCAATGTTTTGCCGCTTTTCATGTGCTTTAAAGGCGAGTCGAATCTACCTCCTGAAATCTGTTTCCTGCAAATCTGCCTTGCTTTCAAATCGTCTTTGTTGCCTTCCCTCAATATATTTGTGGACGAGAGATATCATTTATGACTCTGCACGTTTGTGAATTGCAGTGCCCCTGAGCTCCATTTGTCTACTCGCTTTTTTGGGAGCTGGCCGCAAAAGCGCAGGATTGCTTCAGGCCCTATTTTGGTTCTGGGGGGCAGGCTGAGCCTGTGGTTCATTCTTCATCCTGATGGGAAAATGGAGTGACCTGTGCCTGTCCCAACACCTAGGACTAGTCTCTCGTTGGTTGCCCGTCTTCCCGTTCATCCTCAGGACAAATTGCAACCTGTACGAAACAGGAGGTTAAAGGTGCTGATTCTCCAAGTAGGGAGATGGTTAGTCAAGCGGCTGGAATGGCGAACCCGAGCACAAGGACAGGAGAAATGAGGTGCGTTTTAGAAACCTTTCCCGATCTCACGGCATACCATCTTCTGGGTTTCCCATGCATGTTTTGATGTAGGAAGATGCCCTTTTACCTGGAGATTTGAGACCCATGGGGTGATACCCCGCGGTGTCACTTTAAAGTAGTTGCGTTTGCTCACCCATCCTCACCAATCCTCTCAGCCCCAAGAGTGTCCAGCCTTATGTCTCATCCAGCTGTGGGTCTAGATATGGTCAATCCAGGTTGCATCAGAGACCCTGAACGGATTTTGTAAGAATTTCTCTCTGTTTCACTGTCGTTGTTTTGTGGGTTTTTTAAAGTAATTTATGTTTAGAATGGGTCTTGGCTGCTTTTCCCTGCTGTGTTTATGCCGCTTTAAACCCTCTTGATTCACTTGCAGAGAGATATCGATACATAGGTTTTCAGATTCTTACGAGTCAGATATATTCTTGTGCGGTGACTAGGGGCTGTTGAGTCCAGTTCACTGAGCAGGGAGTAGGCCTTGTCTATTACATATTTGGCTTATGGAGCGGTCTCTGAGCTAATTTCAAACCCTTGTTTTATGCATCACCCCACCTCACCTTTCCCGTTAAGCAGCCATAGTGTGTCTTCTAAAGGTGTGACTCTGTTCTGTTTTGTAATTCAGTTCAAGTGTAGCGATTTTGACATTCCCTCTATAACCGATATCTTGGGATAAGTGTCTTTTTCTGTGTGACTTATTTCACTTAGAATCATCGTACCTAAATCCACTCATCATGCTGCTAACTAGCCTTATGACATTGATTTCATGGCTGAGTGATATTCCATTGTGCCAAGTACCACCATTTCTTTATCCATTTTTCTCTTTCCTGGGATATTGAAGGTGTACCGAAGTGGAGGTTCTTGGAAACAGAGCAGCCGTAAAGTTTGGGGTGCCTGTGTCTTGTTGATTTTTAGTTTTCCCTATTTATACGCCCATGAGTGGAAGTGCCCTATGCTATCTAAGCTGTGTTTATTACTTGTTTCAGAACACACCGTACACTTCTCCAGAGTGCCTGTTGGCAATTTACATCCCGCCCATCAGCGTAGCAAGGCTCCCATGTCTCCATGGCCTGTCCTGCTTTTCTGGTTTTTACGCTTTTTTCAGCATGGCCCTTTTGACCGAGGGCAAGCGAGACTTCTTTGTAGCGCTGATTTGCCCTTCCGGCTTGTTTGGTTGGCCAAAAAGGGCGTATGCGTTTTTTCCTGAATATATTCAGGAAAAAACGCATACGCCCTTTTTGGCCAAGAGCATCATTGTCAACGTTTTGCCGCTTTTCATGTGCTTTAAAGGCGAGTCGAATCTACCTCCTGAAATCTGTTTCCTGCAAATCTGCCTTGCTTTCAAATCCTCTTCGTTGCCTTCCCTCAATATATTTGTGGACGAGAGTTCTCATTTATAACTCTGCACGTTTGTGAATTGCTGTGCCCCTGAGCTCCATTTGTCTCCTCGCTTTTTTGGGAGCTGGCCGCAAAAGCGCAGGATTGCTTCAGGCCCTATTTTGGTTCTGGGGGGCAGGCTGAGCCTGTGGTTCATTCTTCTTCCTGATGGGAAAATGGAGTGACCTGTGCCTGTCCCAAAACCTAGGGCTAGTCTCTCATTGGTTCCCCGTCTTCCCGTTAATCCTCAGGACAAATTGCAACCTGGAAGAAACAGGAGGTTAAAGGTGCTGATTCTCCAAGTAGGGAGAAGGTTATTCAAGCGGCTGGAATGGCGAACCCGAGCACAAGGAGAGGAGAAATGAGGTGCGTTTTAGAAGCCTTTCCCGATCCCATGGCATACCATCTTCTGGGTTTCCCATGCATGTTTTGATGTAGGAAGATGCCCTTGTACCTGGAGATTTGAGACCCATAGGGTGGGTACCCCGCGGTGTTACTTTAAAGTATCTGCGTTTGCTCACCCAACCTCACCAATCCTCTCAGCCCAAAGAATGTCCAGCCTTATGTCTCATCCAGCTGTGGGTCTAGATATGGTCAACTCAGGTTGCATCAGAGACCCTGAACGGATTTTGTAAGAATTTCTCTCTCTTTCACTGTCTTTGTTTTCTGGGTTTTTTAAAATAATTTATGTTTAGAATGGTGCTTGGCTGCTTTTCCCTGCTGTGTTTATGCCGCTTTACACCCTCTTGATTCACTTGCAGAGAGATATCGATACATAGGTTTTCAGATTCTTACTAGTCAGATATATTCTTGTGCGGTGACTAGGGGGTGTTGAGTCCAGTTCACTGAGCAGGGAGTAGGCCTTGTCTATTACATATTTGGCTTATCGAGGGGTCTCTAAGCTAATTTCAAACCCTTGTTTTATGCATCACCCCACCTCACCTTTCCCGTTAAGCAGCCATAGTGTGTCTTCTAAAGGTGTGACTCTGTTCTGTTTTGTAATTCAGTTCAAGTGTAGCTATTTTGACATTCCCTCTATAACCGATATCTTGGGATAAGTGTCTTGTTCTGTGTGACTTATTTCACTTAGAATCATCGTACCTAAATCCACTCATCATGCTGCTAAATAGCCTTATGACATTGATTTCATGGCTGAGTGATATTCCATTGTGCCAAGTACCACCATTTCTTTATCCATTTTTCTCTTTCCTGGGATATTGAAGGTGTACCGAAGCGGAGGTTCTTGGAAACAGAGCAGCCGTAAAGTTTGGGGTGCCTGTGTCTTGTTGATTTTTAGTTTTCCCAATTTATACGCCCATGAGTGGAAGTGCCCTATGCTCTCTAAGCTGTGTTTATTACTTGTTTCAGGACACACCGTACACTTCTCCAGAGTGGCTGTTGGCAATTTACATCCCGCCCATCAGCGTAGCAAGGCTCCCATGTCTCCATGGCATGTCCTGCTTTTCTGGTTTTTACACTTTTTTCAGCATGGCCCTTTTGACCAAGGGCAAGCGAGACTTCTTTGTAGCGCTGATTTGCCCTTCCGGCTTGCTTGGTTGGCCAAAAAGGGCGTATGCGTTTTTTCCTGAATATATTCAGGAAAAAACGCATACGCCCTTTTTGGCCAAGGGCATCATTGTCAACGTTTTGCCGCTTTTCATGTGCTTTAAAGGCGAGTCGAATCTACCTCCTGAAATCTGTTTCCTGCAAATCTGCCTTGCTTTCAAATCCTCTTCGTTGCCTTCCCTCAATATATTTGTGGACGAGAGTTCTCATTTATAACTTTGCACGTTTGTGAATTGCTGTGCCCCTGAGCTCCATTTGTCTACTCGCTTTTTTGGGAGCTGGCCGCAAAAGCGCAGGATTGCTTCAGGCCCTATTTTGGTTCTGGGGGGCAGGCTGAGCCTGTGGTTCATTCTTCTTCCTGATGGGAAAATGGAGTGACCTGTGCCTGTCCCAACACCTAGGGCTAGTCTCTCGTTGTTTCCCCGTCTTCCCGTTCATCCTCAGGACAAATTGCAACCTGTACGAAACAGGAGGTTAAAGGTGCTGATTCTCCAAGTAGGGAGATGATTAGTCAAGCGGCTGGAATGGCGAACCCGAGCACAAGGAGAGGAGAAATGAGGTGCGTTTTAGAAGCCTTTCCCGATCTCACGGCATACCATCTTCTGGGTTTCCCATGCATGTTTTGATGTAGGAAGATGCCCTTGTACCTGGAGATTTGAGATCCATGGAGTGGGTACCCCGCGGTGTTACTTTAAAGTATCTGTGTTTGCTCACCCAACCTCACCAATCCTCTCAGCCCCAAGACTGTCCAGCCTTATGTCTCATCCAGCTGTGGGTCTAGATATGGTCGATCCAGGTGGCATAAGACCCCTGAACTGATTTTGTAAGAATTTCTCTCTCTTTCACTGTCTTTGTTTTGTGGGTTTTTAAAGTAATTTATGTTTAGAATGGGGCTTGGCTGCTTTTCCCTGCTGTGTTTATGCCGCTTTACACCCTCTTGATTCACTTGCAGAGAGATATCGATACATAGGTTTTCAGATTCCTACTAGTCAGATATATTCTTGTGCGGTGAGTAGGGGGTGTTGAGTCCAGTTCACTGAGCAGGGAGTAGGCCTTGTCTATTACATATTTGGCTTATGGAGCGGTCTCTGAGCTAATTTCAAAACCTTGTTTTATGCATCACCCCACCTCACCTTTCCCGTTAACCAGCCATAGTGTGTCTTCTAAAGGTGTGACTCTGTTCTGTTTTGTAATTCAGTTGAAGTGTAGCGATTTTGACATTCCCTCTCTAAGCGATATCTTAGGATAAGTGTCTTTTTCTGTGTGACTTATTTCACTTAGAATCATCGTCGCTAAATCCACTCATCATGCTGCTAACTAGCCTTATGACATTGATTTCATGGCTGAGTGATATTCCATTGTGCCAAGTACCACCATTTGTGTATCCATTTTTCTCTTTCCTGGGATATTGAAGGTGTACTGAAGTGGAGGTTCTTGGAAACACAGCAGCCGTAAAGTTTGGGTGCCTGTGTCTTGTTGATTTTTAGTTTTCCCAATTTATACGCCCATGAGTGGAAGTGCCCTATGCTCTCTAAGCTGTGTTTATTACTTGTTTCAGGACACACCGTACACTTCTCCAGAGTGCCTGTTGGCAATTTACATCCCGCCCATCAGCGTAGCAAGGCTCCCATGTCTCCATGGCCTGTCCTGCTTTTCTGGTTTTTACACTTTTTTCAGCATGGCCCTTTTGACCGAGGGCAAGCGAGACTTCTTTGTAGCGCTGATTTGCCCTTCCGGCTTGCTTGATTGGCCAAAAAGGGCGTATGCGTTTTTTCCTGAATATATTCAGGAAAAAACGCATACGCCCTTTTTGGCCAAGGGCATCATTGTCAACGTTTTGCCGCTTTTCATGTGCTTTAAAGGCGAGTCGAATCTACCTCCTGAAATCTGTTTCCTGCAAATCTGCCTTGCTTTCAAATCCTCTTCGTTGCCTTCCCTCAATATATTTGTGGACGAGAGTTCTCATTTATAACTCTACACGTTTGTGAATTGTAGTGCCCCTGAGCTCCATTTGTCTACTCGCTTTTTTGGGAGCTGGCCGCAAAAGCGCAGTATGGCTTCAGGCCCGATTTTGGTTCTGGGGGGCAGGCTGAGCCTGTGGTTCATTCTTCTTCCTGATGGGAAAATGGAGTGACCTGTGCCTGTCCCAACACCTAGGGCTAGTCTGTCGTTGGTTCCCCGTCTTCCCGTTCATCCTCAGGACAAATTGCAACCTGTACGAAACAGGAGGTTAAAGGTGCTGATTCTCCAAGTAGGGAGATGGTTAGTCAAGCGGCTGGAATGGCGAACCCGAGCACAAGGAGAGGAGAAATGAGGTGCGTTTTAGAAGCCTTTCCCGATCTCACGGCATACCATCTTCTGGGTTTCCCATGCATGTTTTGATGTAGGAAGATGCCCTTGTACCTGGAGATTTGAGACCCATGGAGTGGGTACCCCGCGGTGTTACTTTAAAGTATCTGTGTTTGCTCACCCAACCTCACCAATCCTCTCAGCCCCAGGAGTGTCCAGCCTTATGTCTCATCCAGCTGTGGGACTAGATATGGTCGATCCAGGTGGCATAAGACCCCTGAACTGATTTTGTAAGAATTTCTCTCTCTTTCACTGTCTTTGTTTTGTGGGTTTTTAAAGTAATTTATTTTTAGAATGGGGCTTGGCTGCTTTTCCCTGCTGTGTTTATGCCGCTTTACACCCTCTTGATTCACTTGCAGAGAGATATCAATACATAGGTTTTCAGATTCTTACTAGTCATAGATATTCTTGTGCGGTGACTAGGGGGTGTTGAGTCCAGTTCACTGAGCAGGGAGTAGGCCTTGTCTATTACATATTTGGCTTATGGAGCGGTCTCTGAGCTAAATTCAAACCCTTGTTTTATGCATCACCCCACCTCACCTTTCCCGTTAACCAGCCATAGTGTGTCTTCTAAAGGTGTGACTCTGTTCTGTTTTGTAATTCAGTTCAAGTGTAGCGATTTTGACATTCCCTCTCTAAGCGATATCTTAGGATAAGTGTCTTTTTCTGTGTGACTTATTTCACTTAGAATCATCATCGCTAAATCCACTCATCATGCTGCTAACTAGCCTTATGACATTGATTTCATGGCTGAGTGATATTCCATTGTGCCAAGTACCACCATTTGTTTATCCATTTTTCTCTTTCCTGGGATATTGAAGGTGTACTGAAGTGGAGGTTCTTGGAAACACAGCAGCCGTAAAGTTTGGGTGCCTGTGTCTTGTTGATTTTTAGTTTTCCCAATTTATACGCCCATGAGTGGAAGTGCCCTATGCTCTCTAAGCTGTGTTTATTACTTGTTTCAGGACACACCGTACACTTCTCCAGAGTGCCTGTTGGCAATTTACATCCCGCCCATCAGCGTAGCAAGGCTCCTATGTCTCCATGGCCTGTCCTGCTTTTCTGGTTTTTACACTTTTTTCAGCATGGCCCTTTTGACCGAGGGCAAGCGAGACTTCTTTGTAGCGCTGATTTGCCCTTCCGGCTTGCTTGATTGGCCAAAAAGGGCGTATGCGTTTTTTCCTGAATATATTCAGGAAAAAACGCATACGCCCTTTTTGGCCAAGGGCATCATTGTCAACGTTTTGCCGCTTTTCATGTGCTTTAAAGGCGAGTCGAATCTACCTCCTGAAATCTGTTTCCTGCAAATCTGCCTTGCTTTCAAATCCTCTTCGTTGCCTTCCCTCAATATATTTGTGGACGAGAGTTCTCATTTATAACTCTACACGTTTGTGAATTGTAGTGCCCCTGAGCTCCATTTGTCTACTCGCTTTTTTGGGAGCTGGCCGCAAAAGCGCAGTATGGCTTCAGGCCCGATTTTGGTTCTGGGGGGCAGGCTGAGCCTGTGGTTCATTCTTCTTCCTGATGGGAAAATGGAGTGACCTGTGCCTGTCCCAACACCTAGGGCTAGTCTGTCGTTGGTTCCCCGTCTTCCCGTTCATCCTCAGGACAAATTGCAACCTGTACGAAACAGGAGGTTAAAGGTGCTGATTCTCCAAGTAGGGAGATGGTTAGTCAAGCGGCTGGAATGGCGAACCCGAGCACAAAGAGAGGAGAAATGAGGTGCGTTTTAGAAGCCTTTCCCGATCTCACGGCATACCATCTTCTGGGTTTCCCATGCATGTTTTGATGTAGGAAGATGCCCTTGTACCTGGAGATTTGAGACCCATGGAGTGGGTACCCCGTGGTGTTACTTTAAAGTATCTGTGTTTGCTCACCCAACCTCACCAATCCTCTCAGCCCCAAGACTGTCCAGCCTTATGTCTCATCCAGCTGTGGGTCTAGATATGGTCGATCCAGGTGGCATAAGACCCCTGAACTGATTTTGTAAGAATTTCTCTCTCTTTCACTGTGTTTGTTTTGTGGGTTTTTAAAGGAATTTATGTTTAGAATGGGGCTTGGCTGCTTTTCCCTGCTGTGTTTATGCCACTTTACACCCTCTTGATTCACTTGCAGAGAGATATCGATACATAGGTTTTCAGATTCTTACTAGTCAGATATATTCTTGTGCGGTGACTAGGGGGTGTTGAGTCCAGTTCACTGAGCAGGGAGTAGGCCTTGCCTATTACATATTTGGCTTATGGAGCGGTCTCTGAGCTAATTTCAAACCCTTGTTTTATGCATCACCCCACCTCACCTTTCCCGTTAAGCAGCCATAGTGTGTCTTCTAAAGGTGTGACTCTGTTCTGTTTTGTAATTCAGTTCAAGTGTAGCGATTTTGACATTCCCTCTATAAGCGATATCTTAGGATAAGTGTCTTTTTCTGTGTGACTTATTTCACTTAGAATCATCGTCGCTAAATCCACTCATCATGCTGCTAACTAGCCTTATGACATTGATTTCATGGCTGAGTGATATTCCATTGTGCCACGTACCACCATTTGTTTATCCATTTTTCTCTTTCCTGGGATATTGAAGGTGTACTGAAGTGGAGGTTCTTGGAAACACAGCAGCCGTAAAGTTTGGGTGCCTGTGTCTTGTTGATTTTTAGTTTTCCCAATTTATACGCCCATGAGTGGAAGTGCCCTATGCTCTCTAAGCTGTGTTTATGACTTGTTTCAGGACACACCGTACACTTCTCCAGAGTGCCTGTTGGCAATTTACATCCCGCCCATCAGTGTAGCAAGGCTCCCATGTCTCCATGGCCTGTCCTGCTTTTCTGGTTTTTACACTTTTTTCAGCATGGCCCTTTTGACCAAGGGCATGCTAGACTTCTTGTAGCGCTGATTGGCCCTTCCCACTTGCTTGGTTGGCCAAAAAGGGCGTATGCGTTTTTTCCTGAATATATTCAGGAAAAAACGCATACGCCCTTTTTGGCCAAGGGCATCATTGTCAACGTTTTGCCGCTTTTCATGTGCTTTAAAGGCGAGTCGAATCTACCTCCTGAAATCTGTTTCCTGCAAATCTGCCTTGCTTTCAAATCCTCTTCGTTGCCTTCCCTCAATATATTTGTGGACGAGAGTTCTCATTTATAACTCTGCACGTTTGTGAATTGCAGTGCCCCTGAGCTCCATTTGTCTACTCGCTTTTTTGGGAGCTGGCCGCAAAAGCGCAGGATTGCTTCAGGCCCGATTTTGGTTCTGGGGGGCAGGCTGAGCCTGTGGTTCATTCTTCTTCCTGATAGGAAAATGGAGTGACCTGTGCCTGTCCCAACACCTAGGGCTAGTCTCTCGTTGGTTGCCCGTCTTCCCGTTCATCCTCAGGACAAATTGCAACCTGTACGAAACAGGAGGTTAAAGGTGCTGATTCTCCAAGTAGGGAGATGGTTAGTCAAGCGGCTGGAATGGCGAACCGGAGCACAAGGAGAGGAGAAATGAGGTGCGTTTTAGAAGCCTTTCCCGATCTCACGGCATACCATCTTCTGGGTTTCCCATGCATGTTTTGATGTAGGAAGATGCCCTTGTACCTGGAGATTTGAGACCCATGGGGTGGGTACCCTGCGGTATTACTTTAAAGTATCTGCATTTGCTCACCCAACCTCACCAATCCTCTCAGCCCCAAGAGTGTCCAGCCTTATGTCTCATCCAGCTGTGGGTCTAGATATGGTTAATCCAGGTGGCATAAGACCCCTGAACTGATTTTGTAAGAATTTCTCTCTCTTTCTCTGTCTTTGTTTTGTGGGTTTTTAAAGTAATTTATGTTTAGAATGGGTCTTGGCTGCTTTTCCCTGCTGTGTTTATGCCACTTTACACCCTCTTGATTCACTTGCAGAGAGATATCGATACATAGGTTTTCAGATTCTTACTATTCAGATATATTCTTGTGTGGTGACTAGGGTGTGTTGAGTCCAGTTCACTGAGCAGGGAGTAGGCCTTGTCTATTACATATTTGGCTTATGGAGCGGTGTCTGAGCTAATTTCAAACCCTTGTTTTATGCATCACCCCACCTCACCTTTCCCGTTAAGCAGCCATAGTGTGTCTTCTAAAGGTGTGACTCTGTTCTGTTTTGTAATTCAGTTCAACTGTAGCGATTTTGACATTCCCTCTCTAAGCGATATCTTAGGATAAGTGTCTTTTTCTGTGTGACTTATTTCACTTAGAATCATCGTACCTAAATCCACTCATCATGCTGCTAACTAGCCTTATGACATTGATTTCATGGCTGAGTGATATTCCATTGTGCCAAGTACCACCATTTGTTTATCCATTTTTCTCTTTCCTGGGATATTGAAGGTGTACTGAAGTGGAGGTTCTTGGAAACACAGCAGCCGTAAAGTTTGGGTGCCTGTGTCTTGTTGATTTTTAGTTTTCCCAATTTATACGCCCATGAGTGGAAGTGCCCTATGCTCTCTAAGCTGTGTTTATTACTTGTTTCAGGACACACCGTACACTTCTCCAGAGTGCCTGTTGGCAATTTACATCCCGCCCATCAGCGTAGCAAGGCTCCCATGTCTCCATGGCCTGTCCTGCTTTTCTGGTTTTTACACTTTTTTCAGCATGGCCCTTTTGACCTAGGGCAAGCTAGACTTCTTGTAGCGCTGATTGGCCCTTCCCACTTGCTTGGTTGGCCAAAAAGGGCGTATGCGTTTTTTCCTGAATATATTCAGGAAAAAACGCATACGCCCTTTTTGGCCAAGGGCATCATTGTCAACGTTTTGCCGCTTTTCATGTGCTTTAAAGGCGAGTCGAATCTACCTCCTGAAATCTGTTTCCTGCAAATCTGCCTTGCTTTCAAATCCTCTTCGTTGCCTTCCCTCAATATATTTGTGGACGAGAGTTCTCATTTATAACTCTGCACGTTTGTGAATTGTAGTGCCCCTGAGCTCCATTTGTCTCCTCGCTTTTTTGGGAGCTGGCCGCAAAAGCGCAGGATGGCTTCAGGCCCTATTTTGGTTCTGGGGGGCAGGCTGAGCCTGTGGTTCATTCTTCTTCCTGATGGGAAAATGGAGTGACATGTGCCTGTCCCAACACCTAGGGCTAGTCTCTCGTTGGTTCCCTGTCTTCCCGTTCATCCTCAGGACAAATTGCAACCTGTACGTAAAAGGAGGTTAAAGGTGCCGATTCTCCAAGTAGGGAGATGGTTAGTCAAGCGGCTGGAATGGCGAACCCGAGCACAAGGAGAGGAGAAATGAGGTGCGTTTTAGAAGCCTTTCCCGATCTCACGGCATACCATCCTCTGGGTTTCCCATGCATGTTTTGATGTAGGAAGATGCCCTTGTACCTGGAGATTTGAGACCCATGGGGTGGGTACCCTGCGGTATTACTTTAAAGTATCTGCATTTGCTCACCCAACCTCACCAATCCTCTCAGCCCCAAGAGTGTCCAGCCTTATGTCTCATCCAGCTGTGGGTCTAGATATGGTTAATCCAGGTGGCATAAGACCCCTGAACTGATTTTGTAAGAATTTCTCTCTCTTTCTCTGTCTTTGTTTTGTGGGTTTTTAAAGTAATTTATGTTTAGAATGGGTCTTGGCTGCTTTTCCCTGCTGTGTTTATGCCACTTTACACCCTCTTGATTCACTTGCAGAGAGATATCGATACATAGGTTTGCAGATTCTTACTAGCAAGATATATTCTTGTGTGGTGACTAGGGGGTGTTGAGTCCAGTTCACTGAGCAGGGAGTAGGCCTTGCCTATTACATATTTGGCTTATGGAGCAGTCTCTGAGCTAATTTCAAACCCTTGTTTTATGCATCACCCCACCTCACCTTTCCCGTTAAGCAGCCATAGTGTGTCTTCTAAAGATGTGACTCTGTTCTGTTTTGTAATTCAGTTCAACTGTAGCGATTTTGACATTCCCTCTATAAGCGATATCTTAGGATAAGTGTCTTTTTCTGTGTGACTTATTTCACTTAGAATCATCCTATCTAAATCCACTCATCATGCTGCTAACTAGCCTTATGACATTGATTTCATGGCTGAGTGATATTCCATTGTGCCAAGTACCAGCATTTGTTTATCCATTTTTCTCTTTCCTGGGATATTGAAGGTGTTCTGAAGTGGAGGTTCTTGGAAACACAGCAGCCATAAAGTTTGGGTGCCTGTGTCTTGTTGATTTTTAGTTTTCCCAATTTATACGCCCATGAGTGGAAGTGCCCTATGCTCTCTAAGCTGTGTTTATTACTTGTTTCAGGACACACCGTACACTTCTCCAGAGTGCCTGTTGGCAATTTACATCCCGCCCATCAGCGTAGGAAGGCTCCCATGTCTCCATGGTCTGTCCTGCTTTTCTGGTTTTTACACTTTTTTCAGCATGGCCCTTTTGACCTAGGGCAAGCTAGACTTCTTGTAGCGCTGATTGGCCCTTCCCACTTGCTTGGTTGGCCAAAAAGGGCGTATGCGTTTTTTCCTGAATATATTCAGGAAAAAACGCATACGCCCTTTTTGGCCAAGGGCATCATTGTCAACGTTTTGCCGCTTTTCATGTGCTTTAAAGGCGAGTCGAATCTACCTCCTGAAATGTGTTTCCTGCAAATCTGCCTTGCTTTCAAATCCTCTTCGTTGCCTTCCCTCAATATATTTGTGGACGAGAGTTCTCATTTATAACTCTGCACGTTTGTGAATTGCAGTGCCCCTGAGCTCCATTTGTCTACTCGCTTTTTTGGGAGCTGGCCGCAAAAGCGCAGGATTGCTTCAGGCCCGATTTTGGTTCTGGGGGGCAGGCTGAGCCTGTGGTTCATTCTTCTTCCTGATGGGAAAATGGAGTGACCTGTGCCTGTCCCAACACTTAGGGCTAGTCTCTCGTTGGTTGCCCGTCTTCCCGTTCATCCTCAGGACAAATTGCAACCTGTACGAAACAGGAGGTTAAAGGTGCTGATTCTCCAAGTAGGGAGATGGTTAGTCAAGCGGCTGGAATGGCGAACCCGAGCACAAGGAGAGGAGAAATGAGGTGCGTTTTAGAAGCCTTTCCCGATCTCACGGCATACCATCTTCTGGGTTTCCCATGCATGTTTTGATGTAGGAAGATGCCCTTGTACCTGGAGATTTGAGACCCATGGGGTGGGTACCCTGCGGTACTACTTTAAAGTATCTGCATTTGCTCACCCAACCTCACCAATCCTCTCAGCCCCAAGAGTGTCCAGCCTTATGTCTCATCCAGCTGTGGGTCTAGATATGGTTAATCCAGGTGGCATAAGACCCCTGAACTGATTTTGTAAGAATTTCTCTCTCTTTCTCTGTCTTTGTTTTGTGGGTTTTTAAAGTAATTTATGTTTAGAATGGGGCTTGGCTGCTTTTCCCTGCTGTGTTTATGCCACTTTACACCCTCTTGATTCACTTGCAGAGAGATATCGATACATAGGTATGCAGATTCTTACTAGTCAGATATATTCTTGTGTGGTGACTAGGGGGTGTTGAGTCCAGTTCACTGAGCAGGGAGTAGGCCTTGCCTATTACATATTTGGCTTATGGGGCGATCTCTGAGCTAATTTCAAAACCTTGTTTTATGCATCACCCCACCTCACCTTTCCCGTTAAGCAGCCATAGTGTGTCTTCTAAAGGTGTGACTCTGTTCTGTTTTTTAATTCAGTTCAAGTGTAGCGATTTTGACATTCCCTCTATAACCGATGTCTTGGGATAAGTGTCTTTTTCTGTGTGACTTATTTCACTTAGAATCATCGTACCTAAATCCACTCATCATGCTGCTAACTAGCCTTATGACATTGATTTCATGGCTGAGTGATATTCCATTGGGCCAAGTCCCACCATTTCTTTATCCATTTTTCTCTTTCCTGGGATATTGAAGGTGTACCAAAGTGGAGGTTCTTGGAAACAGAGCAGCCGTAAAGTTTGGGGTGCCTGTGTCTTGTTGATTTTTAGTTTTCCCAATTCATACGCCCATGAGTGGAAGTGCCCTATGCTCTCTAAGCTGTGTTTATTACTTGTTTCAGGACACACCGTACACTTCTCCAGAGTGCCTGTTGGCAATTTACATCCCGCCCATCAGCGTAGCAAGGCTCCCATGTCTCCATGGCCTGTCCTGCTTTTCTGGTTTTTACACTTTTTTCAGCATGGCCCTTTTGACCGAGGGCAAGCGAGACTTCTTTGTAGCGTTGATTTGCCCTTCCGGCTTGCTTGGTTGGCCAAAAAGGGCGTATGCGTTTTTTCCTGAATATATTCAGGAAAAAACGCATACGCCCTTTTTGGCCAAGGGCATCATTGTCAACGTTTTGCCGCTTTTCATGTGCTTTAAAGGCGAGTCGAATCTACCTCCTGAAATCTGTTTCCTGCAAATCTGCCTTGCTTTCAAATCCTCTTCGTTGCCTTCCCTCAATATATTTGTGGACGAGAGTTCTCATTTATAACTCTGCACGTTTGTGAATTGCAGTGCCCCTGAGCTCCATTTTTCTACTCGCTTTTTTGGGAGCTGGCCGCAAAAGCGCAGGATGGCTTCAGGCCCTATTTTGGTTCTGGGGGGCAGGCTGAGCCTGTGGTTCATTCTTCTTCCTGATGGGAAAATGGAGTGACCTGTGCCTGTCCCAACACCTAGGGCTAGTCTCTCGTTGGTTGCCCGTCTTCCCGTTCATCCTCAGGACAAATTGCAACCTGTAAGAAACAGGAGGTTAAAGGTGCTGATTCTCCAAGTTGGGAGATGGTTAGTCAAGCGGCTGGAATGGCGAACCCGAGCACAAGGAGAGGAGAAATGAGGTGCGTTTTAGAAGCCTTTCCCGATCTCACGGCATACCATCTTCTGGGTTTCCCATGCATGTTTTGATGTAGGAAGATGCCCTTGTACCTGGAGATTTGAGACCCATGGGGTGGGTACCCTGTGGTATTACTTTAAAGTATCTGCATTTGCTCACCCAACCTCACCAATCCTCTCAGCCCCAAGAGTGTCCAGCCTTATGTCTCATCCAGCTGTGGGTCTAGATATGGTTAATCCAGGTGGCATAAGAGCCCCTGAACTGATTTTGTAAGAATTTCTCTCTCTTTCTCTGTCTTTGTTTTGTGGGTTTTTAAAGTAATTTATGTTTAGAATGGGGCTTGGCTGCTTTTCCCTGCTGTGTTTATGCCGCTTTACACCCTCTTGATTCACTTGCAGAGAGATATCGATACATAGGTTTGCAGATTCTTACTAGTCAGATATATTCTTGTGTGGTGACTAGGGGGTGTTGAGTCCAGTTCACTGAGCAGGGAGTAGGCCTTGCCTATTACATATTTGGCTTATGGAGCGGTCTCTGAGCTAATTTCAAACCCTTGTTTTATGCATCACCCCACCTCACCTTTCCCGTTAAGCAGCCATAGTGTGTCTTCTAAAGGTGTGACTCTGTTCTGTTTTGTAATTCAGTTCAAGTGTAGCGATTTTGACATTCCCTCTCTAAGCGATATCTTAGGATAAGTGTCTTTTTCTGTGTGACTTATTTCACTTAGAATCATCGTCGCTAAATCCACTCATCATGCTGCTACCTAGCCTTATGAGATTGATTTCATGGCTGAGTGATATTCCATTGTGCCAAGTACCACCATTTCTTTATCCATTTTTCTCTTTCCTGGGATATTGAAGGTGTACTGAAGTGGAGGTTCTTGGAAACACAGCAGCCGTAAAGTTTGGGTGCCTGTGTCTTGTTGAATTTTAGTTTTCCCAATTTATACGCCCACGAGTGGAAGTGCCCTATGCTCTCTAAGCTGTGTTTATTACTTGTTTCAGGACACACCGTACACTTCTCCAGAGTGCCTGTTGGCAATTTACATCCCGCCCATCAGCGTAGCAATGCTCCCATGTCTCCATGGCGTGACCTGCTTTTCTGGTTTTTACACTTTTTTCAGCATGGCCCTTTTGACCGAGGGCAAGCGAGACTTCTTTGTAGTGCTGATTTGCCCTTCCGGCTTGCTTGGTTGGCCAAAAAGGGCGTATGCGTTTTTTCCTGAATATATTCAGTAAAAAACGCATACGCCCTTTTTGGCCAAGGGCATCATTGTCAACGTTTTGCCGCTTTTCATGTGCTTTAAAGGCGAGTCGAATCTACCTCCTGAAATCTGGTTCCTGCAAATATGCCTTGCTTTCAGATCCTCTTCGTTGCCTTCCCTCAATATATTTGTGGACGAGAGTTATCATTTATAACTCTGCACGTTTGTGAATTGCAGTGCCCCTGAGCTGCATTTGTCTACTCGCTTTTTTGGGAGCTGGCCGCAAAAGCGCAGGATTGCTTCAGGCCCTATTTTTGTTCTGGGGGGAGGCTGAGCCTGTGGTTCATTCTTCTTCCTGATGGGAAAATGGAGTGACCTGTGCCTGTCCCAACACCTAGGGATAGTCTCTCGTTGATTCCCCGTCTTCCCGTTCATCCTCAGGACAAATTGCAACCTGTACAAAACAGGAGGTTAAAGGTGCTGATTCTCCAAGTAGGGAGATGGTTAGTCAAGCGGCTGGAATGGCGAACCCGAGCACAAGGAGAGGAGAAATGAGGTGCGTTTTAGAAACCTTTCCCGATCTCATGGCATACCATCTTCTGGGTTTCCCATGCATGTTTTGATGTAGGAAGATGACCTTGTACCTGGAGATTTGAGACCCATGGGGTGGGTACCCTGCGTTATTACTTTAAAGTATCTGTGTTTGCTCACCCAACCTCACCAATACTCTCAGCCCCAAGAGTGTCCAGCCTTATGTCTCATCCAGCTGTGGGTCTAGATATGGTTAATCCAGGTGGCATAAGAGCCCCTGAACTGATTTTGTAAGAATTTCTCTCTCTTTCACTGTCTTTGTTTTGTGGGTTTTTTTAAGTAATTTATGTTTAGAATGGGTCTTGGCTGCTTTTCCCTGCTGTGTTTATGCCACTTTACACCCTCTTGATTCTCTTGCAGAGAGATATCGATACATAGGTTTTCAGATTCTTACTAGTCAGATATATTCTTGTGCGGTGACTAGGGGTTGTTGAGTCCAGTTCACTGAGCAGGGAGTAGGCCTTGTCTAGTACATATTTGGCTTATGGAGCGGTCTCTGAGCTAATTTCAAACCCTTGTTTTATGCATCACCCCACCTCACCTTTCCCGTTAAGCAGCCATAGTGTGTCTTCTAAAGGTGTGACTCTGTTCTGTTTTGTAATTCAGTTCAAGTGTAGCGATTTTGACATTCTCTCTATAAGCGATATCTTAGGATAAGTGTCTTTTTCTGTGTGACTTATTTCACTTAGAATCATCGTACCTAAATCCACTCATCATGCTGCTAACTAGCCTTATGACATTGATTTCATGGCTGAGTGATATTCCATTGTGCCAAGTACCACCATTTGTTTATCCATTTTTCTCTTTCCTGGGATATTGAAGGTGTACTGAAGTGGAGGTTCTTGGAAACACAGCAGCCGTAAAGTTTGGGTGCCTGTGTCTTGTTGATTTTTAGTTTTCCCAATTTATACGCCCATGAGTGGAAGTGCCCTATGCTCTCTAAGCTGTGTTTATTACTTGTTTCAGGACACACCGTACTCTTCTCCAGAGTCCCTGTTGGCAATTTACATCCCGCCCATCAGCGTAGCAAGGCTCCCATGTCTCCATGGCCTGTCCTGCTTTTCTGGTTTTTACACTTTTTTCAGCATGGCCCTTTTGACCGAGGGCAAGCGAGACTTGTTTGTACCGCTGAGTTGCCCTTCCGGCTTGCTTGGTTGGCCAAAAAGGGCGTATGCGTTTTTTCCTGAATATATTCAGGAAAAAACGCATACGCCCTTTTTGGCCAAGGGCATCATTGTCAACGTTTTGCCGCTTTTTATGTGCTTTAAAGGCGACTCGAATCTACCTCCTGAAATCTGTTTCCTGCAAATCTGCCTTGCTTTCAAATCCTCTTCGTTGCCTTCCCTCAATATATTTGTGGACGAGAGTTCTCATTTATAACTCTGCACGTTTGTGAATTGCAGTGCCCCTGAGCTCCATTTGTCTACTCGCTTTTTTGGGAGCTGGCCGCAATAGCGCAGGATGGCTTCAGGCCCTATTTCAGTTCTGGGGGGCAGGCTGAGCCTGTGGTTCATTCTTCTTCCTGATGGGAAAATGGAGTGACCTGTGCCTGTCCCAACACCTAGGGCTAGTGTCTCGTTGGTTGCCCGTCTTCCCGTTCATCCTCAGGACAAATTGCAACCTGTACGAAACAGGAGGTTAAAGGTGCTGATTCTCCAAGTAGGGAGATGGTTAGTCAAGCGGCTGGAATGGCGAACCCGAGCACAAGGAGAGGAGAAATGAGGTGCGTTTTAGAAGCCTTTCCCGATCTCATGGCATACCATCTTCTGGGTTTCCCATGCATGTTTTGATGTAGGAAGATGCCCTTGTACCTGGAGATTTGAGACCCATGGAGTGGGTACCCCGCGGTGTTACTTTAAAGTATCTGTGTTTGCTCACCCAACCTCACCAATCCTCTCAGCCCCAAGAGTGTCCAGCCTTATGTCTCATCCAGCTGTTGGTCTAGATATGGTCGATCCAGGTGGCATAAGACCCCTGAACTGATTTTGTAAGAATTTCTCTCTCTTTCACTGTCTTTGTTTTGTGGGTTTTTTAAAGTAATTTATGTTTAGAATGGTGATTGGCTGCTTTTCCCTGCTGTGTTTATGCCGCTTTACACCCTCTTCATTCTCTTGCAGAGAGATATCGATACATAGGTTTTCAGATTCTTACTAGTCAGTTATATTCTTGTGCGGTGACTAGGGGGTATTGAGTCCAGTACACTGAGCAGGGAGTAGGCCTTGCCTATTACATATTTGGCTTATGGAGCGGTCTCTGAGCTAATTTCAAACCCTTGTTTTATGCATCACCCCACCTCACCTTTCCCGTTAAGCAGCCATAGTGTGTCTTCTAAAGGTGTGACTCTGTTCTGTTTTTTAATTCAGTTCAAGTGTAGCGATTTTGACATTCCCTCTATAACCGATGTCTTGGGATAAGTGTCTTTTTCTGTGTGACTTATTTCACTTAGAATCATCGTACCTAAATCCACTCATCATGCTGCTAACTAGCCTTATGACATTGATTTCATGGCTGAGTGATATTCCATTGGGCCAAGTCCCACCATTTCTTTATCCATTTTTCTCTTTCCTGGGATATTGAAGGTGTACCAAAGTGGAGGTTCTTGGAAACAGAGCAGCCGTAAAGTTTGGGGTGCCTGTGTCTTGTTGATTTTTAGTTTTCCCAATTCATACGCCCATGAGTGGAAGTGCCCTATGCTCTCTAAGCTGTGTTTATTACTTGTTTCAGGACACACCATACACTTCTCCAGAGTGCCTGTTGGCAATTTACATCCCGCCCATCAGCGTAGCAAGGCTCCCATGTCTCCATGGCCTGTCCTGCTTTTCTGGTATTTACACTTTTTTCAGCATGGCCCATTTGACCGTGGGCAAGCGAGACTTCTTTGCAGCGCTGATTTGCCCTTCCGGCTTGCTTGGTTGGCCAAAAAGGGCGTATGCGTTTTTTCCTGAATATATTCAGGAAAAAACGCATACGCCCTTTTTGGCCAAGGGCATCATTGTCAACGTTTTGCCGCTTTTCATGTGCTTTAAAGGCGACTCGAATCTACCTCCTGAAATCTGTTTCCTGCAAATCTGCCTTGCTTTCAAATCCTCTTCGTTGCCTTCCCTCAATATATTTGTGGACGAGAGTTCTCATTTATAACTCTGCACGTTTGTGAATTGCAGTGCCCCTGAGCTCCATTTGTCTACTCGCTTTTTTGGGAGATGGCCGCAAAAGCGCAGGATTGCTTCAGGCCCGATTTTGGTTCTGGGGGGAAGGCTGAGCCTGTGGTTCATTCTTCTTCCTGATGGGAAAATGGAGTGACCTGTGCCTGTCCCAACACCTAGGGCTAGTCTCTCGTTGGTTGCCCGTCTTCCCGTTCATCCTCAGGACAAATTGCAACCTGTACGAAACAGGAGGTTAAAGGTGCTGATTCTCCAAGTAGGGAGATGGTTAGTCAAGCGGCTGGAATGGCGAACCCGAGCACAAGGAGAGGAGAAATGAGGTGCGTTTTAGAAGCCTTTCCCGATCTCACGGCATACCATCTTCTGGGTTTCCCATGCATGTTTTGATGTAGGAAGATGCCCTTGTACCTGGAGATTTGAGACCCATGGGGAGGGTACCCCGCAGTGTTACTTTAAGTTATCTGCGTTTGCTCACCCAACCTCACCAATCCTCTCAGCCCCAAGAGTGTCCAGCCTTATGTCTCATCCAGCTGTGGGTCTAGATATGGTCGATCCAGGTGGCATAAGAGCCCCTGAACTGATTTTGTAAGAATTTCTCCCTCTTTCTCTGTCTTTGTTTTGTGGGTTTTTAAAGTAATTTATGTTTAGAGTGGGGCTTGGCTGCTTTTTCCTGCTGTGTTTATGCCGCTTTACTCCCTCTTGATTCACTTGCAGAGAGATATCGATACATAGGTTTGCAGATTCTTACTAGTCAGATATATTCTTGTGCGGTGACTAGGGGGTGTTGAGTCCAGTTCACTGAGCAGGGAGTAGGCCTTGTCTATTACATATTTGGCTTATGGAGTGGTCTCTGAGCTAATTTCAAACCCTTGTTTTATGCATCACCCCACCTCACCTTTCCCGTTAAGCAGCCATAGTGTGTCTTCTAAAGGTGTGACTCTGTTCTGTTTTTTAATTCAGTTCAAGTGTAGCGATTTTGACATTCCCTCTATAACCGATATCTTGGGATAAGTGTCTTTTTCTGTGTGACTTATTTCACTTAGTATCATCGTACCTAAATCCACTCATCATGCTACTAACTAGCCTTATGACATTGATTTCATGGCTGAGTGATATTCCTTTGTGCCAAGTCCCACCATTTCTTTATCCATTTTTCTCTTTCCTGGGATATTGAAGGTGTACCAAAGTGGAGGTTCTTGGAAACAGAGCAGCCGTAAAATTTGGGGTGCCTGTGTCTTGTTGATTTTTAGTTTTCCCAATTCATACGCCCATGAGTGGAAGTGCCCTATGCTCTCTAAGCTGTGTTTATTACTTGTTTCAGGACACACCATACACTTCTCCAGAGTGCCTGTTGGCAATTTACATCCCGCCCATCAGCGTAGCAAGGCTCCCATGTCTCCATGGCCTGTCCTGCTTTTCTGGTTTTTACACTTTTTTCAGCATGGCCCTTTTGACCGAGGGCAAGCGAGACTTCTTTGTAGCGTTGATTTGCCCTTCCGGCTTGCTTGGTTGGCCAAAAAGGGCGTATGCGTTTTTTCCTGAATATATTCAGGAAAAAACGCATACGCCCTTTTTGGCCAAGGGCATCATTGTCAACGTTTTGCTGCTTTTCATGTGCTTTAAAGGCGAGTCGAATCTACCTCCTGAAATCTGTTTCCTGCAAATCTGCCTTGCTTTCAAATCCTCTTCGTTGCCTTCCCTCAATATATTTGTGGACGAGAGTTCTCATTTATAACTCTGCACGTTTGTGAATTGCAGTGCCCCTGAGCTCCATTTGTCTACTCGCTTTTTTGGGAGCTGGCCGCAAAAGCGCAGGATGGCTTCAGGCCCTATTTTGGTTCTGGGGGGCAGGCTGAGCCTGTGGTTCATTCTTCTTCCTGATGGGAAAATGGAGTGACCTGTGCCTGTCCCAACACCTAGGGCTAGTCTCTCGTTGGTTCCCCGTCTTCCCGTTCATCCTCAGGACAAATTGCAACCTGGACGAAACAGGAGGTTAAAGGTGCTGATTCTCCAAGTAGGGAGATGTTTAGTCAAGCGGCTGGAATGGCGAACCCGAGCACAAGGAGAGGAGAAATGAGGTGCGTTTTAGAAGCCTTTCCCGATCTCACGGCACACCATCTTCTGGGTTTCCCATGCATGTTTTGATGTAGGAAGATGCCCTTGTACCTGGAGATTTGAGACCCATGGAGTGGGTACCCTCGGTGTTACTTTAAAGTATCTGTGTTTGCTCAACCAACCTCACCAATCCTCTCAGCCCCAAGAGTGTCCAGCCTTATGTCTCATCCAGCTGTTGGTCTAGATATGGTCGATCCAGGTGGCATAAGACCCCTGAACTGATTTTGTAAGAATTTCTCTCTCTTTCACTGTCTTTGTTTTGTGGGTTTTTTAAAGTAATTTATGTTTAGAATGGTGCTTGGCTGCTTTTCCCTGCTGTGTTTATGCCGCTTTACACCCTCTTGATTCTCTTGCAGAGAGATATCGATACATAGGTTTTCAGATTCTTACTAGTCAGTGATATTCTTGTGTGGTGACTAGGGGTTGTTGAGTCCAGTTCACTGAGCATGGAGTAGGCCTTGTCTAGTACATATTTGGCTTATGGAGCGGTCTCTGAGCTAATTTCAAACCCTTGTTTTATGCATCACCCCACCTCACCTTTCCCGTTAAGCAGCCATAGTGTGTCTTCTAAAAGTGTGACTCTGTTCTGTTTTGTAATTCAGTTCAAGTGTAGCGATTTTGACATTCTCTCTATAAGCGATATCTTGGGATAAGTGTCTTTTTCTGTGTGACTTATTTCACTTAGAATCATCGTACCTAAATCCACTCATCATGCTTCTAACTAGCCTTATGACATTGATTTCATGGCTGAGTGATATTCCATTGTGCCAAGTACCACCATTTCTTTATCCATTTTTCTCTTTCCTGGGATATTGAAGGTGTACCGAAGTGGAGGTTCTTGGAAAGAGAGCAGCCGTAAAGTTTGGGGTGCCTGTGTCTTGTTGATTTTTAGTTTTCCCAATTTATACGCCCATGAGTGGAAGTGCACTATGCTATCTAAGCTGTGTTTATTACTTGTTTCCTGACACACTGTACACTTCTCCAGAGTGCCTGTTGTCAATTTACATCCCACACATCAGCGTAGCAAGGCTCCCATGTCTCCATGGCCTGTCCTGCTTTTCTGGTTTTTACACTTTTTTCAGCATGGCCCTTTTGACCGAGGGCATGCGAGACTTCTTTGTAGCGCTGATTTGCCCTTCCGGCTTGCTTGGTTGGCCAAAAAGGGCGTATGCATTTTTTCTTGAATATATTCAGGAAAAAACGCATACGCCCTTCTTGGCCAAGGGCATCATTGTCAACGTTTTGCCGGTTTTCCTGTGCTTTAAAGGCGAGTCGAATCTACCTCCTGAAATCTGTTTCCTGCAAATCTGCCTTGCTTTCAAATCCTCTTCGTTGCCTTCCCTCAATATATTTGTGGACGAGAGTTCTCATTTATAACTCTGCACGTTTGTGAATTGCAGTGCCCCTGAGCTCCATTTGTCTACTCGCTTTTTTGGGAGCTGGCCGCAAAAGCACAGGATTGCTTCAGGCCCTATTTTGGTTCTGGGGGGCAGGCTGAGCCTGTGGTTCATTCTTCTTCCTGATGGGAAAATGGAGTGACCTGTGCCTGTCCCAACACCTAGGGCTACTCTCTCATTGGTTGCCCGTCTTCCCGTTCATCCTCAGGACAAATTGCAACCAGTACGAAACAGGAGGTTAAAGGTGCTGATTCTCCAAGTAGGGAGATGGTTAGTCAAGCGGCTGGAATGGCGAACCCGAGCACAAGGAGAGGAGAAATGAGGTGCGTTTTAGAAACCTTACCCGATCTCACAGCATACCATCTTCTGGGTTTCCCATGCATGTATTGATGTAGGAAGATGCCCTTGTAACTGGAGATTTGAGACCAATGGGGTGGGTACCCCGCGGTATTACTTTAAAGTATCTACGTTTGCTCACCCAACCTCACCAATCCTCTCAGCCCCAAGAGTGTCCAGCCTTATGTCTCATCCAGCTGTGGTTCTAGATATGGTCAATCCAGGTTGCATCAGAGACCCTGAACGGATTTTGTAAGAATTTCTGTCTCTTCCACTGTCTTTGTTTTGCGGGTTTTTCAAAGTAATTTATGTTTAGGATGGGGCTTGGCTGCTTTCCCCTGCTGTGTTTATGCCGCTTTACACACTCTTGATTCACTTGCAGAGAGATATCGATACATAGGTTTTCAGATTCTTACTAGTCAGATATATTCTTGTGCGGTTACTAGGGGGTGTTGAGTCCAGTTCACTGCGCAGGAGTAGGACTTGTCTGTTACATATTTGGCTTATGGAGCGGTCTCTGAGCTAATTTCAAACCCTTGTTTTATGCATCACCCCACCTCACCTTTCCTGTTAAGCAGCCATAGTGTGTCTTCTGAAGGTGTGACTCTGTTCTGTTTTGTAATTCAGTTCAAGTGTAGCGATTTTGACATTCCCTCTCTAAGCGATATCTTAGGATAAGTGTCTTTTTCTGTGTGACTTATTTCACTTAGAATCATCGTCGCTAAATCCACTCATCTTGCTGCTAACTAGCCTTATGACATTGATTTCATGGCTGAGTGATATTCCATTGTGCCAAGTACCACCATTTCTTTATCCATTTTTCTCTTTCCTGGGATATTGAAGGTGTACCGAAGTGGAGGTTCTTGGAAACAGAGCAGCCGTAAAGTTTGGGGTGCCTGTGTCTTGTTGATTTTTAGTTTTCCCAATTTATACGCCCATGAGTGGAACTGCCCTATGCTCTCTAAGCTGTGTTTATTACTTGTTTCAGGACACACCGTACACTTCTCCAGAGTGCCTGTTGGCAATTTACATCCCGCCCATCAGCGTAGCAAGGCTCCCATGTCTCCATGGGCTGGCCTGCTTTTCTGGTTTTTACGCTATTTTCAGCATGGCCCTTTTGACCGAGGGCAAGCGAGACTTCTTTGTAGCGCTGATTTGCCCTTCCGGCTTGCTTGGTTGGCCAAAAAGGGCGTTTGCGTTTTTTCCTGAATATATTCAGGAAGAAACGCATACGCCCTTTTTGGCCAAGGGCATCATTGTCAACGTTTTGCCGCTTTTCTTGTGCTTTAAAGGCGAGTTGAGTCTACCTCCTGAAATCTGTTTCCTGCAAATCTGCCTTGCTTTCAAATCCTCTTCGTTGCCTTCCCTCAATATATTTGTGGACGAGAGTTCTCATTTATAAATCAGCACGTTTGCGAATTGCAGTGCCCCTGAGCTCCATTTGTCTACTCGCTTTTTTGGGAGCTGGCCGCAAAAATGCAGGATTGCTTCTGGCCCTATTTTGGTTCTGGGGGGCAGGCTGAGCCTGTGGTTCATTCTTCTTCCTGATGGGAAAATGGAGTGACCTGTGCCTGTCCCAACACCTAGGGCTAGTCTCTCGTTGGTTCCCCGTCTTCCTGTTCATCCTCAGGACAAATTGCAACCTGTACGAATCAGGAGGTTAAAGGTGCTGATTTTCCAAGTAGGGAGATGGTTAGTTAAGCGGCTGGAATGGCGAACCCGAGCACAAGGAGAGGAGAAATGAGGTGCGTTTTAGAAACCTTTCCCGATCTCATGGCATACCATCTTCTGGGTTTCCCATGCATGTTTTGATGTAGGAAGATACCCTTGTACCTGGTGATTTGAGACCCATGGAGTGGGTACCCCACGGTGTTACTTTAAAGTATCTGCCTTGGCTCACCCAACCTCACCAATCCTCTCAGCCCCAAGAGTGTCCAGCCTTATATCTCATCCAGCTGTGGGTCTAGATATGTTCAATCCAGGTTGCATCAGAGACGCTGAACGGATTTTGTAAGAATTTCTCTCTCTTTCACTGTCTTTGTTTTGTGGGTTTTTTAAAGTAATTTATGTTTAGAATGGGGTTTGGCTGCTTTTCCCTGCTGTGTTTATGCCGCTTTACACCCTCTTGATTCACTTGCAGAGAGATATCAATACATAGGTTTTCAGATTCTTACTAGTCAGATATATTCTTGTGTGGTGACTAGGGGGTGTTAAGTCCAGTTCACTGAGCCTGGCGTAGGCCTTGTCTATTACATATTTGGCTTATGGAACGGTCTCGGAGCTAATTTCAAACCCTTGTTTATGCATCACCCTACCTCACCTTTCCCTTTAAGCAGCCTTAGTGTGTCTTCTAAAGGTGTGACTCTCTTCTATTTTGTAATTCAGTTGAAGTGTAGTGATTTTGACATTCCCTCTGTAAGCGATACCTTAGGATAAGTTTCTTTTTCTGTTTGACTTATTTCGCTTAGAATCATCGTATCTAAATCCACTCATCAAGCTGCTAACTAGCCTTATGACATTGATTTCATGGCTGAGTGATATTCCTTTGTGCCAAGTACCACCATTTCTTTATCCATTTTTTTCTTTCCTGGGATATTGAAGGTGTACCGAAGTGGAGGTTCTTGTAAACAGAGCAGCCGTAAAGTTTGGGGTGCCTGTGTCTTGTTGATTTTGAGTTTTCCCAATTTATACGCCCATGAGTGGAAGTGCCCTATGCTCTCTAAGCTGTGTTTATTACTTGTTTCAGGACACACCGTACATTTCTACAGAGTGGCTGTTGGCAATTTACATCCCGCCCATCAGCGTAGCAAGGATCCATGCCTCCATGGCCTGTCCTGCTTTTCTGGTTTTTACACTTTTTTCAGCATGGCCCTTTTGACCGAGGGCAAGCGAGACTTCTTTGTAGCGCTGATTTGCCCTTCCGGCTTGCTTGGTTGGCCAAAAAGGGCGTATGCGTTTTTTCCTGAATATATTCAGGAAAAAACGCATACGCCCTTCTTGACCAAGGGCATCATTGTCACCCTTTTGCCGCTTTTCATGTCCTTTCAAGGTGAGTCGAATCTTCCTCCTGAAATCTGTTTCATGCAAATCTGCCTTGATTTCAAATCCTCTTCGTTGCCTTCCCTCAATATATTTGTGGACGCGAGTTCTCATTTATAACTCTGCAGTTTTGTGAATTGCAGTGCCCCTGAGCTCCATTGTCTACTCGCTTTTTTGGGAGCTGGCCGCAAAAGCGCAGGATTGCTTCAAGCCCTATTTTGTTTATGGGGGGCAGGCTGAGCCTGTGGTTCATTCTTCTTCCTGATGGGAAAATGGAATGACCTGTGCCTGTCCCAACACCTAAGGCTAGTCTCTCGTTGGTTCCCCGTCTTCCTGTTCATCCTCAGGACAAATTGCAACCTGTACGAAACAGGAGGTTAAAGGTGCTGATTCTCCAAGTAGGGAGATGGTTAGTTAAGCGGTCGGAATGGCGAACCCGAGCACAAGGAGAGGAGAAATGAGGTGCGTTTTAGAAACCTTTCCCGATCTCACGGCATACCATCTTCTGGGTTTCCCATGCATGTTTTGATGTAGGAAGATACCCTTGTACCTGGTGATTTGAGACCCATGGGGTGGGTACCCCGCGGTGTTACTTTAAAGTATCTGCCTTGGGTCACCCAACCTTACCAATCCTCTCAGCCCCAAGAGTGTCCAGCCTTATATCTCATCCAGCTGTGGGTCTAGATATGTTCAATCCAGGTTGCATCAGAAACGCTGAACGGATTTTGTAAGAATTTCTCTCTCTTTCACTGTCTTTGTTTTGTGGGTTTTTTAAAGTAATTTATGTTTAGAATGGTGCTTGGCTGCTTTTCCCTGCTGTGTTTATGCCGCTTTACACCCTCTTGATTCTCTTGCAGAGAGATATCGATACATAGGTTTTCAGATTCTTACTAGTCAGATATATTCTTGTGCGGTGACTAAGGCTTGTTGAGTCCAGTTCACTGAGCAGGGAGTAGTCCTTGTCTATTACATATTTGGCTTATGGAGCGGTCTCTGAGCTAATTTCAAACCCTTGTTTTATGCATCACCCCACCTGACCTTTGCCGTTAACCAGCCATAGTGTGTCTTCTAAAGGTGTGACTCTGTTCTGTTTTGTAATTCAGTTCAAGTGTAGCGATTTTGACATTCCCTCTATAACGATATCTTAGGATAAGTGTCTTTTTCTGTGTGACTTATTTCACTTAGAATCATCGTCGCTAAATCCACTCATCATGCTGCTAACTAGCCTTATGACATTGATTTCATGGCTGAGTGATATTCCATTGTGCCAAGTACCACCAGTTCTTTATCCATTTTTCTCTTTCCTGGGATATTGAAGGTGTACTGAAGTGGAGGTTCTTGGAAACAGAGCAGCCGTAAAGTTTGGGGTGCCTGTGTCTTGTTGATTTTTAGTTTTCCCAATTTATACGCCCATGAGTGGAAGTGCCCTATGCTCTCTAAGCTGTGCTTATTACTTGTTTCAGGACACACCGTACACTTCTCCAGAGTGCCTGTTGGCAATTTACATCCCGCCCATCAGCGTAGCAAGGCTCCCATGTCTCCATGGCCTGACCTGCTTTTCTGGTTTTTACACTTTTTTCAGCATGGCCCTTTTGACCGAGGGCAAGCGAGACTTCTTTGTAGCGCTGATTTGCGCTTCCGGCTTGCTTGGTTGGCCAAAAAGGGCGTATGCGTTTTTTCCTGAATATATTCATGAAAAAACGCATACGCCCTTATGGCCAAGGGCATCATTGTCAACGTTTTGCCGCTTTTCATGTGCTTTAAAGGCGAGTCGAATCTACCTCCTGAAATCTGTTTCATGCAAATCTGCCTTGCTTTCAAATCCGCTTCGTTGCCTTCCCTCAATATATTTGTGGACGAGAGTTCTCATTTATAACTCTGCACGTTTGTGAATTGCAGTGCCCCTGAGCTCCGTTTGTCTCCTCGCTTTTTTGGGAGCTGGCCGCAAAAGCGCAGGATTGCTTCAGGCCCTATTTTCGTTCTGGGGGGCAGGCTGAGCCTGTGGTTCATTCTTCCTGATGGGAAAATGGAGTGACCTGTGCCTGTCCCAAAACCTAGGGCTACTCTCTCATTGGTTCCCCGTCTTCCCGTTCATCCTCAGGACAAATTGCAACCTGTACAAAACAGGAGGTTAAAGGTGCTGATTCTCCAAGTAGGGGGGTGGGTAGTCAAGCGGCTGGAATGGCGAACCCGAGCAGAAGGAGACGAGAAATGAGGTGCGTTTTAGAAGCCTTTCCCGATCTCACGGCATACCATCTTCTGGGTTTCCCATGCATGTTTTGATGTAGGAAGATGCCCTTGTACCTGGAGATTTGAGACCCATGGGGTGGGTACCCCGCGATGTTACTTTAAAGTATATGCGTTTGCTCACCCAACCTCACCAATTCTCTCAGCCCCAAGAGTGTCCAGCCTTATGTCTCATCGAGCTGTGGGTCTAGATATGGTCGATCCAGGTGGGATAAGAGCCCCTGAACTGATTTTGTAAGAATTTCTCTCTCTTTCACTGTCTTTGTTTTGTGGGTTTTTAAAGTAATTTATGTTTAGAATGGGTCTTGGCTGCTTTTCCCTGCTGTGTTTATGCCGCTTTACACCCTCTTGTTTCACTTGCAGAGAGATATCGATACATAGGTTTTCTGATTCTTACTAGTCAGATATATTCTTGTGCGGTGACTAGGGGGTGTTGAGTCCAGTTCACTGAGCAGGGAGTAGGCCTTGTCTATTACATATTTGACTTATGGAGCGGTCTCTGAGCTAATTTCAAACCCTTGTTTTATGCATCACCCCACCTCACCTTTCCCGTTCAGCAGCCATAGTGTGTCTTCTAAAGGTGTGACTCTGTTCTGTTTTGTAATTCAGTTCAAGTGTAGCGATTTTGACATTCCCTCTCTAAGGGATATCTTAGGATAAGTGTCTTTTTCTGTGTGACTTATTTCACTTAGAATCATCGTCGCTAAATCCACTCATCATGCTGCTAACCAGCCTTATGACATTGATTTCATGGCTGAGTGATATTCCATTGTGCCAAGTTCCAACATTTCTTTATCCATTTTTCTCTTTCTTGGGATATTGAAGGTGTACCGAAGTGGAGGTTCTTGGAAAGAGAGCAGCAGTAAAGTTTGGGGTGCCTGTGTCTTGTTGATTTTTAGTTTTCCCAATTTATACGCCTATGAGTGGAAGTGCACCATGCTCTCTAAGCTGTGTTTATTACTTGTTTCAGGACACACTGTACACTTCTCCAGAGTGCCTGTTGGCAATTTACATCCCAGACATCAGCGTAGCAAGGCTCCCATGTCTCCATGGCCTGTCCTGCTTTTCTGGTTTTTACACTTTTTTCAGCATGGCCCTTTTCACCGAGGCCAAGCGAGACTTCTTTGTAGCACTGATTTGCCCTTCCGGCTTGCTTGGTTAGCCAAAAAGGGCGTATGCGTTTTTTCCTGAACTTATTCAGGAGAAAACGCATACGCCCTTCATGGCCAAGGGCATCATTGTCAACGTTTTGCCGCTTTTCATGTGCTTTAAAGGCGAGTCAAATCTACCTCCTGAAATCTGTTTCCTGCAAATCTGCCTTGCCTTCAAATCCTCTTCGTTGCCTTCCCTCAATATATTTGTGGACGAGAGTTCTCATTTATAACTCTGCACCTTTGTGAATTGCAGTGCCCCTGAGCTCCATTTTTCTACTCGCTTTTTTGGGAGCTGGCCGCAAAAATGCAGGATTGCTTCAGGCCCTATTTTGGTTCTGGGGGGCAGGCTGAGCCTGTGGTTCATTCTTCTTCCTGATGGGAAAATGGAATGACCTGTGCCTGTCCCAACACCTAGGGCTAGTCTCTCGTTGGTTCCCCATCTTCCTGTTCATCCTCAGGACAAATTGCAACCTGTACGAAACCGGAGGTTAAAGGTGCTGATTCTCCAAGTAGGGAGATGGTTAGTTAAGCGGCCGGAATGGCGAACCCGAGCACAAGGAGAGGAGAAATGAGGTGCGTTTTAGAAACCTTTCCCGATCTCACGGCATACCATCTTCTGGGTTTCCCATGCATGTTCTGATGTAGGAAGATGCCCTTGAACCTGGAGATTTGAGACCCATTGGTTGGGTACCGCACGGTATTACTTTAAAGTATCTGCGTTTGCTCACCCAACCTCACCAATCCTCTCAGCCCCACGAGTGTCCAGCCTTTTGTCTCATCCAGCTGTGCGTCTAGATATGGTCAATCCAGGTTTCAACAGAGACCCTGAACGGGTTTTGTAAGAATTTCTCTCTCTTTCACTGTCTTTGTTTTGAGGGTTTTTCAAAGTAATTTATGTTTAGAATGGGGCTTGGCTGCTTTTCCCTGCTGTGTTTATGCCGCTTTACACCCTCTTGATTCACTTGCAGAGAGATATCGATACATAGGTTTTCAGATTCTTACTAGTCAGATATATTCTTGTGCGGTTACTAGGGGGTGTTGAGTCCAGTTCACTGAGCACGCAGTAGGCCTTGTCTATTACAAATTTGGCTTATGGAGCGGTGTCTGAGCTAATTTCAAACCCTTGTTTTATGCATCACCCCACATCACCTTTCCCCTTAAGCAGCCATAGTGTGTCTTCTAAAGGTGTGACTCTGTTCTGTATTGTAATTCAGTTCAAGTGTAGCGATTTTGACATTCCCTATCTAAGCGATATCTTAGGATAGGTGTCTTTTTCTGTGTGACTTATTTCACTTAGAATCATCGTCGCTAAATCCACTCATCATGCTCCTAACTAGCCTTATGACATTGATTTCATGGCTGAGTGATATTCCATTGTGCCAAGTACCACCATTTGTTTATCCATTTTTCTCTTTCCTGGGATATTGAAGGTGTACTGAAGTGGAGGTTCTTGGAAACAGAGCAGCCGTAAAGTTTGGGGTGCCTGTGTCTTGTTGATTTTTAGTTTTCCCAATTTATACGCCCATGAGTGGAAGTGCCCTATGCTCTCTAAGCTGTGTTTATTACTTGTTTCAGGACACACCTTACACTTCTACAGAGTGCCTGTTGGCAATTTACATCCCGCCCATCAGCGTAGCAAGGCTCCCATATCTCCATGGCCTGTCCTGCTTTTCTGGTTTTTACACATTTTTCAGCATGGCATTTTTGACCGAGGGCAAGCGAGACTTCTTTGTAGCACTGATTTGCCCTTCTGGCTTGCTTGGTTGGCCAAAAAGGGCGTATGCGTTTTTCCCTGAATATATTCAGGAAAAAACGCATACGCCCTTTTTGGCCAAGGGCATCATTGTCAACGTTTTGCCGCTTTTCATGTGCTTTAAAGCCGAGTCGAATCTACCTCCTGAAATCTGTTTCCTGCAAATCTGCCTTGCTTTCAAATCCTCTTCTTTGCCTTCCCTCAATATATTTGTAGACGAGAGTTCTCATTTATAACTCTGCACGTTTGTGAATTGCAGTGCCCCTGAGCTCCACTTGTCTCCTCGCTTTTTTGGGAGCTGGCCGCAAAAGCGCAGGATTGCTTCAGGCCCTATTTTGGTTCTGGGGGGCAGGCTGAGCCTGTGGTTCATTCTTCTTCCTGATGGGAAAATGGAGTGACCTGTGCCTGTCCCAACACCTAGGGCTACACTCTAATTGGTTGCCCGTCTTCCCGTTCATCCTCAGGACAAATTGCTACCTGTACGAAACAGGAGGTTAAAGGTGCTGATTCTCCAAGTAGGGAGATGTTTAGTCAAGCGGCTGGAATGGCGAACCCGAGCACAAGGAGAGGAGAAATGAGGTGCGTTTTAGAAACCTTACCCGATCTCACGGCATACCATCTTCTGGGTTTCCCATGCATGTATTGATGTAGGAAGATGCCCTTGTAACTGGAGATTTGAGACCAATGGGGTGGGTACCCCGCGGTATTACTTTAAAGTATCTACGTTTGCTCACCCAACCTCACCAATCCTCTCAGCCCCAAGAGTGTCCAGCCTTATGTCTCATCCAGCTGTGGGTCTAGATATGGTCAATCCAGGTTGCATCAGAGACCCTGAGCGGATTTTGTAAGAATTTCTCTCTCTTTCACTGTCTTTGTTTTGCGGGTTTTTCAAAGTAATTTATGTTTAGAATGGGGCTTGGCTGCTTTCCCCTGCTGTGTTTATGCCGCTTTACACCCTCTTGATTCACTAATAGAGAGATATCGATACATAGGTTTTCAGATTCTTACTAGTCAGATATATTCTTGTGCGGTTACTAGGGGGTGTTGAGTCCAGTTCACTGAGCAGGGAGTAGGACTTGTCTGTTACATATTTGGCTTATGGAGCGGTCTCTGAGCTAATTTCAAACCCTTGTTTTATGCATCACCCCAGCTGACCTTTGCCGTTAACCAGCCAGAGTGTGTCTTCTAAAGGTGTGACTCTGTTCTGTTTTGTAATTCAGTTCAAGTGTAGCGATTTTGACATTCCCTCTATAACCGATATCTTAGGATAAGTGTCTTTTTCTGTGTGACTTATTTCACTTAGAATCATCGTCGCTAAATCCACTCATCATGCTGCTAACTAGCCTTATGACATTGATTTCATGGCTGAGTGATATTCCATTGTGCCAAGTACCACCATTTCTTTATCCATTTTTCTCTTTCCTGGGATATTGAAGGTGTACTGAAGTGGAGGTTCTTGGAAATAGAGCAGCCGTAAAGTTTGGGGTGCCTGTGTTTTGTTGATTTTTAGTTTTCCCAATTTATACGCCCATGAGTGGAAGTGCCCTATGCTCTCTCAGCTGTGTTTATTACTTGTTTCACGACACACCGTACACTTCTCCAGAGTGCCTGTTGGCAATTTACATCCCGCCCATCAGCGTAGCAATGCTCCCATGTCTGCATGGCCTGACCTGCTTTTCTGGTTTTTACACTTTGTTCAGCATGGCCCTTTTGACCGAGGGCAAGCGAGACTTCTTTGTAGCGCTGATTTGCCCTTCCGGCTTGCTTGGTTGGCCAAAAAGGGCGTATGCGTTTTTTCCTTAATATATTCAGGAAAAAACGCATACGCCCTTATGGCCAAGGGCATCATTGTCAACGTTTTGCCGCTTTTCATGTGCTTTAAAGGCGAGTCAAATCTACCTCCTGAAATCTGTTTCATACAAATCTGCCTTGCCTTCAAATCCTCTTCGTTGCCTTCCCTCAATATATTTGTGGACGAGAGTTCTCATTTATAACTCTGCACCTTTGTGAATTGCAGTGCCCCTGAGCTCCATTTTTCTACTCGCTTTTTTGGGAGCTGGCCGCAAAAATGCAGGATTGCTTCAGGCCCTATTTTGGTTCTGGGGGGCAGGCTGAGCCTGTGGTTCATTCTTCTTCCTGATGGGAAAATGGAATGACCTGTGCCTGTCCCAACACCTAGGGCTAGTCTCTCGTTGGTTCCCCATCTTCCTGTTCATCCTCAGGACAAATTGCAACCTGTACGAAACAGGAGGTTAAAGGTGCTGATTCTCCAAGTAGGGAGATGGTTAGTTAAGCGGCCGGAATGGCGAACCCGAGCACAAGGAGAGGAGAAATGAGGTGCGTTTTAGAAACCTTTCCCGATCTCACGGCATACCATCTTCTGGGTTTCCCATGCATGTTTTGATGTAGGAAGATACCCTTGTACCTGGAGATTTGAGACCCATGGGGTGGGTACCCCGCGGTGTTACTTTAAAGTATCTGCCTTGGCTCACCCAACCTCACCAATCCTCTCAGCCCCAAGAGTGTCCAGCCTTATATCTCATCCAGCTGTGGGTCTAGATATGTTCAATCCAGGTTGCATCAGAGACGATGAACGGATTTTGTAAGAATTTCTCTCTCTTTCACTGTCTTTGTTTTGTGGGTTTTTTAAAGTAATTTATGTTTAGAATGGGGTTTGGCTGCTTTTCCCTGCTGTGTTTATGCCGCTTTACACCCTCTTGATTCACTTGCAGAGAGATATCAATACATAGGTTTTCAGATTCTTACTAGTCAGATATATTCTTGTGTGGTGACTAGGGGGTGTTAAGTCCAGTTCACTGAGCCTGGCGTAGGCCTTGTCTATTACATATTTGGCTTATGGAACGGTCTCTGAGCTAATTTCAAACCCTTGTTTATGCATCACCCCACCTCACCTTTCCCTTTAAGCAGCCTTAGTGTGTCTTCTAAAGGTGTGACTCTGTTCTGTTTTGTAATTCAGTTCAAGTGTAGCGATTTTGACATTCCCTCTCTAAGCGATATCTTAGGATAGGTGTCTCTTTCTGTGTGACTTATTTCACTTAGAATCATCGTCGCTAAATCCACTCATCATGCTCCTAACTAGCCTTATGACATTGATTTCATGGCTGAGTGATATTCCATTGTGCCAAGTACCACCATTTGTTTATCCATTTTTCTCTTTCCTGGGATATTGAAGGTGTACTGAAGTGGAGGTTCTTGGAAACAGAGCAGCCGTAAAGTTTGGGGTGCCTGTGTCTTGTTGATTTTTAGTTTTCCCAATTTATACGCCCATGAGTGGAAGTGCCCTATGCTCTCTAAGCTGTGTTTATTACTTGTTTCAGGACACACCTTACACTTCTACAGAGTGCCTGTTGGCAATTTACATCCCGCCCATCAGCGTAGCAAGGCTCCCATATCTCCATGGCCTGTCCTGCTTTTCTGGTTTTTACACTTTGTTCAGCATGGCATTTTTGACCGAGGGCAAGCGAGACTTCTTTGTAGCACTGATTTGCCCTTCTGGCTTGCTTGGTTGGCCAAAACGGGCGTATGCGTTTTTCCCTGAATATATTCAGGGAAAAACGCATACGCCCGTTTTGGCCAAGGGCATCATTGTCAACGTTTTGCCGCTTTTCATGTGCTTTAAAGCCGAGTCGAATCTACCTCCTGAAATCTGTTTCCTGCAAATCTGCCTTGCTTTCAAATCCTCTTCTTTGCCTTCCCTCAATATATTTGTGGACGAGAGTTCTCATTTATAACTCTGCACGTTTGTGAATTGCAGTGCCCCTGAGCTCCATTTGTCTCCTCGCTTTTTTGCGAGCTGGCCGCAAAAGCGCAGGATTGCTTCAGGCCCTATTTTGGTTCTGGGGGGCAGGCTGAGCCTGTGGTTCATTCTTCCTGATGGGAAAATGGAGTGACCTGTGCCTGTCCCAAAACCTAGGGCTAGTCTCTTATTGGTTCACCGTCTTCCCGTTCATCCTCAGGACAAATTGCAACCTGTACAAAACAGGAGGTTAAAGGTGCTGATTCTCCAAGTAGGGAGGTGGTTAGTCAAGCGGCTGGAATGGCGAACCCGAGCACAAGGAGACGAAAAATGAGGTGCGTTTTAGAAGCCTTTCCCGATCTCATGGCATACCATCTTCTGGGTTTCCCATGCATGTTTTGATGTAGGAAGATGCCCTTGTACCTGGAGATTTGAGACCCATGGGGTGTGTTCCCCGCAGTGTTCCTTTAAAGTATCTGCATTTGCTCACCCAACCTCACCAATCCTCTCAGCCCCAAGAGTGTCCAGCCTTATGTCTCATCCAGCTGTGGGTCTAGATATGGTCAATCCAGGTTGCATCAGAGACCCTGAACGGATTTTGTAAGAATTTCTCTCTCTTTCACTGTCTTTGTTTTGTGGGTTTTTTAAAGTAATTTATGTTTAGAATGGGGCTTGGCTGCTTTTCCCTGCTGTGTTTATGCCGCTTTCCACCCTCTTGATTCACTTGCAGAGAGATATCAATACACAGGTTTTCAGATTCATACTAGTCAGATATATTCTTGTGCGGTGACTAGGGGGTGTTGAGTCCAGTTCACTGAGCAGGGAGTAGGCCTTGTCTATTACATATTTGGCTTATGGAGCGGTGTCTGAGCTAATTTCAAACCCTTGTTTTATGCATCACCCCACCTCACCTTTCCCGTTCAGCAGCCATAGTGTGTCTTCTAAAGGTGTGCCTCTGTTCTGTTTTGTAATTCAGTTCAAGTGTAGCGATTTTGACATTCCCTCTATAAGCGATATCTTAGGATAAGTGTCTTTTTCTGTGTGACTTATTTCACTTAGAATCATCGTACCTAAATCCACTCATCATGCTGCTAACTAGCCTTATGACATTGATTTCATGGCTGAGTGATATTCCATTGTGCCAAGTACCACCATTTCTTTATCCATTTTTTCTTTCCTGGGATATTGAAGGTGTACCGAAGCGGAGGTTTTTGGAAACAGAGCAGCCGTAAACTTTAGGGTGCCTGTGTCTTGTTGATTTTTAGTTTTCCCAATTTATACGCCCATGAGTGGAAGTGCCCTATGCTCTCTACGCTGTGTTTATTACTTGTTTCAGGACACACCGTACTCTTCTCCAGAGTGCCTGTTGGCAATTTACATCCCGCCCATCAGCGTAGCAAGGCTCCCATGTCTCCATGGCCTGTCCTGCTTTTCTGGTTTTTACACTTTGTTCAGCATGGCCCTTTTGAGCGAGGGCAAACGAGACTTATTTGTAGCGCTGATTTGCCCTTCCGGCTTGCTTGGTTGGCCAAAAAGGGCGTATGCGTTTTTTCCTGAATATATTCAGGAAAAAACGCATACGCCCTTTTTGGCCAAGGGCATCATTGTCAACGTTTTGCCGCTTTTCATGTGCTTTAAGGGCGAGTCGAATCTACCTCCTGAAATCTGTTTCCTGCAAATCTGCCTTGCTTTCAAATCCTCTTCGTTGCCTTCCCTCAATATATTTGTGGACGCGAGTTCTCATTTATAACTCTGCACGTTTGTGAATTGCAGTGCCCCTGAGCTCCATTTGTCTCCTCGCTTTTTTGGGAGCTGGCCGCAAAAGCGCAGGATTGCTTCAGGCCCTATTTTGGTTCTGGGGGGCAGGCTGAGCCTGTGGTTCATTCTTCTTCCTAATGGGAAAATGGAGTGACCTGTGCCTGTCCCAACACCTAGGGCTAGTCTCTCGTTGGTTCCCCGTCTTCCCGTTCATCCTCAGGACAAATTGCAACCTGGACGAAACAGGAGGTTAAAGGTGCTGATTCTCCAAGTAGGGAGATGGTTAGTCAAGCGGCTGGAATGGCGAACCCGAGCACAAGGAGAGGAGAAATGAGGTGCGTTTTAGAAACCTTCTCCGATCTCACGGCATACCATCTTCTGGGTTTCCCATGCATGTTTTGATGTAGGAAGATGCCCTTGTACCTGGAGATTTGAGACCCATGGGGTGGGTACCCCGCGATATTACTTTAAAGTATCTGCATTTGCTCACCCAACCTCACCAATCCTCTCAGCCCCAAGAGTGTCCAGCCTTATGTCTCATCCAGCTGTGGGTCTAGATATGGTCAATCCAGGTTGCATCAGAGACCCTGAACGGATTTTGTAAGAATTTCTCTCTCTTTCACTGTCTTTGCTTTGTGGCTTTATTAAAGTAATGTATGTTTAGAATGGGGTTTGGCTGCTTTTCCCTGCTGTGTTTATGCCGCTTTACACCCTCTTGATTCACTTGCAGAGAGATATCGATACATAGGTTTTCAGATTCATACTAGTCAGATATATTCTTGTGCGGTTACTAGGGGGTGTTGAGTCCAGTTCACTGAGCAGGGAGTAGGCCTTGTCTATTACATATTTGGCTTATGGAGCGGTGTCTGAGCTAATTTCAAACCCTTGTTTTATGCATCACCCTACCTCACCTTTCCCGTTAAGCAGCCATAGTGTGTCTTCTAAAGGTGTGCCTCTGTTCTGTTTTGTAATTCAGTTCAAGTGTAGCGATTTTGACATTCCCTCTATAAGCGATATCTTAGGATAAGTGCCTTTTTCTGTGTGACTTATTTCACTTAGAATCATCGTACCTAAATCCACTCATCATGCTGCTAACTAGCCTTATGACATTGATTTCATAGCTGAGTGATATTCCATTGTGCCAAGTACCACCATTTCTTTATCCATTTTTCTCTTTCCTGGGGTATTGAAGGTGTACCGAAGCGGAGGTTCTTGGAAACAGAGCAGCCGTAAACTTTAGGGTGCCTGTGTCTTGTTGATTTTTAGTTTTCCCAATTTATACGCCCATGAGTGGAAGTGCCCTATGCTCTCTACGCTGTGTTTATTACTTGTTTCAGGACACACCGTACTCTTCTCCAGAGTGCCTGTTGGCAATTTACATCCCGCCCATCAGCGTAGCAAGGCTCCCATGTCTCCATGGCCTGTCCTGCTTTTCTGGTTTTTACACTTTGTTCAGCATGGCCCTTTTGACCGAGGGCAAGCGAGACTTCTTTGTAGCACTGATTTGCCCTTCTGGCTTGCTTGGTTGGCCAAAATGGGCATCTGCGTTTTTTCCTGAATATATTCAGGAAAAAACGCAGATGCCCTTTTTGGCCAAGGGCATCACTGTCAATGTTTTCCGCTTTTCATGTGCTTTAAAGGCGAATCGAATCTACCTCCTGAAATCTGTTTCCTGCAAATCTGCCTTGCTTTCAAATCCTCTTCGTTGCCTTCCCTCAATATATTTGTGGATGCGAGTTCTCATTTATAACTCTGCACGTTTGTGAATTGCAGTGCCCCTGAGCTCCAATTGTCTACTCGCTTTTTTGGAGCTGGCCGCAAAAGCGCAGGATTGCTTCAGGCCCTATTTTGGTTCTGGGGGGCAGGCTGATCCTGTGATTAATTCTTCTTCCTGATGGGAAAATGGAGTGACCTGTGCCTGTCCCAACACCTAGGGCTAGTCTCTCGTTGGTTCCCTGTCTTCCTGTTCATCCTCAGGACAAATTGCAACCTGTACGAAACAGGAGGTTAAAGGTGCTGATTCTCCAAGTAGGGAGATGGTTAGTCAAGCGGCTGGAATGGCGAACCCGAGCACAAGGAGAGGAGAAATGAGGTGCGTTTTAGACACCTTTCCCGATCTCACGGCATACCATCTTCTGGGTTTCCCATGCATGTTTTGATGTAGGAAGATGCCCTTGTAACTGGAGATTTGAGACCCATGGGCTGGGTACCCCGTGGTATTACTTTAAAGTATCTGCATTTGCTCACCCAACCTCACCAATCCTCTCAGCCCAAGAGTGTCCAGCCTTATGTCTCATCCAGCTGTGGGTCTAGATATGGTCAATCCAGGTTGCATCAGAGACCCTGAACGGATTTTGTAAGAATTTCTCTCTCTTTCACTGTCTTTGTTTTGTGGGTTTTTCAAAGTAATTTATGTTTAGAATGGGGCTTGGCTGCTTTCCCCTGCTGTGTTTATGCCGCTTTACACCCTCTTGATTCACTTGCAGAGAGATATCGATACATAGGTTTTCAGATTCTTACTAGTCAGATATATTCTTGTGCGGTGACTAAGGGGTGTTGAGTCCAGTTCACTGAGCAGGGAGTAGGCCTTGTCTATTACATATTTGGCTTATGGAGCGGTCTCTGAGCTAATTTCAAACCCTTGTTTTATGCATCACCCCACCTCACCTTTCCCGTAAAGCAGCCATAGTGTGTCTTCTAAAGGTGTGACTCTGTTCTGTTTTGTAATTCAGTTCAAGTGTAGCGATTTTGACATTCCCTCTATAAGCGATATCTTAAGATAAGTGTCTTTTTCTGTGTGACTTATTTCACTTAGAATCATCGTCGCTAAATCCACTCATCATGCTGCTAACTAGCCTTATGACATTGATTTCATGGCTGAGTGATATTCCATTGTGCCAAGTACCACCATTTCTTTATCCATTTTTCTCTTTCCTGGGATATTGAAGGTTTACCGAAGTGGAGGTTCTTGGAAACAGAGCAGCCGTAAAGTTTGGGGTGCCTGTGTCTTGTTGATTTTTAGTTTTCCCAATTTATACGCCCATGAGTGGAAGTGCCTTATGCTCTCTAAGCTGTGTTTATTACTTGTTTCAGGACACACCGTACACTTCTCCAGAGTGCCTGTTGGCAATTTACATCCCGCCCATCAGCGTAGCAAGGCTCCCATGTCTCCATGGCCTGTCCTGCTTTTCTGGTTTTTACACTTTTTTCAGCATGGCCCTTTTGACCGAGGGCAAGCGAGACTTCATTGTAGCGCTGATTTGCCCTTCCGGCTTGCTTGGTTGGCCTAAAAGGGCATATGCGTTTTTTCCTGAATATATTCAGGAAAAAACGCATATGCCCTTTTTGGCCAAGGGCATCACTGTCAATGTTTTCCGCTTTTCATGTGCTTTAAAGGCGAATCGAATCTACCTCCTGAAATCTATTTCCTGCAAATCTGCCTTTCTTTCAAATCCTCTTCATTGCCTTCCCTCAATATATTTGTGGACGCGAGTTCTCATTTATAACTCTGCACGTTTGTGAATTGCAGTGACCCTGAGCTCCATTTGTCTACTCGCTTTTTTGGGAGCTGGCCGCAAAAGCGCAGGATTGCTTCAGGCCCTATTTTTGTTCTGGGGGGCAGGCTGAGCCTGTGGTTCATTCTTCTTCCTGATGGAAAAATGGAGTGACCTGTGCCTGTCCCAACACCTAGGGCTAGTCTCTCGTTGGTTCCCCGTCTTCCCGTTCATCCTCAGGACAAATTGCAACCTGGACGAAACAGGAGGTTAAAGGTGCTGATTCTCCAAGTAGGGAGATGGTTAGTCAAGCGGCTGGAATGGCGAACCCGAGCACAAGGAGAGGAGAAATGAGGTGCGTTTTAGAAACCTTTCCCGATCTCACGGCATACCATCTTCTGGGTTTCCCATGCATGTTTAGATGTAGGAAGATGCCCTTGTAAGTGGAGATTTGAGACCCATGGGGTGGGTACCCCGCGGTATTACTTTAAAGTATCTGCGTTTGCTCACCCAACGTCACCAATCCTCTCAGCCCCAAGAGTGTCCAGCCTTATGTCTCATCCAGCTGTGGGTCTAGATATGGTCAATCCAGGTTGCATCAGAGACCCTGAACGGATTTTGTGAGAATTTCTCTCTCTTTCACTGTCTTTGTTTTGTGGGTTTTTCAAAGTAATTTATGTGTAGAATGGGGCTTGGCTGCTTTTCCCTGCTGTGTTTATGCCGCTTTACACCCTCTTGATTCACTTGCAGAGAGATATCGATACATAGGTTTTCAGATTCTTACTAGTCAGATATATTCTTGTGCGGTGACTAGGGGGTGTTGAGTCCAGTTCACTGAGCAGGGAGTAGGCCTTGTCTATTACATATTTGGCTTATGGAGCGGTCTCTGAGCTAATTTCAAACCCTTGTTTTATGCATCACCCCATCTCACCTTTCCCGTTAAGCAGCCATAGTGTGTCTTCTAAAGGTGTGACTCTGTTCTGTTTAGTAATTCAGTTAAAGTGTAGCGATTTTGACATTCCCTCTCTAAGCGATACCTTAGGATAAGTGGCTTTTTCTGTGTGACTTATTTCACTTAAAATCATCGTCGCTAAATCCACTCATCATGCTGCTAACTAGCCTTATGACATTGATTTCATGGCTGAGTGATATTCCATTGTGCCAAGTACCACCATTTCTTTATCCATTTTTCTCTTTCCTGGGATATTGAAGGTGTACCGAAGTGGAGGTTCTTGGAAACAGAGCAGCCGTAAAGTTTGGGGTGCCTGTGTCTTGTTGATTTTTAGTTTTCCCAATTTATACGCCCATGAGTGGAAGTGCCCTATGCTCTCTAAGCTGTGTTTATTATTTGTTTCAGGACACACCATACACTTCTCCAGAGTGCCTGTTGGCAATTTACATCCCGCCCATCAGCGTAACAAGGCTCCCATGTCTCCATGGCCTGTCCTGCTTTTCTGGTTTTTACACTTTGTTCAGCATGGCCCTTTTGAGCGAGGGCAAACGAGACTTATTTGTAGCGCTGATTTGCCCTTCCGGCTTGCTTGGTTGGCCAAAAAGGGCGTATGCGTTTTTTCCTGAATATATTCAGGAAAAAACGCATACGCCCTTTTTGGCCAAGGGCATCATTGTCAACGTTTTGCCGCTTTTCATGTGCTTTAAGGGCGAGTCGAATCTACCTCCTGAAATCTGTTTCCTGCAAATCTGCCTTGCTTTCAAATCCTCTTCGTTGCCTTCCCTCAATATATTTGTGGACGCGAGTTCTCATTTATAACTCTGCACGTTTGTGAATTGCAGTGCCCCTGAGCTCCTTTTGTCTCCTCGCTTTTTTGGGAGCTGGCCGCAAAAGCGCAGGATTGCTTCAGGCCCTATTTTGGTTCTGGGGGGCAGGCTGAGCCTGTGGTTCATTCTTCTTCCTGATGGGAAAATGGAGTGACCTGTGCCTGTCCCAACACCTAGGGCTAGTCTCTCGTTGGTTGCCCGTCTTCCCGTTCATCCTCAGGACAAATTGCAACCTGGACGAAACAGGAGGTTAAAGGTGCTGATTCTCCAAGTAGGGAGATGGTTAGTCAAGCGGCTGGAATGGCGAACCCGAGCACAAGGAGAGGAGAAATGAGGTGCGTTTTAGAAACCTTCTCCGATCTCACGGCATACCATCTTCTGGGTTTCCCATGCATGTTTTGATGTAGGAAGATGCCCTTGTACCTGGAGATTTGAGACCCATGGGGTGGGTACCCCGCGGTATTACTTTAAAGTATCTGCATTTGCTCACCCAACCTCACCAATCCTCTCAGCCCCAAGAGTGTCCAGCCTTATGTCTCATCCAGCTGTGGGTCTAGATATGGTCAATCCAGGTTGCATCAGAGACCCTGAACGGATTTTGTAAGAATTTCTCTCTCTTTCACTGTCTTTGCTTTGTGGCTTTATTAAAGTAATGTATGTTTAGAATGGGGTTTGGCTGCTTTTCCCTGCTGTGTTTATGCCGCTTTACACCCTCTTGATTCACTTGCAGAGAGATATCGATACATAGGTTTTCAGATTCATACTAGTCAGATATATTCTTGTGCGGTGACTAGGGGGTGTTGAGTCCAGTTCACTGAGCAGGGAGTAGGCCTTGTCTATTACATATTTGGCTTATGGAGCGGTGTCTGAGCTAATTTCAAACCCTTGTTTTATGCATCACCCCACCTCACCTTTCCCGTTAAGCAGCCATAGTGTGTCTTCTAAAGGTGTGCCTCTGTTCTGTTTTGTAATTCAGTTCAAGTGTAGCGATTTTGACATTCCCTCTATAAGCGATATCTTAGGAAAAGTGCCTTTTTCTGTGTGACTTATTTCACTTAGAATCATCGTACCTAAATCCACTCATCATGCTGCTAACTAGCCTTATGACATTGATTTCATAGCTGAGTGATATTCCATTGTGCCAAGTACCACCATTTCTTTATCCATTTTTCTCTTTCCTGGGGTATTGAAGGTGTACCGAAGCGGAGGTTCTTGGAAACAGAGCAGCCGTAAACTTTAGGGTGCCTGTGTCTTGTTGATTTTTAGTTTTCCCAATTTATACGCCCATGAGTGGAAGTGCCCTATGCTCTCTACGCTGTGTTTATTACTTGTTTCAGGACACACCGTACTCTTCTCCAGAGTGCCTGTTGGCAATTTACATCCCGCCCATCAGCGTAGCAAGGCTCCCATGTCTCCATGGCCTGTCCTGCTTTTCTGGTTTTTACACTTTGTTCAGCATGGCCCTTTTGAGCGAGGGCAAACGAGACTTATTTGTAGCGCTGATTTGCCCTTCCGGCTTGCTTGGTTGGCCAAAAAGGGCGTATGCGTTTTTTCCTGAATATATTCAGGAAAAAACGCATACGCCCTTTTTGGCCAAGGGCATCATTGTCAACGTTTTGCCGCTTTTCATGTGCTTTAAGGGCGAGTCGAATCTACCTCCTGAAATCTGTTTCCTGCAAATCTGCCTTGCTTTCAAATCCTCTTCGTTGCCTTCCCTCAATATATTTGTGGACGCGAGTTCTCATTTATAACTCTGCACGTTTGTGAATTGCAGTGCCCCTGAGCTCCATTTGTCTCCTCGCTTTTTTGGGAGCTGGCCGCAAAAGCGCAGGATTGCTTCAGGCCCTATTTTGGTTCTGGGGGGCAGGCTGAGCCTGTGGTTCATTCTTCTTCCTAATGGGAAAATGGAGTGACCTGTGCCTGTCCCAACACCTAGGGCTAGTCTCTCGTTGGTTCCCCGTCTTCCCGTTCATCCTCAGGACAAATTGCAACCTGGACGAAACAGGAGGTTAAAGGTGCTGATTCTCCAAGTAGGGAGATGGTTAGTCAAGCGGCTGGAATGGCGAACCCGAGCACAAGGAGAGGAGAAATGAGGTGCGTTTTAGAAACCTTCTCCGATCTCACGGCATACCATCTTCTGGGTTTCCCATGCATGTTTTGATGTAGGAAGATGCCCTTGTACCTGGAGATTTGAGACCCATGGGGTGGGTACCCCGCGATATTACTTTAAAGTATCTGCATTTGCTCACCCAACCTCACCAATCCTCTCAGCCCCAAGAGTGTCCAGCCTTATGTCTCATCCAGCTGTGGGTCTAGATATGGTCAATCCAGGTTGCATCAGAGACCCTGAACGGATTTTGTAAGAATTTCTCTCTCTTTCACTGTCTTTGCTTTGTGGCTTTATTAAAGTAATGTATGTTTAGAATGGGGTTTGGCTGCTTTTCCCTGCTGTGTTTATGCCGCTTTACACCCTCTTGATTCACTTGCAGAGAGATATCGATACATAGGTTTTCAGATTCATACTAGTCAGATATATTCTTGTGCGGTTACTAGGGGGTGTTGAGTCCAGTTCACTGAGCAGGGAGTAGGCCTTGTCTATTACATATTTGGCTTATGGAGCGGTGTCTGAGCTAATTTCAAACCCTTGTTTTATGCATCACCCCACCTCACCTTTCCCGTTAAGCAGCCATAGTGTGTCTTCTAAAGGTGTGCCTCTGTTCTGTTTTGTAATTCAGTTCAAGTGTAGCGATTTTGACATTCCCTCTATAAGCGATATCTTAGGATAAGTGCCTTTTTCTGTGTGACTTATTTCACTTAGAATCATCGTACCTAAATCCACTCATCATGCTGCTAACTAGCCTTATGACATTGATTTCATAGCTGAGTGATATTCCATTGTGCCAAGTACCACCATTTCTTTATCCATTTTTCTCTTTCCTGGGGTATTGAAGGTGTACCGAAGCGGAGGTTCTTGGAAACAGAGCAGCCGTAAACTTTAGGGTGCCTGTGTCTTGTTGATTTTTAGTTTTCCCAATTTATACGCCCATGAGTGGAAGTGCCCTATGCTCTCTACGCTGTGTTTATTACTTGTTTCAGGACACACCGTACTCTTCTCCAGAGTGCCTGTTGGCAATTTACATCCCGCCCATCAGCGTAGCAAGGCTCCCATGTCTCCATGGCCTGTCCTGCTTTTCTGGTTTTTACACTTTGTTCAGCATGGCCCTTTTGACCGAGGGCAAGCGAGACTTCTTTGTAGCACTGATTTGCCCTTCTGGCTTGCTTGGTTGGCCAAAAAGGGCATCTGCGTTTTTTCCTGAATATATTCAGGAAAAAACGCAGATGCCCTTTTTGGCCAAGGGCATCACTGTCAATGTTTTCCGCTTTTCATGTGCTTTAAAGGCGAATCGAATCTACCTCCTGAAATCTGTTTCCTGCAAATCTGCCTTGCTTTCAAATCCTCTTCGTTGCCTTCCCTCAATATATTTGTGGATGCGAGTTCTCATTTATAACTCTGCACGTTTGTGAATTGCAGTGCCCCTGAGCTCCAATTGTCTACTCGCTTTTTTGGAGCTGGCAGCAAAAGCGCAGGATTGCTTCAGGCCCTATTTTGGTTCTGGGGGGCAGGCTGATCCTGTGATTAATTCTTCTTCCTGATGGGAAAATGGAGTGACCTGTGCCTGTCCCAACACCTAGGGCTAGTCTCTCGTTGGTTCCCTGTCTTCCTGTTCATCCTCAGGACAAATTGCAACCTGTACGAAACAGGAGGTTAAAGGTGCTGATTCTCCAAGTAGGGAGATGGTTAGTCAAGCGGCTGGAATGGCGAACCCGAGCACAAGGAGAGGAGAAATGAGGTGCGTTTTAGACACCTTTCCCGATCTCACGGCATACCATCTTCTGGGTTTCCCATGCATGTTTTGATGTAGGAAGATGCCCTTGTAACTGGAGATTTGAGACCCATGGGCTGGGTACCCCGTGGTATTACTTTAAAGTATCTGCATTTGCTCACCCAACCTCACCAATCCTCTCAGCCCAAGAGTGTCCAGCCTTATGTCTCATCCAGCTGTGGGTCTAGATATGGTCAATCCAGGTTGCATCAGAGACCCTGAACGGATTTTGTAAGAATTTCTCTCTCTTTCACTGTCTTTGTTTTGTGGGTTTTTCAAAGTAATTTATGTTTAGAATGGGGCTTGGCTGCTTTCCCCTGCTGTATTTATGCCGCTTTACACCCTCTTGATTCACTTGCAGAGAGATATCGATACATAGGTTTTCAGATTCTTACTAGTCAGATATATTCTTGTGCGGTGACTAAGGGGTGTTGAGTCCAGTTCACTGAGCAGGGAGTAGGCCTTGTGTATTACATATTTGGCTTATGGAGCGGTCTCTGAGCTAATTTCAAACCCTTGTTTTATGCATCACCCCACCTCACCTTTCCCGTAAAGCAGCCATAGTGTGTCTTCTAAAGGTGTGACTCTGTTCTGTTTTGTAATTCAGTTCAAGTGTAGCGATTTTGACATTCCCTCTATAAGCGATATCTTAAGATAAGTGTCTTTTTCTGTGTGACTTATTTCACTTAGAATCATCGTCGCTAAATCCACTCATCATGCTGCTAACTAGCCTTATGACATTGATTTCATGGCTGAGTGATATTCCATTGTGCCAAGTACCACCATTTCTTTATCCATTTTTCTCTTTCCTGGGATATTGAAGGTTTACCGAAGTGGAGGTTCTTGGAAACAGAGCAGCCGTAAAGTTTGGGGTGCCTGTGTCTTGTTGATTTTTAGTTTTCCCAATTTATACGCCCATGAGTGGAAGTGCCTTATGCTCTCTAAGCTGTGTTTATTACTTGTTTCAGGACACACCGTACACTTCTCCAGAGTGCCTGTTGGCAATTTACATCCCGCCCATCAGCGTAGCAAGGCTCCCATGTCTCCATGGCCTGTCCTGCTTTTCTGGTTTTTACACTTTTTTCAGCATGGCCCTTTTGACCGAGGGCAAGCGAGACTTCATTGTAGCGCTGATTTGCCCTTCCGGCTTGCTTGGTTGGCCTAAAAGGGCGTATGCGTTTTTTCCTGAATATATTCAGGAAAAAACGCATACGCCCTTTTTGGCCAAGGGCATCATTGTCAACGTTTTGCCGCTTTTCATGTGCTTTAAAGGCGAGTCGAATCTACCTCCTGAAATCTGTTTCCTGCAAATCTGCCTTGCTTTCAAATCCTCTTCGTTGCCTTCCCTCAATATATTTGTGGACGAGAGTTCTCATTTATAACTCTGCACGTTTGTGAATTGCAGTGCCCCTGAGCTCCATTTGGCTTCTCGCTTTTTTGGGAGCTGGCCGCAAAAGCGCAGGATTGCTTCAGGCCCTATTTTGGTTCTGGGGGGCAGGCTGAGCCTGTGGTTCATTCTTCTTCCTGATGGGAAAATGGAGTGACCTATGCCTGTCCCAACACCTAGGGCTCGTCTCTCGTTGGTTCCCCGTCTTCCCGTTCATCCTCAGGACAAATTGCAACCTGGACGAAACAGGAGGTTAAAGGTGCTGATTCTCCAAGTAGGGAGATGGTTAGTCAAGCGGCTGGAATGGCGAACCCGAGCACAAGGAGAGGAGAAATGAGGTGCGTTTTAGAAACCTTTCCCGATCTCACGGCATACCATCTTCTGGGTTTCCCATGCATGTTTAGATGTAGGAAGATGCCCTTGTAAGTGGAGATTTGAGACCCATGGGGTGGGTACCCCGCGGTATTACTTTAAAGTATCTGCGTTTGCTCACCCAACGTCACCAATCCTCTCAGCCCCAAGAGTGTCCAGCCTTATGTCTCATCCAGCTGTGGGTCTAGATATGGTCAATCCAGGTTGCATCAGAGACCCTGAACGGATTTTGTGAGAATTTCTCTCTCTTTCACTGTCTTTGTTTTGTGGGTTTTTCAAAGTAATTTATGTGTAGAATGGGGCTTGGCTGCTTTTCCCTGCTGTGTTTATGCCGCTTTACACCCTCTTGATTCACTTGCAGAGAGATATCGATACATAGGTTTTCAGATTCTTACTAGTCAGATATATTCTTGTGCGGTGACTAGGGGGTGTTGAGTCCAGTTCACTGAGCAGGGAGTAGGCCTTGTCTATTACATATTTGGCTTATGGAGCGGTCTCTGAGCTAATTTCAAACCCTTGTTTTATGCATCACCCCATCTCACCTTTCCCGTTAAGCAGCCATAGTGTGTCTTCTAAAGGTGTGACTCTGTTCTGTTTAGTAATTCAGTTAAAGTGTAGCGATTTTGACATTCCCTCTCTAAGCGATACCTTAGGATAAGTGGCTTTTTCTGTGTGACTTATTTCACTTAAAATCATCGTCGCTAAATCCACTCATCATGCTGCTAACTAGCCTTATGACATTGATTTCATGGCTGAGTGATATTCCATTGTGCCAAGTACCACCATTTCTTTATCCATTTTTCTCTTTCCTGGGATATTGAAGGTGTACCGAAGTGGAGGTTCTTGGAAACAGAGCAGCCGTAAAGTTTGGGGTGCCTGTGTCTTGTTGATTTTTAGTTTTCCCAATTTATACGCCCATGAGTGGAAGTGCCCTATGCTCTCTAAGCTGTGTTTATTATTTGTTTCAGGACACACCATACACTTCTCCAGAGTGCCTGTTGGCAATTTACATCCCGCCCATCAGCGTAACAAGGCTCCCATGTCTCCATGGCCTGTCCTGCTTTTCTGGTTTTTACACTTTGTTCAGCATGGCCCTTTTGAGCGAGGGCAAACGAGACTTATTTGTAGCGCTGATTTGCCCTTCCGGCTTGCTTGGTTGGCCAAAAAGGGCGTATGCGTTTTTTCCTGAATATATTCAGGAAAAAACGCATACGCCCTTTTTGGACAAGGGCATCATTGTCAACGTTTTGCCGCTTTTCATGTGCTTTAAAGGCAAGTCGAATCTACCTCCTGAAATCTGTTTCCTGCAAATCTGCCTTGCTTTCAAATCCTCTTCGTTGCCTTCCCTCAATATATTTGTGGACGCGAGTTCTCATTTATAACTCTGCACGTTTGTGAATTGCAGTGCCCCTGAGCTCCATTTGTCTCCTCGCTTTTTTGGGAGCTGGCCGCAAAAGCGCAGGATTGCTTCAGGCCCTATTTTGGTTCTGGGGGGCAGGCTGAGCCTGTGGTTCATTCTTCTTCCTGATGGGAAAATGGAGTGACCTGTGCCTGTCCCAACACCTAGGGCTAGTCTCTCGTTGGTTGCCCGTCTTCCCGTTCATCCTCAGGACAAATTGCAACCTGGACGAAACAGGAGGTTAAAGGTGCTGATTCTCCAAGTAGGGAGATGGTTAGTCAAGCGGCTGGAATGGCGAACCCGAGCACAAGGAGAGGAGAAATGAGGTGCGTTTTAGAAACCTTCTCCGATCTCACGGCATACCATCTTCTGGGTTTCCCATGCATGTTTTGATGTAGGAAGATGCCCTTGTACCTGGAGATTTGAGACCCATGGGGTGGGTACCCCGCGGTATTACTTTAAAGTATCTGCATTTGCTCACCCAACCTCACCAATCCTCTCAGCCCCAAGAGTGTCCAGCCTTATGTCTCATCCAGCTGTGGGTCTAGATATGGTCAATCCAGGTTGCATCAGAGACCCTGAACGGATTTTGTAAGAATTTCTCTCTCTTTCACTGTCTTTGCTTTGTGGCTTTATTAAAGTAATGTATGTTTAGAATGGGGTTTGGCTGCTTTTCCCTGCTGTGTTTATGCCGCTTTACACCCTCTTGATTCACTTGCAGAGAGATATCGATACATAGGTTTTCAGATTCATATTAGTCAGATATATTCTTGTGCGGTGACTAGGGGGTGTTGAGTCCAGTTCACTGAGCAGGGAGTAGGCCTTGTCTATTACATATTTGGCTTATGGAGCGGTGTCTGAGCTAATTTCAAACCCTTGTTTTATGCATCACCCCACCTCACCTTTCCCGTTAAGCAGCCATAGTGTGTCTTCTAAAGGTGTGCCTCTGTTCTGTTTTGTAATTCAGTTCAAGTGTAGCGATTTTGACATTCCCTCTATAAGCGATATCTTAGGAAAAGTGCCTTTTTCTGTGTGACTTATTTCACTTAGAATCATCGTACCTAAATCCACTCATCATGCTGCTAACTAGCCTTATGACATTGATTTCATAGCTGAGTGATATTCCATTGTGCCAAGTACCACCATTTCTTTATCCATTTTTCTCTTTCCTGGGGTATTGAAGGTGTACCGAAGCGGAGGTTCTTGGAAACAGAGCAGCCGTAAACTTTAGGGTGCCTGTGTCTTGTTGATTTTTAGTTTTCCCAATTTATACGCCCATGAGTGGAAGTGCCCTATGCTCTCTACGCTGTGTTTATTACTTGTTTCAGGACACACCGTACTCTTCTCCAGAGTGCCTGTTGGCAATTTACATCCCGCCCATCAGCGTAGCAAGGCTCCCATGTCTCCATGGCCTGTCCTGCTTTTCTGGTTTTTACACTTTTTTCAGCATGGCCCTTTTGACCGAGGGCAAGCGAGACTTCTTTGTAGCACTGATTTGCCCTTCCGGCTTGCTTGGTTGGCCAAAAAGGGCATATGCGTTTTTTCCTGAATATATTCAGGAAAAAACGCAGATGCCCTTTTTGGCCAAGGGCATCACTGTCAATGTTTTCCGCTTTTCATGTGCTTTAAAGGCGAATCGAATCTACCTCCTGAAATCTGTTTCCTGCAAATCTGCCTTGCTTTCAAATCCTCTTCGTTGCCTTCCCTCAATATATTTCTGGACGCGAGTTCTCATTTATAACTCTGCACGTTTGTGAATTGCAGTGCCCCTGAGCTCCATTTGTCTACTCGCTTTTTTGGAGCTGGCCGCAAAAGCGCAGGATTGCTTCAGGCCCTATTTTGGTTCTGGGGGGCAGGCTGATCCTGTGATTAATTCTTCTTCCTGATGGGAAAATGGAGTGACCTGTGCCTGTCCCAACACCTAGGGCTAGTCTCTCGTTGGTTCCCCGTCTTCCCGTTCATCCTCAGGACAAATTGCAACCTGTACGAAACAGGAGGTTAAAGGTGCTGATTCTCCAAGTAGGGAGATGGTTAGTCAAGCGGCTGGAATGGCGAACCCGAGCACAAGGAGAGGAGAAATGAGGTGCGTTTTAGAAACCTTTCCCGATCTCACGGCATACCATCTTCTGGGTTTCCCATGCATGTTTTGATGTAGGAAGATGCCCTTGTAACTGGAGATTTGAGACCCATGGGCTGGGTACCCCGTGGTATTACTTTAAAGTATCTGCGTTTGCTCACCCAACCTCACCAATCCTCTCAGCCCCAAGAGTGTCCAGCCTTATGTCTCATCCAGCTGTGGGTCTAGATATGGTCAATCCAGGTTGCATCAGAGACCCTGAACGGATTTTGTAAGAATTTCTCTCTCTTTCACTGTCTTTGTTTTGTGGGTTTTTCAAAGTAATTTATGTTTAGAATGGGGCTTGGCTGCTTTCCCCTGCTGTGTTTATGCAGCTTTACACCCTCTTGATTCACTTGCAGAGAGATATCGATACATACGTTTTCAGATTCTTACTAGTCAGATATATTCTTGTGCGGTGACTAAGGGGTGTTGAGTCCAGTTCACTGAGCAGGGAGTAGGCCTTGTCTATTACATATTTGGCTTATGGAGCGGTCTCTGAGCTAATTTCAAACCCTTGTTTTATGCATCACCCCACCTCACCTTTCCCGTAAAGCAGCCATAGTGTGTCTTCTAAAGGTGTGACTCTGTTCTGTTTTGTAATTCAGTTCAAGTGTAGCGATTTTGACATTCCCTCTCTAAGCGATATCTTAGGATAAGTGTCTTTTTCTGTGTGACTTATTTCACTTAGAATCATCGTCGCTAAATCCACTCATCATGCTGCTAACTAGCCTTATGACATTGATTTCATGGCTGAGTGATATTCCATTGTGCCAAGTACCACCATTTCTTTATCCATTTTTCTCTTTCCTGGGATATTGAAGGTGTACCGAAGTGGAGGTTCTTGGAAACAGAGCAGCCGTAAAGTTTGGGTGCCTGTGTCTTGTTTATTTTTAGTTTTCCCAATTTATACGCCCATGAGTGGAAGTGCCCTATGCTCTCTAAGCTGTGTTTATTACTTGTTTCAGGACACACCGTACACTTCTCCAGAGTGCCTGTTGGCAATTTACATCCCGCCCATCAGCGTAGCAAGGCTCCCATGTCTCCATGGCCTGTCCTGCTTTTCTGGTTTTTACACTTTTTTCAGCATGGCCCTTTTGACCGAGGGCAAGCGAGACTTCATTGTAGCGCTGATTTGCCCTTCCAGCTTGCTTGGTTGGCCAAAAAGGGCATATGCGTTTTTTCCTGAATATATTCAGGAAAAAACGCATATGCCCTTTTTGGCCAAGGGCATCACTGTCAATGTTTTCCGCTTTTCATGTGCTTTAAAGGCGAATCGAATCTACCTCCTGAAATCTATTTCCTGCAAATCTGCCTTTCTTTCAAATCCTCTTCATTGCCTTCCCTCAATATATTTGTGGACGCGAGTTCTCATTTATAACTCTGCACGTTTGTGAATTGCAGTGACCCTGAGCTCCATTTGTCTCCTCGCATTTTTGGGAGCTGGCCGCAAAAGCGCAGGATTGCTTCAGGCCCTATTTTTGTTCTGGGGGGCAGGCTGAGCCTGTGGTTCATTCTTCTTCCTGATGGGAAAATGGAGTGACCTGTGCCTGTCCCAACACCTAGGGCTAGTCTCTCGTTGGTTCCCCGTCTTCCCGTTCATCCTCTGGACAAATTGCAACCCGTACGAAACAGGAGGTTAAAGGTGCTTATTCTCCAAGTAGGGAGATGGTTAGTCAAGCGGCTGGAATGGCGAACCCGAGCACAAGGAGAGGAGAAATGAGGTGCGTTTTAGAAACCTTTCCCGATCTCACGGCATACCGTCTTCTGGGTTTCCCATGCATGTTTTGATGTAGGAAGATGCCCTTGTAAGTGGAGATTTGAGACCCATGGGGTGGGTACCCCGCGGTATTACTTTAAAGTATCTGCGTTTGCTCACCCAACGTCACCAATCCTCTCAGCCCCAAGAGTGTCCAGCCTTATGTCTCATCCAGCTGTGGGTCTAGATATGGTCAATCCAGGTTGCATCAGAGACCCTGAACGGATTTTGTGAGAATTTCTCTCTCTTTCACTGTCTTTGTTTTGTGGGTTTTTCAAAGTAATTTATGTTTAGAATGGGGCTTGGCTGCTTTTCCCTGCTGTGTTTATGCCGCTTTACACCCTCTTGATTCACTTGCAGAGAGATATCGATACATAGGTTTTCAGATTCTTACTAGTCAGATATATTCTTGTGGGGTGACTAGGGGGTGTTGAGTCCAGTTCACTGAGCAGGGAGTAGGCCTTGTCTATTACATATTTGGCTTATGGAGCGGTCTCTGAGCTAATTTCAAACCCTTGTTTTATGCATCACCCCACCTCACCTTTCCCGTTAAGCAGCCATAGTGTGTCTTCTAAAGGTGTGCCTCTGTTCTGTTTTGTAATTCAGTTCAAGTGTAGCGATTTTGACATTCCCTCTATAAGCGATATCTTAGGATAAGTGCCTTTTTCTGTGTGACTTATTTCACTTAGAATCATCGTACCTAAATCCACTCATCATGCTGCTAACTAGCCTTATGACATTGATTTCATAGCTGAGTGATATTCCATTGTGCCAAGTACCACCATTTCTTTATCCATTTTTCTCTTTCCTGGGGTATTGAAGGTGTACCGAAGCGGAGGTTCTTGGAAACAGAGCAGCCGTAAACTTTAGGGTGCCTGAGTCTTGTTGATTTTTAGTTTTCCCAATTTATACGCCCATGAGTGGAAGTGCCCTATGCTCTCTACGCTGTGTTTATTACTTGTTTCAGGACACACCGTACTCTTCTCCAGAGTGCCTGTTGGCAATTTACATCCCGCCCATCAGCGTAGCAAGGCTCCCATGTCTCCATGGCCTGTCCTGCTTTTCTGGTTTTTACACTTTTTTCAGCATGGCCCTTTTGACCGAGGGCAAGCGAGACTTCTTTGTAGCACTGATTTGCCCTTCCGGCTTGCTTGGTTGGCCAAAAAGGGCATATGCGTTTTTTCCTGAATATATTCAGGAAAAAACGCATATGCCCTTTTTGGCCAAGGGCATCACTGTCAATGTTTTCCGCTTTTCATGTGCTTTAAAGGCGAATCGAATCTACCTCCTGAAATCTGTTTCCTGCAAATCTGCCTTGCTTTCAAATCCTCTTCGTTGCCTTCCCTCAATATATTTGTGGACGCGAGTTCTCATTTATAACTCTGCACGTTTGTGAATTGCACTGCCCCTGAGCTCCATTTGTCTCCTCGCTTTTTTGGGAGCTGGCCGCAAAAGCGCAGGATTGCTTCAGGCCCTTTTTTGGTTCTGGGGGGCAGGCTGAGCCTGTGGTTCATTCTTCTTCCTGATGGGAAAATGGAGTGACCTGTGCCTGTCCCAACACCTAGGGCTAGTCTCTCGTTGGTTCCCCGTCTTCCCGTTCATCCTCAGGACAAATTGCAACCTGGACGAAACAGGAGGTTAAAGGTGCTGATTCTCCAAGTAGGGAGATGGTTAGTCAAGCGGCTGGAATGGCGAACCCGAGCACAAGGAGAGGAGAAATGAGGTGCGTTTTAGAAACCTTCTCCGATCTCACGGCATACCATCTTCTGGGTTTCCCATGCATGTTTTGATGTAGGAAGATGCCCTTGTACCTGGAGATTTGAGACCCATGGGGTGGGTACCCCGCGATATTACTTTAAAGTATCTGCATTTGCTCACCCAACCTCACCAATCCTCTCAGCCCCAAGAGTGTCCAGCCTTATGTCTCATCCAGCTGTGGGTCTAGATATGGTCAATCCAGGTTGCATCAGAGACCCTGAACGGATTTTGTAAGAATTTCTCTCTCTTTCACTGTCTTTGCTTTGTGGCTTTATTAAAGTAATGTATGTTTAGAATGGGGTTTGGCTGCTTTTCCCTGCTGTGTTTATGCCGCTTTACACCCTCTTGATTCACTTGCAGAGAGATATCGATACATAGGTTTTCAGATTCATACTAGTCAGATATATTCTTGTGCGGTGACTAGGGTGTGTTGAGTCCAGTTCACTGAGCAGGGAGTAGGCCTTGTCTATTACATATTTGGCTTATGGAGCGGTGTCTGAGCTAATTTCAAACCCTTGTTTTATGCATCACCCCACCTCACCTTTCCCGTTAAGCAGCCATAGTGTGTCTTCTAAAGGTGTGCCTCTGTTCTGTTTTGTAATTCAGTTCAAGTGTAGCGATTTTGACATTCCCTCTATAAGCGATATCTTAGGATAAGTGCCTTTTTCTGTGTGACTTATTTCACTTAGAATCATCGTACCTAAATCCACTCATCATGCTGCTAACTAGCCTTATGACATTGATTTCATAGCTGAGTGATATTCCATTGTGCCAAGTACCACCATTTCTTTATCCATTTTTCTCTTTCCTGGGGTATTGAAGGTGTACCGAAGCGGAGGTTCTTGGAAACAGAGCAGCCGTAAACTTTAGGGTGCCTGTGTCTTGTTGATTTTTAGTTTTCCCAATTTATACGCCCATGAGTGGAAGTGCCCTATGCTCTCTACGCTGTGTTTATTACTTGTTTCAGGACACACCGTACTCTTCTCCAGAGTGCCTGTTAGCAATTTACATCCCGCCCATCAGCGTAGCAAGGCTCCCATGTCTCCATGGCCTGTCCTGCTTTTCTGGTTTTTACACTTTTTTCAGCATGGCCCTTTTGACCGAGGGCAAGCGAGACTTCATTGTAGCGCTGATTTGCCCTTCCGGCTTGCTTGGTTGGCCAAAAAGGGCGTATGCGTTTTTTCCTGAATATATTCAGGAAAAATCGCATACGCCCTTTTTGGCCAAGGGCATCATTGTCAACGTTTTGCCGCTTTTCATGTGCTTTAAAGGCGAGTCGAATCTACCTCCTGAAATCTGTTTCCTGCAAATCTGCCTTGCTTTCAAATCCTCTTCGTTGCCTTCCCTCAATATATTTGTGGACGAGAGTTCTCATTTATAACTCTGCACGTTTGTGAATTGCAGTGCCCCTGAGCTCCATTTGTCTCCTCGCTTTTTTGGGAGCTGGCCGCAAAAGCGCAGGATTGCTTCAGGCCCTATTTTTGTTCTGGGGGGCAGGCTGAGCCTGTGGTTCATTCTTCTTCCTGATGGAAAAATGGAGTGACCTGTGCCTGTCCCAACACCTAGGGCTAGTCTCTCGTTGGTTCCCCGTCTTCCCGTTCATCCTCAGGACAAATTGCAACCTGGACGAAACAGGAGGTTAAAGGTGCTGATTCTCCAAGTAGGGAGATGGTTAGTCAAGCGGCTGGAATGGCGAACCCGAGCACAAGGAGAGGAGAAATGAGGTGCGTTTTAGAAACCTTTCTCGATCTCACGGCATACCATCTTCTGGGTTTCCCATGCATGTTTTGATGTAGGAAGATGCCCTTGTAAGTGGAGATTTGAGACCCATGGGGTGGGTACCCCGCGGTATTACTTTAAAGTATCTGCGTTTGCTCACCCAACGTAACCAATCCTCTCAGCCCCAAGAGTGTCCAGCCTTATGTCTCATCCAGCTGTGGGTCTAGATATGGTCAATCCAGGTTGCATCAGAGACCCTGAACGGATTTTGTGAGAATTTCTCTCTCTTTCACTGTCTTTGTTTTGTGGGGTTTCAAAGTAATTTATGTGTAGAATGGGGCTTGGCTGCTTTTCCCTGCTGTGTTTATGCCGCTTTACACCCTCTTGATTCACTTGCAGAGAGATATCGATACATAGGTTTTCAGATTCTTACTAGTCAGATATATTCTTGTGCGGTGACTAGGGGGTGTTGAGTCCAGTTCACTGAGCAGGGAGTAGGCCTTGTCTATTACATATTTGGCTTATGGAGCGGTCTCTGAGCTAATTTCAAACCCTTGTTTTATGCATCACCCCATCTCACCTTTCCCGTTAAGCAGCCATAGTGTGTCTTCTAAAGGTCTGACTCTGTTCTGTTTGGTAATTCAGTTAAAGTGTAGCGATTTTGACATTCCCTCTCTAAGCGATACCTTAGGATAAGTGGCTTTTTCTGTGTGACTTATTTCACTTAAAATCATCGTCGCTAAATCCACTCATCATGCTGCTAACTAGCCTTATGACATTGATTTCATGGCTGAGTGATATTCCATTGTGCCAAGTACCACCATTTCTTTATCCATTTTTCTCTTTCCTGGGATATTGAAGGTGTACCGAAGTGGAGGTTCTTGGAAACAGAGCAGCCGTAAAGTTTGGGGTGCCTGTGTCTTGTTGATTTTTAGTTTTCCCAATTTATACGCCCATGAGTGGAAGTGCCCTATGCTCTCTAAGCTGTGTTTATTATTTGTTTCAGGACACACCATACACTTCTCCAGAGTGCCTGTTGGCAATTTACATCCCGCCCATCAGCGTAACAAGGCTCCCATGTCTCCATGGCCTGTCCTGCTTTTCTGGTTTTTACACTTTGTTCAGCATGGCCCTTTTGAGCGAGGGCAAACGAGACTTATTTGTAGCGCTGATTTGCCCTTCCGGCTTGCTTGGTTGGCCAAAAAGGGCGTATGCGTTTTTTCCTGAATATATTCAGGAAAAAACGCATACGCCCTTTTTGGACAAGGGCATCATTGTCAACGTTTTGCCGCTTTTCATGTGCTTTAAAGGCAAGTCGAATCTACCTCCTGAAATCTGTTTCCTGCAAATCTGCCTTGCTTTCAAATCCTCTTCGTTGCCTTCCCTCAATATATTTGTGGACGAGAGTTCTCATTTATAACTCTGCACGTTTGTGAATTGCAGTGCCCCTGAGCTCCATTTGTCTACTCGCTTTTTTGGGAGCTGGCTGCAAAAGCGCAGGATTGCTTCAGGCCCTATTTTGGTTCTGGGGGGCAGGGTGAGCCTGTGGTTCATTCTTCTTCCTGATGGGAAAATGGAGTGACCTTTGCCTGTCCCAACACCTAGGGCTAGTCTCTCGTTGGTTCCCCGTCTTCCCGTTCATCCTCAGGACAAATTGCAACCTGGACGAAACAGGAGGTTAAAGGTGCTGATTCTCCAAGTAGGGAGATGGTTAGTCAAGCGGCTGGAATGGCGAACCCGAGCACAAGGAGAGGAGAAATGAGGTGCGTTTTAGAAACCTTCTCCGATCTCACGGCATACCATCTTCTGGGTTTCCCATGCATGTTTTGATGTAGGAAGATGCCCTTGTACCTGGAGATTTGAGACCCATGGGGTGGGTACCCCGCGGTATTACTTTAAAGTATCTGCATTTGCTCACCCAACCTCACCAATCCTCTCAGCCCCAAGAGTGTCCAGCCTTATGTCTCATCCAGCTGTGGGTCTAGATATGGTCAATCCAGGTTGCATCAGAGACCCTGAACGGATTTTGTAAGAATTTCTCTCTCTTTCACTGTCTTTGCTTTGTGGATTTATTAAAGTAATGTATGTTTAGAATGGGCTTTGGCTGCTTTTCCCTGCTGTGTTTATGCCGCTTTACACCCTCTTGATTCACTTGCAGAGAGATATCGATACATAGGTTTTCAGATTCATACTAGTCAGATATATTCTTGTGCGGTGACTAGGGGGTGTTGAGTCCAGTTCACTGAGCAGGGAGTACGCCTTGTCTATTACATATTTGGCTTATGGAGCCGTCTCTGAGCTAATTTCAAATCCTTGTTTTATGCATCACCCCACCTCACCTTTCCCGTTAAGCAGCCATAGTGTGTCTTCTAAAGGTGTGCCTCTGTTCTGTTTTGTAATTCAGTTCAAGTGTAGCGATTTTGACATTCCCTCTATAAGCGATATCTTAGGATAAGTGCCTTTTTCTGTGTGACTTATTTCACTTAGAATCATCGTACCTAAATCCACTCATCATGCTGCTAACTAGCCTTATGACATTGATTTCATAGCTGAGTGATATTCCATTGTGCCAAGTACCACCATTTCTTTATCCATTTTTCTCTTTCCTGGGGTATTGAAGGTGTACCGAAGCGGAGGTTCTTGGAAACAGAGCAGCCGTAAACTTTAGGGTGCCTGTGTCTTGTTGATTTTTAGTTTTCCCAATTTATACGCCCATGAGTGGAAGTGCCCTATGCTCTCTACGCTGTGTTTATTACTTGTTTCAGGACACACCGTACTCTTCTCCAGAGTGCCTGTTGGCAATTTACATCCCGCCCATCAGCGTAGCAAGGCTCCCATGTCTCCATGGCCTGTCCTGCTTTTCTGGTTTTTACACTTTGTTCAGCATGGCCCTTTTGACCGAGGGCAAGCGAGACTTCTTTGTATCACTGATTTGCCCTTCCGGCTTGCTTGGTTGGCCAAAAAGGGCATATGCGTTTTTTCCTGAATATATTCAGGAAAAAACGCATATGCCCTTTTTGGCCAAGGGCATCACTGTCAATGTTTTCCGCTTTTCATGTGCTTTAAAGGCGAATCGAATCTACCTCCTGAAATCTGTTTCCTGCAAATCTGCCTTGCTTTCAAATCCTCTTCGTTGCCTTCCCTCAATATATTTGTGGACGCGAGTTCTCATTTATAACTCTGCACGTTTGTGAATTGCAGTGCCCCTGAGCTCCATTTGTCTACTCGCTTTTTTGGAGCTGGCCGCAAAAGCGCAGGATTGCTTCAGGCCCTATTTTGGTTCTGGGGGGCAGGCTGATCCTGTGATTAATTCTTCTTCCTGATGGCAAAATGGAGTGACCTGTGCCTGTCCCAACACCTAGGGCTAGTCTCTCGTTGGTTCCCCGTCTTCCCGTTCATCCTCAGGACAAATTGCAACCCGTACGAAACAGGAGGTTAAAGGTGCTGATTCTCCAAGTAGGGAGATGGTTAGTCAAGCGGCTGGAATGGCGAACCCGAGCACAAGGAGAGGAGAAATGAGGTGCGTTTTAGAAACCTTTCCCGATCTCACGGCATACCGTCTTCTGGGTTTCCCATGCATGTTTTGATGTAGGAAGATGCCCTTGTAAGTGGAGATTTGAGACCCATGGGGTGGGTACCCCGCGGTATTACTTTAGAGTATCTGCGTTTGCTCACCCAACGTCACCAATCCTCTCAGCCCCAAGAGTGTCCAGCCTTATGTCTCATCCAGCTGTGGGTCTAGATATGGTCAATCCAGGTTGCATCAGAGACCCTGAACGGATTTTGTGAGAATTTCTCTCTCTTTCACTGTCTTTGTTTTTTGGGTTTTTCAAAGTAATTTATGTTTAGAATGGGGCTTGGCTGCTTTTCCCTGCTGTTTTTATGTCGCTTTACACCCTCTTGATTCACTTGCAGAGAGATATCGATACATAGGTTTTCAGATTCTTACTAGTCAGATATATTCTTGTGCGGTGACTAGGGGGTGTTGAGTCCAGTTCACTGAGCAGGGAGTAGGCCTTGTCTATTACATATTTGGCTTATGGAGCGGTCTCTGAGCTAATTTCAAACCCTTGTTTTATGCATCACCCCATCTCACCTTTCCCGTTAAGCAGCCATAGTGTGTCTTCTAAAGGTGTGACTCTGTTCTGTTTTGTAATTCAGTTAAAGTGTAGCGATTTTGACATTCCCTCTCTAAGCGATACCTTAGGATAAGTGGCTTTTTCTGTGTGACTTATTTCACTTAAAATCATCGTCGCTAAATCCACTCATCATGCTGCTAACTAGCCTTATGACATTGATTTCATGGCTGAGTGATATTCCATTGTGCCAAGTACCACCATTTCTTTATCCATTTTTCTCTTTCCTGGGGTATTGAAGGTGTACCGAAGCGGAGGTTCTTGGAAACAGAGCAGCCGTAAACTTTAGGGTGCCTGTGTCTTGTTGATTTTTAGTTTTCCCAATTTATACGCCCATGAGTGGAAGTGCCCTATGCTCTCTACGCTGTGTTTATTACTTGTTTCAGGACACACCGTACTCTTCTCCAGAGTGCCTGTTGGCAATTTACATCCCGCCCATCAGCGTAGCAAGGCTCCCATGTCTCCATGGCCTGTCCTGCTTTTCTGGTTTTTACACTTTTTTCAGCATGGCCCTTTTGACCGAGGGCAAGCGAGACTTCTTTGTAGCACTGATTTGCCCTTCCGGCTTGCTTGGTTGGCCAAAAAGGGCATATGCGTTTTTTCCTGAATATATTCAGGAAAAAACGCATATGCCCTTTTTGGCCAAGGGCATCACTGTCAATGTTTTCCGCTTTTCATGTGCTTTAAAGGCGAATCGAATCTACCTCCTGAAATCTGTTTCCTGCAAATCTGCCTTGCTTTCAAATCCTCTTCGTTGCCTTCCCTCAATATATTTGTGGACGCGAGTTCTCATTTATAACTCTGCACGTTTGTGAATTGCAGTGCCCGTGAGCTCCATTTGTCTCCTCGCTTTTTTGGGAGCTGGCCGCAAAAGCGCAGGATTGCTTCAGGCCCTATTTTGGTTCTGGGGGGCAGGCTGAGCCTGTGGTTCATTCTTCTTCCTGATGGGAAAATGGAGTGACCTGTGCCTGTCCCAACATCTAGGGCTAGTCTCTCGTTGGTTCCCCGTCTTCCCGTTCATCCTCAGGACAAATTGCAACCTGGACGAAACAGGAGGTTAAAGGTGCTGATTCTCCAAGTAGGGAGATGGTTAGTCAAGCGGCTGGAATGGCGAACCCGAGCACAAGGAGAGGAGAAATGAGGTGCGTTTTAGAAACCTTCTCCGATCTCACGGCATACCATCTTCTGGGTTTCCCATGCATGTTTTGATGTAGGAAGATGCCCTTGTACCTGGAGATTTGAGACCCATGGGGTGGGTACCCCGCGATATTACTTTAAAGTATCTGCATTTGCTCACCCAACCTCACCAATCCTCTCAGCCCCAAGAGTGTCCAGCCTTATGTCTCATCCAGCTGTGGGTCTAGATATGGTCAATCCAGGTTGCATCATAGACCCTGAACGGATTTTGTAAGAATTTCTCTCTCTTTCACTGTCTTTGCTTTGTGGCTTTATTAAAGTAATGTATGTTTAGAATGGGGTTTGGCTGCTTTTCCCTGCTGTGTTTATGCCGCTTTACACCCTCTTGATTCACTTGCAGAGAGATATCGATACATAGGTTTTCAGATTCATACTAGTCAGATATATTCTTGTGCGGTGACTAGGGTGTGTTGAGTCCAGTTCACTGAGCAGGGAGTAGGCCTTGTCTATTACATATTTGGCTTATGGAGCGGTGTCTGAGCTAATTTCAAACCCTTGTTTTATGCATCACCCCACCTCACCTTTCCCGTTAAGCAGCCATAGTGTGTCTTCTAAAGGTGTGCCTCTGTTCTGTTTTGTAATTCAGTTCAAGTGTAGCGATTTTGACATTCCCTCTATAAGCGATATCTTAGGATAAGTGCCTTTTTCTGTGTGACTTATTTCACTTAGAATCATCGTACCTAAATCCACTCATCATGCTGCTAACTAGCCTTATGACATTGATTTCATAGCTGAGTGATATTCCATTGTGCCAAGTACCACCATTTCTTTATCCATTTTTCTCTTTCCTGGGGTATTGAAGGTGTACCGAAGCGGAGGTTCTTGGAAACAGAGCAGCCGTAAACTTTAGGGTGCCTGTGTCTTGTTGATTTTTAGTTTTCCCAATTTATACGCCCATGAGTGGAAGTGCCCTATGCTCTCTACGCTGTGTTTATTACTTGTTTCAGGACACACCGTACTCTTCTCCAGAGTGCCTGTTGGCAATTTACATCCCGCCCATCAGCGTAGCAAGGCTCCCATGTCTCCATGGCCTGTCCTGCTTTTCTGGTTTTTACACTTTTTTCAGCATGGCCCTTTTGACCGAGGGCAAGCGAGACTTCTTTGTAGCACTGATTTGCCCTTCCGGCTTGCTTGGTTGGCCAAAAAGGGCATATGCGTTTTTTCCTGAATATATTCAGGAAAAAACGCATATGCCCTTTTTGGCCAAGGGCATCACTGTCAATGTTTTCCGCTTTTCATGTGCTTTAAAGGCGAATCGAATCTACCTCCTGAAATCTGTTTCCTGCAAATCTGCCTTGCTTTCAAATCCTCTTCGTTGCCTTCCCTCAATATATTTGTGGACGCGAGTTCTCATTTATAACTCTGCACGTTTGTGAATTGCAGTGCCCCTGAGCTCCATTTGTCTACTCGCTTTTTTGGAGCTGGCCGCAAAAGCGCAGGATTGCTTCAGGCCCTATTTTGGTTCTGGTGGGCAGGCTGATCCTGTGATTCATTCTTCTTCCTGATGGGAAAATGGAGTGACCTGTGCCTGTCCCAACACCTAGGGCTAGTCTCTCGTTGGTTCCCCGTCTTCCCGTTCATCCTCAGGACAAATTGCAACCTGTACGAAACAGGAGGTTAAAGGTGCTGATTCTCCAAGTAGGGAGATGGTTAGTCAAGCGGCTGGAATGGCGAACCCGAGCACAAGGAGAGGAGAAATGAGGTGCGTTTTAGAAACCTTTCCCGATCTCACGGCATACCATCTTCTGGGTTTCCCATGCATGTTTTGATGTAGGAAGATGCCCTTGTAAGTGGAGATTTGAGACCCATGGGGTGGGTACCCCGCGGTATTACTTTAAAGTATCTGCGTTTGCTCACCCAACGTCACCAATCCTCTCAGCCCCAAGAGTGTCCAGCCTTATGTCTCATCCAGCTGTGGGTCTAGATATGGTCAATCCAGGTTGCATCAGAGACCCTGAATGGATTTTGTGAGAATTTCTCTCTCTTTCACTGTCTTTGTTTTGTGGGTTTTTCAAAGTAATTTATGTGTAGAATGGGGCTTGGCTGCTTTTCCCTGCTGTGTTTATGCCGCTTTACACCCTCTTGATTCACTTGCAGAGAGATATCGATACATAGGTTTTCAGATTCTTATTAGTCAGATATATTCTTGTGCGGTGACTAGGGGGTGTTGAGTCCAGTTCACTGAGCAGGGTGTAGGCCTTGTCTATTACATATTTGGCTTATGGAGCGGTCTCTGAGCTAATTTCAAACCCTTGTTTTATGCATCACCCCACCTCACCTTTCCCGTAAAGCAGCCATAGTGTGTCTTCTAAAGGTGTGACTCTGTTCTGTTTTGTAATTCAGTTCAAGTGTAGCGATTTTGACATTCCCTCTATAAGCGATATCTTAGGATAAGTGTCTTTTTCTGTGTGACTTATTTCACTTAGAATCATCGTCGCTAAATCCACTCATCATGCTGCTAACTAGCCTTATGACATTGATTTCATGGCTGAGTGATATTCCATTGTGCCAAGTACCACCATTTCTTTATCCATTTTTCTCTTTCCTGGGATATTGAAGGTGTACCGAAGTGGAGGTTCTTGGAAACAGAGCAGCCGTAAAGTTTGGGGTGCCTGTGTCTTGTTGATTTTTAGTTTTCCCAATTTATACGCCCATGAGTGGAAGTGCCCTATGCTCTCTAAGCTGTGTTTATTACTTGTTTCAGGACACACCGTACACTTCTCCAGAGTGCCTGTTGGCAATTTACATCCCGCCCATCAGCGTAGCAAGGCTCCCATGTCTCCATGGCCTGTCCTGCTTTTCTGGTTTTTACACTTTTTTCAGCATGGCCCTTTTGACCGAGGGCAAGCGAGACTTCATTGTAGCGCTGATTTGCCCTTCCAGCTTGCTTGGTTGGCCAAAAAGGGCATATGCGTTTTTTCCTGAATATATTCAGGAAAAAACGCATATGCCCTTTTTGGCCAAGGGCATCACTGTCAATGTTTTCCGCTTTTCATGTGCTTTAAAGGCGAATCGAATCTACCTCCTGATATCTATTTCCTGCAAATCTGCCTTTCTTTCAAATCCTCTTCATTGCCTTCCCTCAATATATTTGTGGACGCGAGTTCTCATTTATAACTCTGCACGTTTGTGAATTGCAGTGACCCTGAGCTCCATTTGTCTACTCGCTTTTTTGGGAGCTGGCCGCAAAAGAGCAGGATTGCTTCAGGCCCTATTTTGGTTCTGGGGGGCAGGCTGAGCCTGTGGTTCATTCTTCTTCCTGATGGGAAAATGGAGTGACCTGTGCCTGTCCCAACACCTAGGGCTAGTCTCTCGTTGGTTCCCCGTCTTCCCGTTCATCCTCAGGACAAATTGCAACCTGGACGAAACAGGAGGTTAAAGGTGCTGATTCTCCAAGTAGGGAGATGGTTAGTCAAGCGGCTGGAATGGCGAACCCGAGCACAAGGAGAGGAGAAATGAGGTGCGTTTTAGAAACCTTTCCCGATCTCACGGCATACCGTCTTCTGGGTTTCCCATGCATGTTTTGATGTAGGAAGACGCCCTTGTAAGTGGAGATTTGAGACCCATGGGGTGGGTACCCCGCGGTATTACTTTAAAGTATCTGCGTTTGCTCACCCAACGTCACCAATCCTCTCAGCCCCAAGAGTGTCCAGCCTTATGTCTCATCCAGCTGTGGGTCTAGATATGGTCAATCCAGGTTGCATCAGAGACCCTGAACGGATTTTGTGAGAATTTCTCTCTCTTTCACTGTCTTTGTTTTGTGGGTTTTTCAAAGTAATTTATGTTTAGAATGGGGCTTGGCTGCTTTTCCCTGCTGTGTTTATGCCGCTTTACACCCTCTTGATTCACTTGCAGAGAGATATCGATACATAGGTTTTCAGATTCTTACTAGTCAGATATATTCTTGTGCGGTGACTAGGGGGTGTTGAGTCCAGTTCACTGAGCAGGGAGTAGGCCTTGTCTATTACATATTTGGCTTATGGAGCGGTCCCTGAGCTAATTTCAAACCCTTGTTTTATGCATCACCCCATCTCACCTTTCCCGTTAAGCAGCCATAGTGTGTCTTCTAAAGGTGTGACTCTGTTCTGTTTGGTAATTCAGTTAAAGTGTAGCGATTTTGACATTCCCTCTCTAAGCGATACCTTAGGATAAGTGGCTTTTTCTGTGTGACTTATTTCACTTAAAATCATCGTCGCTAAATCCACTCATCATGCTGCTAACTAGCCTTATGACATTGATTTCATGGCTGAGTGATATTCCATTGTGCCAAGTACCACCATTTCTTTATCCATTTTTCTCTTTCCTGGGATATTGAAGGTGTACCGAAGTGGAGGTTCTTGGAAACAGAGCAGCCGTAAAGTTTGGGGTGCCTGTGTCTTGTTGATTTTTAGTTTTCCCAATTTATACACCCATGAGTGGAAGTGCCCTATGCTCTGTAAGCTGTGTTTATTATTTGTTTCAGGACACACCATACACTTCTCCAGAGTGCCTGTTGGCAATTTACATCCCGCCCATCAGCGTAACAAGGCTCCCATGTCTCCATGGCCTGTCCTGCTTTTCTGGTTTTTACACTTTGTTCAGCATGGCCCTTTTGAGCGAGGGCAAACGAGAATTATTTGTAGCGCTGATTTGCCCTTCCGGCTTGCTTGGTTGGCCAAAAAGGGCGTATGCGTTTTTTCCTGAATATATTCAGGAAAAAACGCATACGCCCTTTTTGGACAAGGGCATCATTGTCAACGTTTTGCCGCTTTTCATGTGCTTTAAAGGCGAGTCGAATCTACCTCCTGAAATCTGTTTCCTGCAAATCTGCCTTGCTTTCAAATCCTCTTCGTTGCCTTCCCTCAATATATTTGTGGACGCGAGTTCTCATTTATAACTCTGCACGTTTGTGAATTGCACTGCCCCTGAGCTCCATTTGTCTCCTCGCTTTTTTGGGAGCTGGCCGCAAAAGCGCAGGATTGCTTCAGGCCCTATTTTGGTTCTGGGGGGCAGGCTGAGCCTGTGGTTCATTCTTCTTCCTGATGGGAAAATGGAGTGACCTGTGCCTGTCCCAACACCTAGGGCTAGTCTCTCGTTGGTTCCCCGTCTTCCCGTTCATCCTCAGGACAAATTGCAACCTGGACGAAACAGGAGGTTAAAGGTGCTGATTCTCCAAGTAGGGAGATGGTTAGTCAAGCGGCTGGAATGGCGAACCCGAGCACAAGGAGAGGAGAAATGAGGTGCGTTTTAGAAACCTTCTCCGATCTCACGGCATACCATCTTCTGGGTTTCCCATGCATGTTTTGATGTAGGAAGATGCCCTTGTACCTGGAGATTTGAGACCCATGGGGTGGGTACCCCGCGGTATTACTTTAAAGTATCTGCATTTGCTCACCCAACCTCACCAATCCTCTCAGCCCCAAGAGTGTCCAGCCTTATGTCTCATCCAGCTGTGGGTCTAGATATGGTCAATCCAGGTTGCATCAGAGACCCTGAACGGATTTTGTGAGAATTTCTCTCTCTTTCACTGTCTTTGTTTTGTGGGTTTTTCAAAGTAATTTATGTGTAGAATGGGGCTTGGCTGCTTTTCCCTGCTGTGTTTATGCCGCTTTACACCCTCTTGATTCACTTGCAGAGAGATATCGATACATAGGTTTTCAGATTCTTACTAGTCAGATATATTCTTGTGCGGTGACTAGGGGGTGTTGAGTCCAGTTCACTGAGCAGGGAGTAGGCCTTGTCTATTACATATTTGGCTTATGGAGCGGTGTCTGAGCTAATTTCAAACCCTTGTTTTATGCATCACCCCATCTCACCTTTCCCGTTAAGCAGCCATAATGTGTCTTCTAAAGGTCTGACTCTGTTCTGTTTGGTAATTCAGTTAAAGTGTAGCGATTTTGACATTCCCTCTCTAAGCGATACCTTAGGATAAGTGGCTTTTTCTGTGTGACTTATTTCACTTAAAATCATCGTCGCTAAATCCACTCATCATGCTGCTAACTAGCCTTATGACATTGATTTCATGGCTGAGTGATATTCCATTGTGCCAAGTACCACCATTTCTTTATCCATTTTTCTCTTTCCTGGGATATTGAAGGTGTACCGAAGTGGAGGTTCTTGGAAACAGAGCAGCCGTAAAGTTTGGGGTGCCTGTGTCTTGTTGATTTTTAGTTTTCCCAATTTATACGCCCATGAGTGGAAGTGCCCTATGCTCTCTAAGCTGTGTTTATTATTTGTTTCAGGACACACCATACACTTCTCCAGAGTGCCTGTTGGCAATTTACATCCCGCCCATCAGCGTAACAAGGCTCCCATGTCTCCATGGCCTGTCCTGCTTTTCTGGTTTTTACACTTTGTTCAGCATGGCCCTTTTGAGCGAGGGCAAACGAGAATTATTTGTAGCGCTGATTTGCCCTTCCGGCTTGCTTGGTTGGCCAAAAAGGGCGTATGCGTTTTTTCCTGAATATATTCAGGAAAAAACGCATACGCCCTTTTTGGACAAGGGCATCATTGTCAACGTTTTGCCGCTTTTCATGTGCTTTAAAGGCGAGTCGAATCTACCTCCTGAAATCTGTTTCCTGCAAATCTGCCTTGCTTTCAAATCCTCTTCGTTGCCTTCCCTCAATATATTTGTGGACGCGAGTTCTCATTTATAACTCTGCACGTTTGTGAATTGCACTGCCCCTGAGCTCCATTTGTCTCCTCGCTTTTTTGGGAGCTGGCCGCAAAAGCGCAGGATTGCTTCAGGCCCTATTTTGGTTCTGGGGGGCAGGCTGAGCCTGTGGTTCATTCTTCTTCCTGATGGGAAAATGGAGTGACCTGTGCCTGTCCCAACACCTAGGGCTAGTCTCTCGTTGGTTCCCCGTCTTCCCGTTCATCCTCAGGACAAATTGCAACCTGGACGAAACAGGAGGTTAAAGGTGCTGATTCTCCAAGTAGGGAGATGGTTAGTCAAGCGGCTGGAATGGCGAACCCGAGCACAAGGAGAGGAGAAATGAGGTGCGTTTTAGAAACCTTCTCCGATCTCACGGCATACCATCTTCTGGATTTCCCATGCATGTTTTGATGTAGGAAGATGCCCTTGTACCTGGAGATTTGAGACCCATGGGGTGGGTACCCCGCGGTATTACTTTAAAGTATCTGCATTTGCTCACCCAACCTCACCAATCCTCTCAGCCCCAAGAGTGTCCAGCCTTATGTCTCATCCAGCTGTGGGTCTAGATATGGTCAATCCAGGTTGCATCAGAGACCCTGAACGGATTTTGTAAGAATTTCTCTCTCTTTCACTGTCTTTGCTTTGTGGCTTTATTAAAGTAATGTATGTTTAGAATGGGGTTTGGCTGCTTTTCCCTGCTGTGTTTATGCCGCTTTACACCCTCTTGATTCACTTGCAGAGATATCGATACATAGGTTTTCAGATTCATACTAGTCAGATATATTCTTGTGCGGTGACTAGGGGGAGTTGAGTCCAGTTCACTGAGCAGGGAGTACGCCTTGTCTATTACATATTTGGCTTATGGAGCGGTGTCTGAGCTAATTTCAAACCCTTGTTTTATGCATCACCCCACCTCACCTTTCCCGTTAAGCAGCCATAGTGTGTCTTCTAAAGGTGTGCCTCTGTTCTGTTTTGTAATTCAGTTCAAGTGTAGCGATTTTGACATTCCCTCTATAAGCGATATCTTAGGATAAGTGCCTTTTTCTGTGTGACTTATTTCACTTAGAATCATCGGACCTAAATCCACTCATCATGCTGCTAACTAGCCTTATGACATTGATTTCATAGCTGAGTGATATTCCATTGTGCCAAGTACCACCATTTCTTTATCCATTTTTCTCTTTCCTGGGGTATTGAAGGTGTACCGAAGCGGAGGTTCTTGGAAACAGAGCAGCCGTAAACTTTAGGGTGCCTGTGTCTTGTTGATTTTTAGTTTTCCCAATTTATACGCCCATGAGTGGAAGTGCCCTATGCTCTCTAAGCTGTGTTTATTACTTGTTTCAGGACACACCGTACTCTTCTCCAGAGTGCCTGTTGGCAATTTACATCCCGCCCATCAGCGTAGCAAGGCTCCCATGTCTCCATGGCCTGTCCTGCTTTTCTGGTTTTTACACTTTGTTCAGCATGGCCCTTTTGACCGAGGGCAAGCGAGACTTCTTTGTAGCGCTGATTTGCCCTTCCGGCTTGCTTGGTTGGCCAAAAAGGGCATATGCGTTTTTTCCTGAATATATTCAGGAAAAAACGCAGATGCCCTTTTTGGCCAAGGGCATCACTGTCAATGTTTTCCGCTTTTCATGTGCTTTAAAGGCGAATCGAATCTACCTCCTGAAATCTGTTTCCTGCAAATCTGCCTTGCTTTCAAATCCTCTTCGTTGCCTTCCCTCAATATATTTGTGGACGTGAGTTCTCATTTATAACTCTGCACGTTTGTGAATTGCAGTGCCCCTGAGCTCCATTTGTCTACTCGCTTTTTTGGAGCTGGCCGCAAAAGCGCAGGATTGCTTCAGGCCCTATTTTGGTTCTGGGGGGCAGGCTGATCCTGTGATTCATTCTTCTTCCTGATGGGAAAATGGAGTGACCTGTGCCTGTCCCAACACCTAGGGCTAGTCTCTCGTTGGTTCCCCGTCTTCCCGTTCATCCTCAGGACAAATTGCAACCTGGACGAAACAGGAGGTTAAAGGTGCTGATTCTCCAAGTAGGGAGATGGTTAGTCAAGCGGCTGGAATGGCGAACCCGAGCACAAGGAGAGGAGAAATGAGGTGCGTTTTAGAAACCTTTCCCGATCTCACGGCATACCATCTTCTGGGTTTCCCATGCATGTTTTGATGTAGGAAGATGGCCTTGTAAGTGGAGATTTGAGACCCATGGGGTGGGTACCCCGCGGTATTACTTTAAAGTATCTGCGTTTGCTCACCCAACGTCACCAATCCTCTCAGCCCCAAGAGTGTCCAGCCTTATGTCTCATCCAGCTGTGGGTCTAGATATGGTCAATCCAGGTTGCATCAGAGACCCTGAACGGATTTTGTGAGAATTTCTCTCTCTTTCACTGTCTTTGTTTTGTGGGTTTTTCAAAGTAATTTATGTGTAGAATGGGGCTTGGCTGCTTTTCCCTGCTGTGTTTATGCCGCTTTACACCCTCTTGATTCACTTGCAGAGAGATATCGATACATAGGTTTTCAGATTCTTACTAGTCAGATATATTCTTGTGCGGTGACTAGGGGGTGTTGAGTCCAGTTCACTGAGCAGGGAGTAGGCCTTGTCTATTACATATTTGGCTTATGGAGCGGTCTCTGAGCTAATTTCAAACCCTTGTTTTATGCATCACCCCATCTCACCTTTCCCGTTAAGCAGCCATAGTGTGTCTTCTAAAGGTCTGACTCTGTTCTGTTTGGTAATTCAGTTAAAGTGTAGCGATTTTGACATTCCCTCTCTAAGCGATACCTTAGGATAAGTGGCTTTTTCTGTGTGACTTATTTCACTTAAAATCATCGTCGCTAAATCCACTCATCATGCTGCTAACTAGCCTTATGACATTGATTTCATGGCTGAGTGATATTCCATTGTGCCAAGTACCACCATTTCTTTATCCATTTTTCTCTTTCCTGGGATATTGAAGGTGTACCGAAGTGGAGGTTCTTGGAAACAGAGCAGCCGTAAAATTTGGGGTGCCTGTGTCTTGTTGATTTTTAGTTTTCCCAATTTATACGCCCATGAGTGGAAGTGCCCTATGCTCTCTAAGCTGTGTTTATTATTTGTTTCAGGACACACCATACACTTCTCCAGAGTGCCTGTTGGCAATTTACATCCCGCCCATCAGCGTAACAAGGCTCCCATGTCTCCATGGCCTGTCCTGCTTTTCTGGTTTTTACACTTTGTTCAGCATGGCCCTTTTGAGCGAGGGCAAACGAGAATTATTTGTAGCGCTGATTTGCCCTTCCGGCTTGCTTGGTTGGCCAAAAAGGGCGTATGCGTTTTTTCCTGAATATATTCAGGAAAAAACGCATACGCCCTTTTTGGACAAGGGCATCATTGTCAACGTTTTGCCGCTTTTCATGTGCTTTAAAGGCGAGTCGAATCTACCTCCTGAAATCTGTTTCCTGCAAATCTGCCTTGCTTTCAAATCCTCTTCGTTGCCTTCCCTCAATATATTTGTGGACGCGAGTTCTCATTTATAACTCTGCACGTTTGTGAATTGCACTGCCCCTGAGCTCCATTTGTCTCCTCGCTTTTTTGGGAGCTGGCCGCAAAAGCGCAGGATTGCTTCAGGCCCTATTTTGGTTCTGGGGGGCAGGCTGAGCCTGTGGTTCATTCTTCTTCCTGATGGGAAAATGGAGTGACCTGTGCCTGTCCCAACACCTAGGGCTAGTCTCTCGTTGGTTCCCCGTCTTCCCGTTCATCCTCAGGACAAATTGCAACCTGGACGAAACAGGAGGTTAAAGGTGCTGATTCTCCAAGTAGGGAGATGGTTAGTCAAGCGGCTGGAATGGCGAACCCGAGCACAAGGAGAGGAGAAATGAGGTGCGTTTTAGAAACCTTCTCCGATCTCACGGCATACCATCTTCTGGGTTTCCCATGCATGTTTTGATGTAGGAAGATGCCCTTGTACCTGGAGATTTGAGACCCATGGGGTGTGTACCCCGCGGTGTTACTTTAAAGTATCTGCGTTTGCTCACCCAACGTCACCAATCCTCTCAGCCCCAAGAGTGTCCAGCCTTATGTCTCATCCAGCTGTGGGTCTAGATATGGTCAATCCAGGTTGCATCAGAGACCCTGAACGGATTTTGTAAGAATTTCTCTCTCTTTCACTGTCTTTGTTTTGTGGGTTTTTTAAAATAATTTATGTTTAGAATGGGGCTTGGCTGCTTTTCCCTGCTGTGTTTATGCCGTTTTACACCCACTTGATTCACTTGCAGAGAGATATCGATACATAGGTTTTCAGATTCTTACTAGTCAGATATATTCTTGTGCAGTGACTAGGGGGTGTTGAGTCCAGTTCACTGAGCAGGGAGTAGGCCTTGTCTACTAAATACTTGGCTTATGGAGCGGTCTCTGAGCTAATTTCAAACCCTTGTTTTATGCATCACCCTACCTCACCTTTCCCGTTAAGCAGCCATAGTGTGTCCTCTAAAGGTGTGACTCTGTTCTGTTTTGTAATTCAGTTCAAGTGTAGCGATTTTGACATTCCCTGTATAAGCGATATCTTAGGATATGTGTCTTTTTCTGTGTGACTTATTTCACTTAGAATCATCGTCGCTATATCCACTCATCATGCTGCTAACTAGCCTTATGACATTGATTTCATGGCTGAGTGATATTCCATTGTGCCAAGTACCACCATTTGTTTATCCATTTTTCTCTTTCCTGGGATATTGAAGGTGTACCGAAGTGGAGGTTCTTGGAAACAGAGCAGCCGTAAAGTTTGGGGTGCCTGTGTCTTGTTGATTTTTAGTTTTCCCAATTTATACGCCCATGAGTGGAAGTGCCCTATGCTCTCTACGCTGTGTTTATTACTTGTTTCAGGACACACCGTACACTTCTCCAGAGTGCCTGTTGGCAATTTACATCCCGCCCATCAGCGTAGCAAGGCTCCCATGTCTCCATGGCCTGTCCTGCTTTTCTGGTTTTTACACATTTTTCAGCATGGCCCTTTTGACCGAGGGCAAGCGAGACTTCTTTGTAGCGCTGATTTGCCCTTCTGGCTTGCTTGGTTGGCCAAAAAGGGCGTATGCGTTTTTTCCTGAATATATTCAGGAAAAAACGCATACGCCCTTTTTGGCCAAGGGCATCATTGTCAACGTTTTGCCGCTTTTCATGTGCTTTAAAGGCGAATCGAATCTACCTCCTGAAATCTGTTTCCTGCAAATCTGCCTTGCTTTCAAATCCTCTTCGTTGCCTTCCCTCAATATATTTGTGGACGAGAGTTCTCATTTATAACTCTGCACGTTTGTGAATTGCAGTGCCCCTGAGCTCCATTTGTCTACTCGCTTTTTTGGGAGCTGGCCGCAAAAGCGCAGGATTGCTTCAGGCCCTATTCGGCTTCCAGTGGTCGCCGGAGCCTGTGGTTCATTCTTCTTCCTGATGGGAAAATGGAGTGACCTGTGCCTGTCCCAACACCTAGGGCTAGTCTCTCGTTGGTTGCCCGTCTTCCCGTTCATCCTCAGGACAAATTGCAACCTGTACGAAACAGGAGGTTAAAGGTGCCGATTCTCCAAGTAGGGAGATGGTTAGTCAAGCGGCTGGAATGGCGAACCCGAGCACAAGGAGAGGAGAAATGAGGTGCGTTTTAGAAACCTTTCCCGATCTCACGGCATACCATCTTCTGGGTTTCCCAAGCATGTTTTGATGTAGGAAGATGCCCTTGTACCTGGAGATTTGAGACCCATGGGGTGGGTACCCCGCGGTGTTACTTTAAAGTATCTGCGTTTGCTCACCCAACCTCACCAATCCTCTCAGCCCCAAGAGTGTCCAGCCTTATGTCTCATCCAGCTGTGGGTCTAGATATGGTCAATCCAGGTTGCATCAGAGACCCTGAACGGATTTTGTAAGAATTTCTCTCTCTTTCACTGTCTTTGTTTTGTGGGTTTTTTAAAGTAATTTATGTTTAGAATGGGGCTTGGCTGCTTTTCCCTGCTGTGTTTATGCCGCTTTCCACCTTCTTGATTCACTTGCACAGAGATATCGATACATAGGTTTTCAGATTCTTACTAGTCAGATATATTCTCGTGCGGTTACTAGGGGGTGTTGAGTCCAGTTGACTGAGCAGGGAGTAGGCCTTGTCTATTACATATTTGGCTTATGGAGCGGTCTTTGAGCTAATTTCAAACCCTTGTTCTACACATCACCCCACCTCACCTTTCCCGTTCAGCAGCCATAGTGTGTCTTCTAATGGTGTGAATCTGTTCTGTTTTGTAATTCAGTTCAAGTGTAGCGATTTTGACATTCCCTCTAGAAGCGATATCTTAGGATAAGTGTCTTTTTCTGAGTGACTTATTTCACTTAGAATCATCGTCACTGAATCCACTCATCATGCTGCTAACTAGCCTTATGACATTGATTTCATGGCTGAGTGATATTCCATTGTGCCAAGTACCACCATTTCTTTATCCATTTTTCTCTTTCCTGGGATATTGAAGGTGTACTGAAGTGGAGGTTCTTGGAAACAGAGCAGCCGTAAAGTTTGGGGTGCCTGTGTCTTGTTGATTTTTAGTTTTCCCAATTTATACGCCCATGAGTGGAAGTGCCCTATGCTCTCTACGCTGTGTTTATTACTTGTTTCAGGACACACCGTACTCTTCTCCAGAGTGCCTGTTGGCAATTTACATCCCGCCCATCAGCGTAGCAAGGCTCCCATGTCTCCATGGCCTGTCCTGCTTTTCTGGTTTTTACACTTTGTTCAGCATGGCCCTTTTGACCGAGGGCAAACGAGACTTCTTTGTAGAGCTGATTTGCCCTTCCGGCTTGCTTGGTTGGCCAAAAAGGGCGTATGCGTTTTTTCCTGAATATATTCAGGAAAAAACGCATACGCCCTTTTTGGCCAAGGGCATCATTGTCAATGCTTTGCCGCTTTTCATGTGCTTCAAAGGCGAGTCGAATCTACCTCCTGAAATCTGTTTCCTGCAAATCTGCCTTGCTTTCAAATCCTCTTCTTTGCCTTCCCTCAATATATTTGTGGACGAGAGTTCTCATTTATAACTCTGCACGTTTGTGAATTGCAGTGCCCCTGAGCTCCATTTGTCTCCTCGCTTTTTTGGGAGCTGGCCGCAAAAGCGCAGGATTGCTTCAGGCCCTATTTTGGTTCTGGGGGGCAGGCTGAGCCTGTGGTTCATTCTTCTTCCTGATGGGAAAATGGAGTGACCTGTGCCTGTCCCAACACCTAGGGCTAGTCTCTCGTTGGTTCCGCGTCTTCCCGTTCATCCTCAGGACAAATTGCAACCTGTACGAAACAGGAGTTTAAAGGTGCTGATTCTCCAAGTAGGGAGATGGTTAGTCAAGTGGCTGGAATGGCGAACCCGAGCACAAGGAGAGGAGAAATGAGGTGCGTTTTAGAAACCTTTCCCGATATCACGGCATACCATCTTCTGGGTTTCCCATGCATGTTTTGATGTAGGAAGATGCCCTTGAACCTGAAGATTTGAGACCCATGGGGTGGGTACCGCACGGTATTACTTTAAAGTATCTGCGTTTGCTCACCCAACCTCACCAATCCTCTCAGCCCCACGAGTGTCCAGCCTTTTGTCTCATCCAGCTGTGCGTCTAGATATGGTCAATCCAGGTTTCAACAGAGACCCTGAACGGGTTTTGTAAGAATTTCTCTCTCTTTCACTGTCTTTGTTTTGAGGGTTTTTCAAAGTAATTTATGTTTAGAATGGGGCTTGGCTGCTTTTCCCTGCTGTGGTTATGCCACTTTACACCCTCTTGATTCACTTGCAGAGAAATATCGATACATAGGTTTTCAGATTCTTACTAGTCAGATATATTCTTGTGCGGTTACTAGGGGGTGTTGAGTCCAGTTCACTGAGCACGGAGTAGGCCTTGTCTATTACATATTTGGCTTATGGATCGGTGTCTGAGCTAATTTCAAACCCTTGTTTTATGCATCACCCCACATCACCTTTCCCCTTAAGCAGCCATAGTGTGTCTTCTAAAGGTGTGACTCTGTTCTGTTTTGTAATTCAGTTCAAGTGTAGCGATTTTGACATTCCCTCTCTAAGCGATATCTTAGGATAGGTGTCTTTTTCTGTGTGATTTATTTCACTTAGAATCATCGTCGCTAAATCCACTCATCATGCTCCTAACTAGCCTTATGACATTGATTTCATGGCTGAGTGATATTCCATTGTGCCAAGTACCACCATTTGTTTATCCATTTTTCTCTTTCCTGGGATATTGAAGGTGTACTGAAGTGGAGGTTCTTGGAAACAGAGCAGCCGTAAAGTTTGGGGTGCCTGTGTCTTGTTGATTTTTAGTTTTCCCAATTTATACGCCCATGAGTGGAAGTGCCCTATGCTCTCTAAGCTGTGTTTATTACTTGTTTCAGGACACACCTTACACTTCTCCAGAGTGCCTGTTGGCAATTTACATCCCGCCCATCAGCGTAGCAAGGCTCCCATACCTCCATGGCCTGTCCTGCTTTTCTGGTTTTTACACTTTTTTCAGCATGGCATTTTTGACCGAGGGCAAGCGAGACTTCTTTGTAGCACTGATTTGCCCTTCTGGCTTGCTTGGTTGGCCAAAAAGGGCGTATGCGTTTTTTCCTGAATATATTCAGGAAAAAACGCATACGCCCTTTTTGGCCAAGGGCATCATTGTCAACGTTTTGCCGCTTTTCATATGCTTTAAAGCCGAGTCGAATCTACCTCCTGAAATCTGTTTCCTGCAAATCTGCCTTGCTTTCAAATCCTCTTCGTTGCCTTCCCTCAATATATTTGTGGACGAGAGTTCTCATTTATAACTCTGCAAGTTTGTGAATTGTAGTGACCCTGAGCTCCATTTGTCTCCTCGCTTTTTTGGGAGCTGGTCGCAAAAGCGCAGGATTGCTTCAGGCCCTATTTTGGTTCTGGGGGGCAGGCTGAGCCTGTGGTTCATTCTTCTTCCTGATGGGAAAATGGAGTGACCTGTGCCTGTCCCTACACCTAGGGCTAGTCTCTCGTTGGTTCCCCGTCTTCCCGTTCATCCTCAGGACAAATTGCAACCTGTACGAAACAGGAGGTTAAAGGTGCCGATTCTCCAAGTAGGGAGATGGTTAGTCAAGTGGCTGGAATGGCGAACCCGAGCACAAGGAGATTAGAAATGAGGTGCGTTTTAGAAACCTTTCCCGATCTCACGGCATACCATCTTCTGGGTTTCCCATGCATGTTTTGATGTAGGAAGATGCCCTTGTACCTGGAGATTTGAGACCCATGGGGTCTGTACCCCGCGGTGTTACTTTAAAGTATCTGCGTTTGCTCACCCAACGTCACCAATCCTCTCAGCCCCAAGAGTGTCCAGCCTTATGTCTCATCCAGCTGTGGGTCTAGATATGGTCAATCCAGGTTGCATCAGAGACCCTGAACGGATTTTGTAAGAATTTCTCTCTCTTTCACTGTCTTTGTTTTGTGGGTTTTTTAAAATAATTTATGTTTAGAATGGGGCTTGGCTGCTTTTCCCTGCTGTGTTTATGCCGTTTTACACCCTCTTGATTCACTTGCAGAGAGATATCGATACATAGGTTTTCGGATTCTTACTAGTCAGATATATTCTTGTGCAGTGACTAGGGGGTGTTGAGTCCAGTTCACTGAGCAGGGAGTAGGCCTTGTCTACTAAATACTTGGCTTATGGAGCGGTCTCTGAGCTAATTTCAAACCCTTGTTTTATGCATCACCCTACCTCACCTTTCCCGTTAAGCAGCCATAGTGTGTCCTCTAAAGGTGTGACTCTGTTCTGTTTTGTAATTCAGTTCAAGTGTAGCGATTTTGACATTCCCTGTATAAGCGATATCTTAGGATATGTGTCTTTTTCTGTGTGACTTATTTCACTTAGAATCATCGTCGCTATATCCACTCATCATGCTGCTAACTAGCCTTATGACATTGATTTCATGGCTGAGTGATATTCCATTGTGCCAAGTACCACCATTTGTTTATCCATTTTTCTCTTTCCTGGGATATTGAAGGTGTACCGAAGTGGAGGTTCTTGGAAACAGAGCAGCCGTAAAGTTTGGGGTGCCTGTGTCTTGTTGATTTTTAGTTTTCCCAATTTATACGCCCATGAGTGGAAGTGCCCTATGCTCTCTACGCTGTGTTTATTACTTGTTTCAGGACACACCGTACTCTTCTCCAGAGTGCCTGTTGGCAATTTACATCCCGCCCATCAGCGTAGCAAGGCTCCCATGTCTCCATGGCCTGTCCTGCTTTTCTGGTTTTTACACTTTGTTCAGCATGGCCCTTTTGACCGAGGGCAAACGAGACTTCTTTGTAGCACTGATTTGCCCTTCCGGCTTGCTTGGTTGGCCAAAAAGGGCGTATGCGTTTTTTCCTGAATATATTCAGGAAAAAACGCATACGCCCTTTTTGGCCAAGGGCATCATTGTCAATGCTTTGCCGCTTTTCATGTGCTTCAAAGGCGAGTCGAATCTACCTCCTGAAATCTGTTTCCTGCAAATCTGCCTTGCTTTCAAATCCTCTTCTTTGCCTTCCCTCAATATATTTGTGGACGAGAGTTCTCAATTATAACTCTGCACGTTTGTGAATTGCAGTGCCCCTGAGCTCCATTTGTCTCCTCGCTTTTTTGGGAGCTGGCCGCAAAAGCGCAGGATTGCTTCAGGCCCTATTTTGGTTCTGGGGGGCAGGCTGAGCCTGTGGTTCATTCTTCTTCCTGATGGGAAAATGGAGTGACCTGTGCCTGTCCCAACACCTAGGGCTAGTCTCTCGTTGGTTCCGCGTCTTCCCGTTCATCCTCAGGACAAATTGCAACCTGTACGAAACAGGAGTTTAAAGGTGCTGATTCTCCAAGTAGGGAGATGGTTAGTCAAGTGGCTGGAATGGCGAACCCGAGCACAAGGAGAGGAGAAATGAGGTGCGTTTTAGAAACCTTTCCCGATATCACGGCATACCATCTTCTGGGTTTCCCATGCATGTTTTGATGTAGGAAGATGCCCTTGAACCTGGAGATTTGAGACCCATGGGGTGGGTACCGCACGGTATTACTTTAAAGTATCTGCGTTTGCTCACCCAACCTCACCAATCCTCTCAGCCCCACGAGTGTCCAGCGTTTTGTCTCATCCAGCTGTGCGTCTAGATATGGTCAATCCAGGTTTCAACAGAGACCCTGAACGGGTTTTGTAAGAATTTCTCTCTCTTTCACTGTCTTTGTTTTGAGGGTTTTTCAAAGTAATTTATGTTTAGAATGGGGCTTGGCTGCTTTTCCCTGCTGTGGTTATGCCACTTTACACCCTCTTGATTCACTTGCAGAGAAATATCGATACATAGGTTTTCAGATTCTTACTAGTCAGATATATTCTTGTGCGGTTACTAGGGGGTGTTGAGTCCAGTTCACTGAGCACGGAGTAGGCCTTGTCTATTACATATTTGGCTTATGGAGCGGTCTCTGAGCTAATTTCAAACCCTTGTTTTATGCATCACCCCACATCACCTTTCCCCTTAAGCAGCCATAGTGTGTCTTCTAAAGGTGTGACTCTGTTCTGTTTTGTAATTCAGTTCAAGTGTAGCGATTTTGACATTCCCTCTCTAAGCGATATCTTAGGATAGGTGTCTTTTTCTGTGTGACTTATTTCACTTAGAATCATCGTCGCTAAATCCACTCATCATGCTCCTAACTAGCCTTATGACGTTGATTTCATGGCTGAGTGATATTCCATTGTGCCAAGTACCACCATTTGTTTATCCATTTTTCTCTTTCCTGGGATATTGAAGGTGTACTGAAGTGGAGGTTCTTGGAAACAGAGCAGCCGTAAAGTTTGGGGTGCCTGTGTCTTGTTGATTTTTAGTTTTCCCAATTTATACGCCCTTGAGTGGAAGTGCCCTATGCTCTCTAAGCTGTGTTTATTACTTGTTTCAGGACACACCTTACACTTCTCCAGAGTGCCTGTTGGCAATTTACATCCCGCCCATCAGCGTAGCAAGGCTCCCATACCTCCATGGCCTGTCCTGCTTTTCTGGTTTTTACACTTTTTTCAGCATGGCATTTTTGACCGAGGGCAAGCGAGACTTCTTTGTAGCACTGATTTGCCCTTCTGGCTTGCTTGGTTGGCCAAAAAGGGCGTATGCGTTTTTTCCTGAATATATTCAGGAAAAAACGCATACGCCCTTTTTGGCCAAGGGCATCATTGTCAACGTTTTGCCGCTTTTCATATGCTTTAAAGCCGAGTCGAATCTACCTCCTGAAATCTGTTTCCTGCAAATCTGCCTTGCTTTCAAATCCTCTTCGTTGCCTTCCCTCAATATATTTGTGGACGAGAGTTCTCATTTATAACTCTGCAAGTTTGTGAATTGTAGTGACCCTGAGCTCCATTTGTCTCCTCGCTTTTTTGGGAGCTGGTCGCAAAAGCGCAGGATTGCTTCAGGCCCTATTTTGGTTCTGGGGGGCAGGCTGAGCCTGTGGTTCATTCTTCTTCCTGATGGGAAAATGGAGTGACCTGTGCCTGTCCCTACACCTAGGGCTAGTCTCTCGTTGGTTCCCCGTCTTCCCGTTCATCCTCAGGACAAATTGCAACCTGTACGAAACAGGAGGTTAAAGGTGCCGATTCTCCAAGTAGGGAGATGGTTAGTCAAGTGGCTGGAATGGCGAACCCGAGCACAAGGAGATTAGAAATGAGGTGCGTTTTAGAAACCTTTCCCGATCTCACGGCATACCATCTTCTGGGTTTCCCATTCATGATTTGATGTAGGAAGATGCCCTTGTACCTGGAGATTTGAGACCCATGGGGTCTGTACCCCGCGGTGTTACTTTAAAGTATCTGCGTTTGCTCACCCAACGTCACCAATCCTCTCAGCCCCAAGAGTGTCCAGCCTTATGTCTCATCCAGCTGTGCGTCTAGATATGGTCAATCCAGGTTGCATCAGAGACCCTGAACGGATTTTGTAAGAATTTCTCTCTCTTTCACTGTCTTTGTTTTGTGGGTTTTTTAAAATAATTTATGTTTAGAATGGGGCTTGGCTGCTTTTCCCTGCTGTGTTTATGCCGTTTTACACCCTCTTGATTCACTTGCAGAGAGATATCGATACATAGGTTTTCAGATTCTTACTAGTCAGATATATTCTTGTGCAGTTACTAGGGGGTGTTGAGTCCAGTTCACTGAGCAGGGAGTAGGCCTTGTCTACTAAATACTTGGCTTATGGAGCGGTCTCTGAGCTAATTTCAAACCCTTGTTTTATGCATCACCCTACCTCACCTTTCCCGTTAAGCAGCCATAGTGTGTCCTCTAAAGGTGTGACTCTGTTCTGTTTTGTAATTCAGTTCAAGTGTAGCGATTTTGACATTCCCTGTATAAGCGATATCTTAGGATATGTGTCTTTTTCTGTGTGACTTATTTCACTTAGAATCATCGTCGCTATATCCACTCATCATGCTGCTAACTAGCCTTATGACATTGATTTCATGGCTGAGTGATATTCCATTGTGCCAAGTACCACCATTTGTTTATCCATTTTTCTCTTTCCTGGGATATTGAAGGTGTACGGAAGTGGAGGTTCTTGGAAACAGAGCAGCCGTAAAGTTTGGGGTGCCTGTGTCTTGTTGATTTTTAGTTTTCCCAATTTATACGCCCATGAGTGGAAGTGCCCTATGCTCTCTACGCTGTGTTTATTACTTGTTTCAGGACACACCGTACACTTCTCCAGAGTGCCTGTTGGCAATTTACATCCCGCCCATCAGCGTAGCAAGGCTCCCATGTCTCCATGGCCTGTCCTGCTTTTCTGGTTTTTACACTTTGTTCAGCATGGCCCTTTTGACCGAGGGCAAGCGAGACTTCTTTGTAGCGCTGATTTGCCCTTCCGGCTTGCTTGGTTGGCCAAAAAGGGCGTATGCGTTTTTTCCTGAATATATTCAGGAAAAAACGCATACGCCCTTTTTGGCCAAGGGCATCATTGTCAACGTTTTGCCGCTTTTCATGTGCTTTAAAGGCGAGTCGAATCTACCTCCTGAAATCTGTTTCCTGCAAATCTGCCTTGCTTTCAAATCCTCTTCGTTGCCTTCCCTCAATATATTTGTGGACGAGAGTTCTCATTTATAACTCTGCACGTTTGTGAATTGCAGTGCCCCTGAGCTCCATTTGTCTACTCGCTTTTTTGGGAGCTGGCCGCAAAAGCGCAGGATTGCTTCAGGCCCTATTCGGCTTCCAGGGGTCGCCGGAGCCTGTGGTTCATTCTTCTTCCTGATGGGAAAATGGAGTGACCTGTGCCTGTCCCAACACCTAGGGCTAGTCTCTCGTTGGTTGCCCGTCTTCCCGTTCATCCTCAGGACAAATTGCAACCTGTACGAAACAGGAGGTTAAAGGTGCTGATTCTCCAAGTAGGGAGATGGTTAGTCAAGCGGCTGGAATGGCGAACCCGAGCACAAGGAGAGGAGAAATGAGGTGCGTTTTAGAAACCTTTCCCGATCTCACGGCATACCATCTTCTGGGTTTCCCAAGCATGTTTTGATGTAGGAAGATGCCCTTGTACCTGGATATTTGAGACCCATGGGGTGGGTACCCCGCGGTGTTACTTTAAAGTATCTGTGTTTGCTCACCCAACCTCACCAATCCTCTCAGCCCCAAGAGTGTCCAGCCTTATGTCTCATCCAGCTGTGGGTCTAGATATGGTCAATCCAGGTTGCATCAGAGACCCTGAACGGATTTTGTAAGAATTTCTCTCTCTTTCACTGTCTTTGTTTTGTGGGTTTTTTAAAGTAATTTATGTTTAGAATCGGGCTTGGCTGCTTTTCCCTGCTGTGTTGATGCCGCTTTCCACCTTCTTGATTCACTTGCACAGAGATATCGATACATAGGTTTTCAGATTCTTACTAGTCAGATATATTCTTGTGCGGTTACTAGGGGGTGTTGAGTCCAGTTCACTGAGCAGGGAGTAGGCCTTGTCTATTACATATTTGGCTTATGGAGCGGTCTCTGAGCTAATTTCAAACCCTTGTTCTACGCATCACCCCACCTCACCTTTCCCGTTAAGCAGCCATAGTGTGTCTTCTAATGGTATGACTCTGTTCTGTTTTGTAATTCAGTTCAAATGTAGCGATTTTGACATTCCCTCTCTAAGCGATACCTTAGGATAAGTGGCTTTTTCTGTGTGACTTATTTCACTTAAAATCATAGTCGCTAAATCCACTCATCATGCTGCTAACTAGCCTTATGACATTGATTTCATGGCTGAGTGATATTCCATTGTGCCAAGTACCAGCATTTCTTTATCCATTTTTCTCATTCCTGGGATATTGAAGGTGTACCGAAGTGGAGGTTCTTGGAAACAGAGCAGCCGTAAATTTTGGGGTGCCTGTGTCTTGTTGATTTTTAGGTTTCCCAATTTATACGCCCATGAGTGGAAGTGCCCTATGCTCTCTAAGCTGTGTTTATTATTTGTTTCAGGACACACCGTACACTTCTGCAGAGTGCCTGTTGGCAATTTACATCCCGCCCATCAGCGTAACAAGGCTCCCATGTCTCCATGGCCTGTCCTGCTTTTCTGGTTTTTACGATTTTTCAGCATGGCCCTTTTGACAGAGGGCAAGCGAGACTTCATTGTAGCGCTGATTTGCCCTTCCAGCTTGCTTGGTTGGCCAAAAAGGGCGTATGCGTTTTTTCCTGAATATATTCAGGAAAAAACGCATACGCCCTTTTTGGCCAAGGGCATCATTGTCAACGTTGTCCGCTTTTCATGTGCTTTAAAGGCGAGTCGAATCTACCTACTGAAATCTGTTTCCTGCAAATCTGCCTTGCTTTCAAATCCTCTTCGTTGCCTTCCCTCAATATATTTGTGGACGAGAGTTCTCATTTATAACTCTGCACGTTTGTGAATTGCAGTGCCCCTGAGCTCCATTTGTCTACTCGCTTTTTTGGAGCTGGCCGCAAAAGCGCAGGATTGCTTCAGGCCCTATTTTGGTTCTGGGGGGCAGGCTGAGCCTGTGGTTCATTCTTCTTCCTGATTGGAAAATGGTGTGACCTGTGCCTGTCCCATCACCTAGGGCTAGTCTCTCGTTGGTTCCCCGTCTTCCTGTTCATCCTCAGGACAAATTGCAACCTGTACGAAACAGGAGGTTAAAGGTGCTGATTCTCCAAGTAGGGAGATGGTTAGTCAAGTGGCTGGAATGGCGAACCCGAGCACAAGGAGAGGAGAAATGAGGTGCGTTTTAGAAACCTTTCCCGATATCACGGCATACCATCTTCTGGGTTTCCCATGCATGTTTTGATGTAGGAAGATGCCCTTGAACCTGGAGATTTGAGACCCATGGGGTGGGTACCGCACGGTATTACTTTAAAGTATCTGCGTTTGCTCACCCAACCTCACCAATCCTCTCAGCCCCACGAGTGTCCAGCCTTTTGTCTCATCCAGCTGTGCGTCTAGATATGGTCAATCCAGGTTTCAACAGAGACCCTGAACGGGTTTTGTAAGAATTTCTCTCTCTTTCACTGTCTTTGTTTTGAGGGTTTTTCAAAGTAATTTATGTTTAGAATGGGGCTTGGCTGCTTTTCCCTGCTGTGTTTATGCCGCTTTACACCCTCTTGATTCACTTGCAGAGAGATATCGATACATAGGTTTTCAGATTCTTACTAGTCAGATATATTCTTGTGCGGTTACTAGGGGGTGTTGAGTCCAGTTCACTGAGCACGGAGTAGGCCTTGTCTATTACATATTTGGCTTATGGAGCGGTGTCTGAGCTAATTTCAAACCCTTGTTTTATGCATCACCCCACATCACCTTTCCACTTAAGCAGCCATAGTGTGTCTTCTAAAGGTGTGACTCTGTTCTGTTTTGTAATTCAGTTCAAGTGTAGCGATTTTGACATTCCCTCTCTAAGTGATATCTTAGGATAGGTGTCTTTTTCTGTGTGACTTATTTCACTTAGAATCATCGTCGCTAAATCCACTCATCATGCTCCTAACTAGCCTTATGACATTGATTTCATGGCTGAGTGATATTCCATTGTGCCAAGTACCACCATTTGTTTATCCATTTTTCTCTTTCCTGGGATATTGAAGGTGTACTGAAGTGGAGGTTCTTGGAAACAGAGCAGCCGTAAAGTTTGGGGTGCCTGTGTCTTGTTGATTTTTAGTTTTCCCAATTTATACGCCCATGAGTGGAAGTGCCCTATGCTCTCTAAGCTGTGTTTATTACTTGTTTCAGGACACACCTTACACTTCTCCAGAGTGCCTGTTGGCAATTTACATCCCGCCCATCAGCGTAGCAAGGCTCCCATATCTCCATGGCCTGTCCTGCTTTTCTGGTTTTTACACTTTTTTCAGCATGGCATTTTTGACCGAGGGCAAGCGAGACTTCTTTGTAGCACTGATTTGCCCTTCTGGCTTGCTTGGTTGGCCAAAAAGGGCGTATGCGTTTTTCCCTGAATATATTCAGGAAAAAACGCATACGCCCTTTTTGGCCAAGGGCATCATTGTCAACGTTTTGCTGCTTTTCACGTGCTTTAAAGCCGAGTCGAATCTACCTCCTGAAATCTGTTTCCTGCAAATCTGCCTTGCTTTCAAATCCTCTTCGTTGCCTTCCCTCAATATATTTGTGGACGAGAGTTCTCATTTATAACTCTGCACGTTTGTGAATTGCAGTGACCCTGAGCTCCATTTGTCTCCTCGCTTTTTTGGGAGCTGGTCGCAAAAGCGCAGGATTGCTTCAGGCCCTATTTTGGTTCTGGGGGTCAGGCTGAGCCTGTGGTTCATTCTTCTTCCTGATGGGAAAATGGAGTGAGCTGTGCCTGTCCCTACACCTAGGGCTAGTCTCTCGTTGGTTCCCCGTCTTCCCGTTCATCCTCAGGACAAATTGCAACCTGTACGAAACAGGAGGTTAAAGGTGCCGATTCTCCAAGTAGGGAGATGGTTAGTCAAGCGGCTGGAATGGCGAACCCGAGCACAAGGAGAGGAGAAATGAGGTGCGTTTTAGAAACCTTTCCCGATCTCACGGCATACCATCTTCTGGGTTTCCAAAGCATGTTTTGATGTAGGAAGATGCCCTTGTACCTGGAGATTTGAGACCCATGGGGTGGGTACCCCGCGGTGTTACTTTAAAGTATCTGCGTTTGCTCACCCAACCTCACCAATCCTCTCAGCCCCAAGAGTGTCCAGCCTTATGTCTCATCCAGCTGTGGGTCTAGATATGGTCAATCCAGGTTGCATCAGAGACCCTGAACGGATTTTGTAAGAATTTCTCTCTCTTTCACTGTCTTTGTTTTGTGGGTTTTTTAAAGTAATTTATGTTTAGAATGGGGCTTGGCTGCTTTTCCCTGCTGTGTTTATGCCGCTTTCCACCTTCTTGATTCACTTGCACAGAGATATCGATACATAGGTTTTCAGATTCTTACTAGTCAGATATATTCTTGTGCGGTTACTAGGGGGTGTTGAGTCCAGTTCACTGAGCAGGGAGTAGGCCTTGTCTATTACATATTTGGCTTATGGAGCGGTCTCTGAGCTAATTTCAAACCCTTGTTCTACACATCACCCCACCTCACCTTTCCCGTTAAGCAGCCATAGTGTGTCTTCTAATGGTGTGACTCTGTTCTGTTTTGTAATTCAGTTCAAGTGTAGCGATTTTGACATTCCCTCTATAAGCGATATCTTAGGATAAGTGTCTTTTTCTGAGTGACTTATTTCACTTAGAATCATCGTCACTGAATCCACTCATCATGCTGCTAACTAGCCTTATGACATTGATTTCATGGCTGAGTGATATTCCATTGTGCCAAGTCCCACCATTTCTTTATCCATTTTTCTCTTTCCTGGGATATTGAAGGTGTACCGAAGTGGAGGTTCTTGGAAACAGAGCAGCAGTAAAGTTTGGGGTGCCTGTGTCTTGTTGATTTTTAGTTTTCCCAATTTATACGCCCATGAGTGGAAGTGCCCTATGCTCTCTAAGCTGTGTTTATTACTTGTTTCAGGACACACCGTACACTTCTCCAGAGTGCCTGTTGGCAATTTACATCCTGCCCATCAGCGTAGCAAGGCTCCCATGTCTCCATGGCCTGTCCTGCTTTTCTGGTTTTTACACTTTTTTCAGCATGGCCCTTTTGACCGAGGGCAAGCGAGACTTCTTTGTAGCGCTGAGTTGCCCTTCCGGCTTGCTTGGTTGGCCAAAAAGGGCGTATGCGTTTTTCCCTGAATATATTCAGGAAAAAACGCATACGCCCTTTTTGGCCAAGGGCATCATTGTCAACGTTTTGCCACTTTTCATATGCTTTAAAGCCGAGTCGAATCTACCTCCTGAAATCTGTTTCCTGCAAATCTGCCTTGCTTTCAAATCCTCTTCGTTGCCTTCCCTCAATATATTTGTGGACGAGAGTTCTCATTTATAACTCTGCAAGTTTGTGAATTGCAGTGACCCTGAGCTCCATTTGTCTCCTCGCTTTTTTGGGAGCTCGTCGCAAAAGCGCAGGATTGCTTCAGGCCCTATTTTGGTTCTGGGGGGCAGGCTGAGCCTGTGGTTCATTCTTCTTCCTGATGGGAAAATGGAGTGACCTGTGCCTGTCCCTACACCTAGGGCTAGTCTCTCGTTGGTTCCCCGTCTTCCCGTTCATCCTCAGGACAAATTGCAACCTGTACGAAACAGGAGGTTAAAGGTGCCGATTCTCCAAGTAGGGAGATGGTTAGTCAAGTGGCTGGAATGGCGAACCCGAGCACAAGGAGAGGAGAAATGAGGTGCGTTTTAGAAACATTTCCCGATCTCACGGCATACCATCTTCTGGGTTTCCCATGCATGTTTTGATGTAGGAAGATGCCCTTGTACCTGGAGATTTGAGACCCATGGGGTGTGTACCCCGCGGTGTTACTTTAAAGTATCTGCGTTTGCTCACCCAACGTCACCAATCCTCTCAGCCCCAAGAGTGTGCAGCCTTATGTTTCATCCAGCTGTGGGTCTAGATATGGTCAATCCAGGTTGCATCAGAGACCCTGAACGGATTTTGTAAGAATTTCTCTCTCTTTCACTGTCTTTGTTTTGTGGGTTTTTTAAAATAATTTATGTTTAGAATGGGGCTTGGCTGCTTTTCCCTGCTGTGTTTATGCCGTTTTACACCCTCTTGATTCACTTGCAGAGAGATATCGATACATAGGTTTTCAGATTCTTACTAGTCAGATATATTCTTGTGCAGTGACTAGGGGTTGTTGAGTCCAGTTCACTGAGCAGGGAGTAGGCCTTGTCTACTAAATACTTGGCTTATGGAGCAGTCTCTGAGCTAATTTCAAACCCTTGTTTTATGCATCACCCTACCTCACCTTTCCCGTTAAGCAGCCATAGTGTGTCTTCTAAAGGTGTGACTCTGTTCTGTTTTGTAATTCAGTTCAAGTGTAGTGATTTTGACATTCCCTGTATAAGCGATATCTTAGGATATGTGTCTTTTTCTGTGTGACTTATTTCACTTAGAATCATCGTCGCTAAATCCACTCATCATGCTGCTAACTAGCCTTATGACATTGATTTCATGGCTGAGTGATATTCCATTGTGCCAAGTACCACCATTTCTTTATCCATGTTTCTCTTTCTGGGATATTGAAGGTGTACCGAAGTGGAGGTTCTTGGAAACAGAGCAGCCGTAAAGTTTGGGGTGCCTGTGTCTTGTTGATTTTTAGTTTTCCCAATTTATACGCCCATGAGTGGAAGTGCCCTATGCTCTCTACGCTGTGTTTATTACTTGTTTCAGGACACACCGTACACTTCTCCAGAGTGCCTGTTGGCAATTTACATCCCGCCCATCAGCGTAGCAAGGCTCCCATGTCTCCATGGCCTGTCCTGCTTTTCTGGTTTTTACACTTTGTTCAGCATGGCCCTTTTGACCGAGGGCAAGCGAGACTTCTTTGTAGCGCTGATTTGCCCTTCCGGCTTGCTTGGTTGGCCAAAAAGGGCGTATGCGTTTTTTCCTGAATATATTCAGGAAAAAACGCATACGCCCTTTTTGGCCAAGGGCATCATTGTCAACGTTTTGCCGCTTTTCATGTGCTTTAAAGGCGAGTCGAATCTACCTCCTGAAATCTGTTTCCTGCAAATCTGCCTTGCTTTCAAATCCTCTTCGTTGCCTTCCCTCAATATATTTGTGGACGAGAGTTCTCATTTATAACTCTGCACGTTTGTGAATTGCAGTGCCCCTGAGATCCATTTGTCTCCTCGCTTTTTTGGGAGCTGGCCGCAAAAGCGCAGGATTGCTTCAGGCCCTATTCGGCTTCCAGGGGTCGCCGGAGCCTGTGGTTCATTCTTCTTCCTGATGGGAAAATGGAGTGACCTGTGCCTGTCCCAACACCTAGGGCTAGTCTCTCGTTGGTTGCCTGTCTTCCCGTTCATCCTCAGGACAAATTGCAACCTGTACGAAACAGGAGGTTAAAGGTGCCGATTCTCCAAGTAGGGAGATGGTTAGTCAAGCGGCTGGAATGGCGAACCCGAGCACAAGGAGAGGAGAAATGAGGTGCGTTTTAGAAACCTTTCCCGATCTCACGGCATACCATCTTCTGGGTTTCCCAAGCATGTTTTGATGTAGGAAGATGCCCTTGTACCTGGAGATTTGAGACCCATGGGGTGGGTACCCCGCGGTGTTACTTTAAAGTATCTGCATTTGCTCACCCAACCTCACCAATCCTCTCAGCCCCAAGAGTGTCCAGCCTAATGTCTCATCCAGCTGTGGATCTAGATATGGTCAATCCAGGTTGCATCAGAGACCATGAACGGATTTTGTAAGAATTTCTCTCTCTTTCACTGTCTTTGTTTTGTGGGTTTTTTAAAGTAATTTATGTTTAGAATGGGGCTTGGCTGTTTTTCCCTGCTGTGTTTATGCCGCTTTCCACCTTCTTGATTCACTTGCACAGAGATATCGATACATAGGTTTTCAGATTCTTACTAGTCAGATATATTCTTGTGCGGTTACTAGGGGGTGTTGAGTCCAGTTCACTGAGCAGGGAGTAGGCCTTGTGTATTACATATTTGGCTTATGGAGCGGTCTCTGAGCTAATTTCAAACCCTTGTTCTACACATCACCCCACCTCACCTTTCCCGTTAAGCAGCCATAGTGTGTCTTCTAATGGTGTGACTCTGTTCTGTTTTGTAATTCAGTTCAAGTGTAGCGATTTTGACATTCCCTCTATAAGCGATACCTTAGGATAAGTGGCTTTTTCTGTGTGACTTATTTCACTTAAAATCATCGTCGCTAAATCCACTCATCATGCTGCTAACTCGCCTTATGACATTGATTTCATGGCTGAGTGATATTCCATTGTGCCAAGTACCAGCATTTCTTTATCCATTTTTCTCTTTCCTGGGATATTGAAGGTGTACCGAAGTGGAGGTTCTTGGAAACAGAGCAGCCGTAAAGTTTGGGGTGCCTGTGTCTTGTTGATTTTTAGGTTTCCCAATTTATACGCCCATGAGTGGAAGTGTCCTATGCTCTCTAAGCTGTGTTTATTATTTGTTTCAGGACACACCGTACACTTCTCCAGAGTGCCTGTTGGCAATTTACATCCCGCCCATCAGCGTAACAAGGCTCCCATGTCTCCATGGCCTGTCCTGCTTTTCTGGTTTTTACGCTTTTTTCAGCATGGCCCTTTTGACAGAGGGCAAGCGAGACTTCATTGTAGCGCTGATTTGCCCTTCCGGCTTGCTTGGTTGGCCAAAAAGGGCGTATGCGTTTTTTCCTGAATATATTCAGGAAAAAACGCATACGCCCTTTTTGGCCAAGGGCATCATTGTCAACGTTGTCCGCTTTTCATGTGCTTTAAAGGCGAGTCGAATCTACCTCCTGAAATCTGTTTCCTGCAAATCTGCCTTGCTTTCAAATCCTCTTCGTTGCCTTCCCTCAATATATTTGTGGACGAGAGTTCTCATTTATAACTCTGCACGTTTGTGAATTGCAGTGCCCCTGAGCTCCATTTGTCTACTCGCTTTTTTGGAGCTGGCCGCAAAAGCGCAGGATTGCTTCAGGCCCTATTTTGGTTCTGGGGGGCAGGCTGAGCCTGTGATTAATTCTTCTTCCTGATTGGAAAATGGTGTGACCTGTGCCTGTCCCATCACCTAGGGCTAGTCTCTCGTTGGTTCCCCGTCTTCCTGTTCATCCTCAGGACAAATTGCAACCTGTACGAAACAGGAGGTTAAAGGTGCTGATTCTCCAAGTAGGGAGATGGTTAGTCAAGTGGCTGGAATGGCGAACCCGAGCACAAGGAGACGAGAAATGAGGTGCGTTTTAGAAACATTTCCCGATATCACGGCATACCATCTTCTGGGTTTCCCATGCATGTTTTGATGTAGGAAGATGCCCTTGAACCTGGAGATTTGAGACCCATGGGGTGGGTACCGCACGGTATTACTTTAAAGTATCTGCGTTTGCTCACCCAACCTCACCAATCCTCTCAGCCCCACGAGTGTCCAGCCTTTTGTCTCATCCAGCTGTGCGTCTAGATATGGTCAATCCAGGTTTCAACAGAGACCCTGAACGGGTTTTGTAAGAATTTCTCTCTCTTTCACTGTCTTTGTTTTGAGGGTTTTTCAAAGTAATTTATGTTTAGAATGGGGCTTGGCTGCTTTTCCCTGCTGTGTTTATGCCGCTTTACACCCTCTTGATTCACTTGCAGAAAGATATCGATACATAGGTTTTCAGATTCTTACTAGTCAGATATATTCTTGTGCGGTTACTAGGGGGTGTTGAGTCCAGTTCACTGAGCACGGAGTAGGCCTTGTCTATTACATATTTGGCTTATGGAGCGGTGTCTGAGCTAATTTCAAACCCTTGTTTTATGCATCACCCCACATCACCTTTCCCCTTAAGCAGCCATAGTGTGTCTTCTAAAGGTGTGACTCTGTTCTGTTTTGTAATTCAGTTCAAGTGTAGCGATTTTGACATTCCCTGTATAAGCGATATCTTAGGATATGTGTCTTTTTCTGTGTGACTTATTTCACTTAGAATCATCGTCGCTATATCCACTCATCATGCTGCTAACTAGCCTTATGACATTGATTTCATGGCTGTGTGTTATTCCATTGTGCCAAGTACCACCATTTGTTTATCCATTTTTCTCTTTCCTGGGATATTGAAGGTGTACCGAAGTGGAGGTTCTTGGAAACAGAGCAGCCGTAAAGTTTGGGGTGCCTGTGTCTTGTTGATTTTTAGTTTTCCCAATTTATACGCCCATGAGTGGAAGTGCCCTATGCTCTCTACGCTGTGTTTATTACTTGTTTCAGGACACACCGTACACTTCTCCAGAGTGCCTGTTGGCAATTTACATCCCGCCCATCAGCGTAGCAAGGCTCCCATGTCTCCATGGCCTGTCCTGCTTTTCTGGTTTTTACACTTTGTTCAGCATGGCCCTTTTGACCGAGGGCAAGCGAGACTTCTTTGTAGCGCTGATTTGCCCTTCCGGCTTGCTTGGTTGGCCAAAAAGGGCGTATGCGTTTTTTCCTGAATATATTCAGGAAAAAACGCATACGCCCTTTTTGGGCAAGGGCATCATTGTCAACGTTTTGCCGCTTTTCATGTGCTTTAAAGGCGAGTCGAATCTACCTCCTGAAATCTGTTTCCTGCAAATCTGCCTTGCTTTCAAATCCTCTTCGTTGCCTTCCCTCAATATATTTGTGGACGAGAGTTCTCATTTATAACTCTGCACGTTTGTGAATTGCAGTGCCCCTGAGCTCCATTTGTCTACTCGCATTTTTGGGAGCTGGCCGCAAAAGCGCAGGATTGCTTCAGGCCCTATTCGGCTTCCAGGGGTCGCCGGAGCCTGTGGTTCATTCTTCTTCCTGATGGGAAAATGGAGTGACCTGTGCCTGTCCCAACACCTAGGGCTAGTCTCTCGTTGGTTGCCCGTCTTCCCGTTCATCCTCAGGACAAATTGCAACCTGTACGAAACAGGAGGTTAAAGGTGCCGATTTTCCAAGTAGGGAGATGGTTAGTCAAGCGGCTGGAATGGCGAACCCGAGCACAAGGAGAGGAGAAATGAGGTGCGTTTTAGAAACCTTTCCCGATCTCACGGCATACCATCTTCTGGGTTTCCCAAGCATGTTTTGATGTAGGAAGATGCCCTTGTACCTGGAGATTTGAGACCCATGGGGTGGGTACCCCACGGTGTTACTTTAAAGTATCTGCGTTTGCTCACCCAACCTCACCAATCCTCTCAGCCCCAAGAGTGTCCAGCCTTATGTCTCATCCAGCTGTGGGTCTAGATATGGTCAATCCAGGTTGCATCAGAGACCCTGAACGGATCTTGTAAGAATTTCTCTCTCTTTCACTGTCTTTGTTTTGTCGGTTTTTTAAAGTAATTTATGTTTAGAATGGGGCTTGGCTGCTTTTCCCTGCTGTGTTTATGCCGCTTTCCACCTTCTTGATTCACTTGCACAGAGATATCGATACATAGGTTTTCAGATTCTTACTAGTCAGATATATTCTTGTGCGGTTACTAGGGGGTGTTGAGTCCAGTTCACTGAGCAGGGAGTAGGCCTTGTCTATTACATATTTGGCTTATGGAGCGGTCTCTGAGCTAATTTCAAACCCTTGTTCTACACATCACCCCACCTCACCTTTCCCGTGAAGCAGCCATAGTGTGTCTTCTAATGGTGTGACTCTGTTCTGTTTTGTAATTCAGTTCAAGTGTAGCGATTTTGACATTCCCTCTATAAGCGATATCTTAGGATAAGTGTCTTTTTCTGAGTGATTTATTTCACTTAGAATCATCGTCACTGAATCCACTCATCATGCTGCTAACTAGCCTTATGACATTGATTTCATGGGTGAGTGATATTCCATTGTGCCAAGTCCCACCATTTCTTTATCCATTTTTCTCTTTCCTGGGATTTTGAAGGTGTACCGAAGTGGAGGTTCTTGGAAACAGAGCAGCCGTAAAGTTTGGGGTGCCTGTGTCTTGTTGATTTTTAGTTTTCCCAATTTATACGCCCATGAGTGGAAGTGCCCTATGCTCTCTAAGCTGTGTTTATTACTTGTTTCAGGACACACCGTACACTTCTCCAGAGTGCCTGTTGGCAATTTACATCCCGCCCATCAGCGTAGCAAGGCTCCCATGTCTCCATGGCCTGTCCTGCTTTTCTGGTTTTTACACTTTTTTCAGCATGGCCCTTTTGACCGAGGGCAAACGAGACTTCTTTGTAGCGCTGATTTGCCCTTCCGGCTTGCTTGGTTGGCCTAAAAGGGCGTATGCGTTTTTTCCTGAATATATTCAGGAAAAAACGCATACGCCCTTTTTGGCCAAGGGCATCATTGTCAACGTTTTGCCGCTTTTCATGTCCTTTAAAGGCAAGTCGAATCTACCTCCTGAAATCTGTTTCCTGCAAATCTGCCTTGCTTTCAAATCCTCTTCGTTGCCTTCCCTCAATATATTTGTGGACGAGAGTTCTCATTTATAACTCTGCACGTTTGTGAATTGCAGTTCCCCTGAGCTCCATTTGTCTACTCGCTTTTTTGGGAGCTGGCTGCAAAAGCGCATGTTTGCTTCATGCCCTATTTGGTTCTGGGGGGCAGGCTGAGCCTGTGGTTCATTCTTCTTCCTGATGGGAAAATGGAGTGACCTGTGGCTATCCCAACACCTAGGGCTAGTCTCTCGTTGGTTCCCCGTCTTCCCGTTCATCCTCAGGACAAATTGCAACCTGTACGAAACAGGAGGTTAAAGGTGCTGAATCTCCAAGTAGGGAGATGGTTAGTCAAGCGGCTGGAATGGCGAACCCGAGCACAAGGAGAGGAGAAATGAGGTGCGTTTTAGAAACCTTTCCTGATCTCACGGCATACCATCTTCTGGGTTTCCCAAGCATGTTTTGATGTAGGAAGATGCCCTTGTACCTAGAGATTTGAGACCCATGGGGTGGGTACCCCGCGGTGTTAATTTAAAGTATCTGTGTTTGCTCACCCAACCTCACCAATCCTCTCAGCCCCAAGAGTGTCCAGCCTTATGTCTCATCCAGCTGTGGGTCTAGATATGGTCAATCCAGGTTGCATCAGAGACCCTGAACGGTTTTGTAAGAATTTCTCTCTCTTTCACTGTCTTTGTTTTGTGGGTTTTTTAAAGTAATTTATGTTTAGAATGGGGCTTGGCTGCTTTTCCCTGCTGTGTTTATGCCGCTTTCCACCCTCTTGATTCACTTGCAGAGAGATATCGATACATAGGTTTTCAGATTCTTACTAGTCAGATATATTCTTGTGCGGTGACTAGGGGGTGTTGAGTCCAGTTCACTGAGCAGGGAGTAGGCCTTGTCTATTACATATTTGGCTTATGGAGCGGTCTCTGAGCTAATTTCAAACCCTTGTTCTACGCATCACCCCACCTCACCTTTCCCGATAAGCAGCCATAGTGTGTCTTCTAAAGGTGTGACTCTGTTCTGTTTTGTAATTCAGTTCAAGTGTAGCGATTTTGACATTCCCTCTATAAGCGATATCTTAGGATAAGTGTCTTTTTCTGAGTGACTTATTTCACTTAGAATCATCGTCACTGAATCCACTCATCATGCTGCTAACTAGCCTTATGACATTGATTTCATGGCTGAGTGATATTCCATTGTGCCAAGTACCACCATTTGTTTATCCATTTTTCTCTTTCCTGGGATATTGAAGGTGTACTGAAGTGGAGGTTCTTGGAAACAGAGCAGCCGTAAAGTTTGGGGTGCCTGTGTCTTGTTGATTTTTAGTTTTCCCAATTTATACGCCCATGAGTGGAAGTGCCCTATGCTCTCTACGCTGTGTTTATTACTTGTTTCAGGACACACCATACTCTTCTCCAGAGTGCCTGTTGGCAATTTACATCCCGCCCATCAGCGTAGCAAGGCTCCCATGTCTCCATGGCCTGTCCTGCTTTTCTGGTTTTTACACTTTGTTCAGCATGGCCCTTTTGACCGAGGGCAAACGAGACTTCTTTGTAGCGCTGATTTGCCCTTCCGGCTTGCTTGGTTGGCCAAAAAGGGCGTATGCGTTTTTTCCTGAATATATTCAGGAAAAAACGCATACGCCCTTTTTGGCCAAGGGCATCATTGTCAATGCTTTGCCGCTTTTCATGTGCTTCAAAGGCGAGTCGAATCTACCTCCTGAAATCTGTTTCCTGCAAATCTGCCTTGCTTTCAAATCCTCTTCTTTGCCTTCCCTCAATATATTTGTGGACGAGAGTTCTCATTTATAACTCTGCACGTTTGTGAATTGCAGTGCCCCTGAGCTCCATTTGTCTCCTCGCTTTTTTGGGAGCTGGCCGCAAAAGCGCAGGATTGCTTCAGGCCCTATTTTGGTTCTGGGGGGCAGGCTGAGCCTGTGGTTCATTCTTCTTCCTGATGGGAAAATGGAGTGACCTGTGCCTGTCCCAACACCTAGGGCTAGTCTCTCGTTGGTTGCCCGTCTTCCCGTTCATCCTCAGGACAAATTGCAACCTGTACGAAACAGGAGGTTAAAGGTGCCGATTCTCCAAGTAGGGAGATGGTTAGTCAAGCGGCTGGAATGGCGAACCCGAGCACAAGGAGAGGAGAAATGAGGTGCGTTTTAGAAACCTTTCCCGATCTCACGGCATACCATCTTCTGGGTTTCCCAAGCATGTTTTGATGTAGGAAGATGCCCTTGTACCTGGAGATTTGAGACCCATGGGGTGGGTACCCCGCGGTGTTACTTTAAAGTATCTGCGTTTGCTCACCCAACCTCACCAATCCTCTCAGCCCCAAGAGTGTCCAGCCTTATGTCTCATCCAGCTGTGGGTCTAGATATGGTCAATCCAGGTTGCATCAGAGACCCTGAACGGATTTTGTAAGAATTTCTCTCTCTTTCACTGTCTTTGTTTTGTGGGTTTTTTAAAGTAATTTATGTTTAGAATGGGGCTTGGCTGCTTTTCCCTGCTGTGTTTATGCCGCTTTCCACCTTCTTGATTCACTTGCAGAGAGATATCGATACATAGGTTTTCAGATTCTTACTAGTCAGATATATTCTTGTGCGGTGACTAGGGGGTGTTGAGTCCAGTTCACTGAGCAGGGAGTAGGCCTTGTCTATTACATATTTGGCTTATGGAGCGGTCTCTGAGCTAATTTCAAACCCTTGTTCTACACATCACCCCACCTCACCTTTCCCGTTAAGCAGCCATAGTGTGTCTTCTAATGGTGTGACTCTGTTCTGTTTTGTAATTCAGTTCAAGTGTAGCGATTTTGACATTCCCTCTATAAGCGATATCTTAGGATAAGTGTCTTTTTCTGAGTGACTTATTTCACTTAGAATCATCGTCACTGAATCCACTCATCATGCTGCTAACTAGCCTTATGACATTGATTTCATGGCTGAGTGATATTCCATTGTGCCAAGTACCACCATTTGTTTATCCATTTTTCTCTTTCCTGCGATATTGAAGGTGTGCTGAAGTGGAGGTTATTGGAAACAGAGCAGCCGTAAAGTTTGGGGTGCCTGTGTCTTCTTGATTTTTAGTTTTCCCAATTTATACGCCCATGAGTGGAAGTGCCCTATGCTCTCTACACTGTGTTTATTACTTGTTTCAGGACACACCGTACTCTTCTCCAGAGTGCCTGTTGGCAATTTACATCCCGCCCATCAGCGTAGCAAGGCTCCCATGTCTCCATGGCCTGTCCTGCTTTTCTGGTTTTTACACTTTGTTCAGCATGGCCCTTTTGACCGAGGGCAAACGAGACTTCTTTGTAGCGCTGATTTGCCCTTCCGGCTTGCTTGGTTGGCCAAAAAGGGCGTATGCGTTTTTTCCTGAATGTATTCAGGAAAAAACGCATACGCCCTTTTTGGCCAAGGGCATCATTGTCAATGCTTTGCCGCTTTTCATGTGCTTCAAAGGCGAGTCGAATCTACATCCTGAAATCTGTTTCCTGCAAATCTGCCTTGCTTTCAAATCCTCTTCTTTGCCTTCCCTCAATATATTTGTGGACGAGAGTTCTCATTTATAACTCTGCACGTTTGTGAATTGCAGTGCCCCTGAGCTCCATTTGTCTATTCTCTTTTTTGGGAGCTGGCCGCAAAAGCGCAGGATTGCTTCAGGCCCTATTTTGGTTCTGGGGGGCAGGCTGAGCCTGTGGTTCATTCTTCTTCCTGATGGGAAAATGGAGTGACCTGTGCCTGTCCCAACACCTAGGGCTAGTCTCTCGTTGGTTGCCCGTCTTCCCGTTCATCCTCAGGACAAATTGCAACCTGTACGAAACAGGAGGTTAAAGGTGCCGATTCTCCAAGTAGGGAGATGGTTAGTCAAGCGGCTGGAATGGCGAACCCGAGCACAAGGAGAGGAGAAATGAGGTGCGTTTTAGAAACCTTTCCCGATCTCACGGCATACCATCTTCTGGGTTTCCCAAGCATGTTTTGATGTAGGAAGATGCCCTTGTACCTGGAGATTTGAGACCCATGGGGTGGGTACCCCGCGGTGTTACTTTAAAGTATCTGCGTTTGCTCACCCAACCTCACCAATCCTCTCAGCCCCAAGAGTGTCCAGCCTTATGTCTCATCCAGCTGTGGGTCTAGATATGGTCAATCCAGGTTGCATCAGAGACCCTGAACGGATTTTGTAAGAATTTCTCTCTCTTTCCCTGTCTTTGTTTTGTGGGTTTTTTAAAGTAATTTATGTTTAGAATGGGGCTTGGCTGCTTTTCCCTGCTGTGTTTATGCCGCTTTCCACCTTCTTGATTCACTTGCACAGAGATATCGATACATAGGTTTTCAGATTCTTACTAGTCAGATATACTCTTGTGCGGTTACTAGGGGGTGTTGAGTCCAGTTCACTGAGCAGGGAGTAGGCCTTGTCTATTACATATTTGGCTTATGGAGCGGTCTCTGAGCTAATTTCAAACCGTTTTTTTATGCGTCACCCCACCTCACCTTTCCCGTTAAGCAGCCATAGTGTGTCTTCTAAAGGTGTGACTCTGTTCTGTTTTGTAATTCAGTTCAAGTGTAGCGATTTTGACATTCCCTCTATAAGCGATATATTAGGATAAGTGTCTTTTCTGTGTGACTTATTTCACTTAGAATCATCGTACCTAAATCCACTCATCATGCTGCTAACTAGCCTTATGACATTGATTTCATGGCTGAGTGATATTCCATTGTGCCAAGTACCACCATTTGTTTATCCATTTTTCTCTTTCCTGGGATATTGAAGGTGTACTGAAGTGGAGGTTCTTGGAAACAGAGCAGCCGTAAATTTTGGGGTGCCTGTGTCTTGTTGATTTTTAGTTTTCCCAATTTATACGCCCATGAGTGGAAGTGCCCTATGCTCTCTAAGCTGTGTTTATTACTTGTTTCAGGACACACCGTACACTTCTCCAGAGTGCCTATTGGCAATTTACATCCCGCCCATCAGCGTAGCAAGGCTCCCATGTCTCCATGGCCTGTCCTGCTTTTCTGGTTTTTACGCTTTTTTCAGCATGGCCCTTTTGAACAAGGGCAAGCGAGACTTCTTTGTAGCGCTGATTTGCCCTTCCGGCTTGCTTCGTTGGCCAAAAAGGGCGTATGCGTTTTTTCCTGAATATATTCAGGAAAAAACGCATACGCCCTTTTTGGACAAGGGCATCATTGTCAACGTTTTGCCGCTTTTCATGTGCTTTAAAGGCGAGTCGAATCTACCTCCTGAAATTTGTTTCCTGCAAATCTGACTTGCTTTCAAATCGTCTTCGTTGCCTTCCCTCAATATATTTGTGGACGAGAGTTATCATTTATAACTCTGCACGTTTGTGAATTGCAGTGCCCCTGAGCTCCATTTGTCTACTCGCTTTTTTGGGAGCTGGGCGCAAAAGCGCAGGATTGCTTCAGGCCCTATTTTGGTTCTGGGGGGCAGGCTGAGCCTGTGGTTCATTCTTCTTCCTGATGGGAAAATGGAGTGACCTGTGCCTGTCCCAACACCTAGGACTAGTCTCTCGTTGGTTCCCCATCTTCCTGTTCATCCTCATGACAAATTGCAACCTGTACGAAACAGGAGGTTAAAGGTGCTGATTCTCCAAGTAGGGAGTTGGTTAGTCAAGCGGCTGGAATGGCGAACCCGAGCACAAGGAGAGGAGAAATGAGGTGCGTTTTAGAAACCTTTCCCGATCTCACGGCATACCATCTTCTGGGTTTCCCAAGCATGTTTTGATGTAGGAAGATGCCCTTGTACCTAGAGATTTGAGACCCATGGGGTGGGTACCCCGCGGTGTTACTTTAAAGTATCTGTGTTTGCTCACCCAACCTCACCAATCCTCTCAGCCCCAAGAGTGTCCAGCCTTATGCCTCATCCAGCTGTGGGTCTAGATATGGTCAATCCAGGTTGCATCAGAGACCCTGAACGGTTTTGTAAGAATTTCTCTCTCTTTCACTGTCTTTGTTTTGTGGGTTTTTTAAAGTAATTTATGTTAAGAATGGGGCTTGGCTGCTTTTCCCTGCTGTGTTTATGCCGCTTTCCACCCTCTTGATTCACTTGCAGAGAGATATCGATACATAGGTTTTCAGATTCTTACTAGTCAGATATATTCTTGTGCGGTGACTAGGGTGTGTTGAGTCCAGTTCACTGAGCAGGGAGTAGGCCTTGTCTATTACATATTTGGCTTATGGAGCGGTCTCTGAGCTAATTTCAAACCCTTGTTCTACGCATCACCCCACCTCACCTTTCCCGATAAGCAGCCATAGTGTGTCTTCTAATGGTGTGAATCTGTTCTGTTTTGTAATTCAGTTCAAGTGTAGCGATTTTGACATTCGCTCTATAAGCGATATCTTAGGATAAGTGTCTTTTTCTGTGTGACTTATTTCACTTAGAATCATCGTACCTAAATCCACTCATCATGCTGCTAACTAGCCTTATGACATTGATTTCATGGCTGAGTGATATTCCATTGTGCCAAGTACCACCATTTCTTTATCCATTTTTCTCTTCCCTGGGATATTGAAGGTGTACCAAAGTGCAGGTTCTTGGAAACAGAGCAGCCGTAAAGTTTGTGGTGCCTGTGTCTTGTTGATTTTTAGTTTTCCCAATTTATATGCCCATGAGTGGAAGTGCCCTATGCTCTCTCAGCTGTGTTTATTACTTGTTTCAGGACACACCGTACACTTCTCCAGAGTGCCTGTTGGCAATTTACATCCCGCCCATCAGCGTAGCAAGGCTCCCATGTCTCCATGGCCTGTCCTGCTTTTCTGGTTTTTACACTTTGTTCAGCATGGCCCTTTTGACCGAGGGCAAGCGAGACTTCTTTGTAGCGCTGATTTGCCCTTCCGGCTTGCTTGGTTGGCCAAAAAGGGCGTATGCGTTTTTTCCTGAATATATTCAGGAAAAAACGCATACGCCCTTTTTGGGCAAGGGCATCATTGTCAACGTTTTGCCGCTTTTCATGTGCTTTAAAGGCGAGTCGAATCTACCTCCTGAAATCTGTTTCCTGCAAATCTGCCTTGCTTTCAAATCCTCTTCGTTGCCTTCCCTCAATATATTTGTGGACGAGAGTTCTCATTTATAACTCTGCACGTTTGTGAATTGCAGTGCCCCTGAGCTCCATTTGTCTACTCGCATTTTTGGGAGCTGGCCGCAAAAGCGCAGGATTGCTTCAGGCCCTATTCGGCTTCCAGGGGTCGCCGGAGCCTGTGGTTCATTCTTCTTCCTGATGGGAAAATGGAGTGACCTGTGCCTGTCCCAACACCTAGGGCTAGTCTCTCGTTGGTTGCCCGTCTTCCCGTTCATCCTCAGGACAAATTGCAACCTGTACGAAACAGGAGGTTAAAGGTGCCGATTTTCCAAGTAGGGAGATGGTTAGTCAAGCGGCTGGAATGGCGAACCCGAGCACAAGGAGAGGAGAAATGAGGTGCGTTTTAGAAACCTTTCCCGATCTCACGGCATACCATCTTCTGGGTTTCCCAAGCATGTTTTGATGTAGGAAGATGCCCTTGTACCTGGAGATTTGAGACCCATGGGGTGGGTACCCCACGGTGTTACTTTAAAGTATCTGCGTTTGCTCACCCAACCTCACCAATCCTCTCAGCCCCAAGAGTGTCCAGCCTTATGTCTCATCCAGCTGTGGGTCTAGATATGGTCAATCCAGGTTGCATCAGAGACCCTGAACGGATCTTGTAAGAATTTCTCTCTCTTTCACTGTCTTTGTTTTGTCGGTTTTTTAAAGTAATTTATGTTTAGAATGGGGCTTGGCTGCTTTTCCCTGCTGTGTTTATGCCGCTTTCCACCTTCTTGATTCACTTGCACAGAGATATCGATACATAGGTTTTCAGATTCTTACTAGTCAGATATATTCTTGTGCGGTTACTAGGGGGTGTTGAGTCCAGTTCACTGAGCAGGGAGTAGGCCTTGTCTATTACATATTTGGCTTATGGAGCGGTCTCTGAGCTAATTTCAAACCCTTGTTCTACACATCACCCCACCTCACCTTTCCCGTGAAGCAGCCATAGTGTGTCTTCTAATGGTGTGACTCTGTTCTGTTTTGTAATTCAGTTCAAGTGTAGCGATTTTGACATTCCCTCTATAAGCGATATCTTAGGATAAGTGTCTTTTTCTGAGTGATTTATTTCACTTAGAATCATCGTCACTGAATCCACTCATCATGCTGCTAACTAGCCTTATGACATTGATTTCATGGGTGAGTGATATTCCATTGTGCCAAGTCCCACCATTTCTTTATCCATTTTTCTCTTTCCTGGGATTTTGAAGGTGTACCGAAGTGGAGGTTCTTGGAAACAGAGCAGCCGTAAAGTTTGGGGTGCCTGTGTCTTGTTGATTTTTAGTTTTCCCAATTTATACGCCCATGAGTGGAAGTGCCCTATGCTCTCTAAGCTGTGTTTATTACTTGTTTCAGGACACACCGTACACTTCTCCAGAGTGCCTGTTGGCAATTTACATCCCGCCCATCAGCGTAGCAAGGCTCCCATGTCTCCATGGCCTGTCCTGCTTTTCTGGTTTTTACACTTTTTTCAGCATGGCCCTTTTGACCGAGGGCAAACGAGACTTCTTTGTAGCGCTGATTTGCCCTTCCGGCTTGCTTGGTTGGCCTAAAAGGGCGTATGCGTTTTTTCCTGAATATATTCAGGAAAAAACGCATACGCCCTTTTTGGCCAAGGGCATCATTGTCAACGTTTTGCCGCTTTTCATGTCCTTTAAAGGCAAGTCGAATCTACCTCCTGAAATCTGTTTCCTGCAAATCTGCCTTGCTTTCAAATCCTCTTCGTTGCCTTCCCTCAATATATTTGTGGACGAGAGTTCTCATTTATAACTCTGCACGTTTGTGAATTGCAGTTCCCCTGAGCTCCATTTGTCTACTCGCTTTTTTGGGAGCTGGCTGCAAAAGCGCATGTTTGCTTCATGCCCTATTTGGTTCTGGGGGGCAGGCTGAGCCTGTGGTTCATTCTTCTTCCTGATGGGAAAATGGAGTGACCTGTGGCTATCCCAACACCTAGGGCTAGTCTCTCGTTGGTTCCCCGTCTTCCCGTTCATCCTCAGGACAAATTGCAACCTGTACGAAACAGGAGGTTAAAGGTGCTGAATCTCCAAGTAGGGAGATGGTTAGTCAAGCGGCTGGAATGGCGAACCCGAGCACAAGGAGAGGAGAAATGAGGTGCGTTTTAGAAACCTTTCCTGATCTCACGGCATACCATCTTCTGGGTTTCCCAAGCATGTTTTGATGTAGGAAGATGCCCTTGTACCTAGAGATTTGAGACCCATGGGGTGGGTACCCCGCGGTGTTAATTTAAAGTATCTGTGTTTGCTCACCCAACCTCACCAATCCTCTCAGCCCCAAGAGTGTCCAGCCTTATGCCTCATCCAGCTGTGGGTCTAGATATGGTCAATCCAGGTTGCATCAGAGACCCTGAACGGTTTTGTAAGAATTTCTCTCTCTTTCACTGTCTTTGTTTTGTGGGTTTTTTAAAGTAATTTATGTTTAGAATGGGGCTTGGCTGCTTTTCCCTGCTGTGTTTATGCCGCTTTCCACCCTCTTGATTCACTTGCAGAGAGATATCGATACATAGGTTTTCAGATTCTTACTAGTCAGATATATTCTTGTGCGGTGACTAGGGGGTGTTGAGTCCAGTTCACTGAGCAGGGAGTAGGCCTTGTCTATTACATATTTGGCTTATGGAGCGGTCTCTGAGCTAATTTCAAACCCTTGTTCTACGCATCACCCCACCTCACCTTTCCCGATAAGCAGCCATAGTGTGTCTTCTAAAGGTGTGACTCTGTTCTGTTTTGTAATTCAGTTCAAGTGTAGCGATTTTGACATTCCCTCTATAAGCGATATCTTAGGATAAGTGTCTTTTTCTGAGTGACTTATTTCACTTAGAATCATCGTCACTGAATCCACTCATCATGCTGCTAACTAGCCTTATGACATTGATTTCATGGCTGAGTGATATTCCATTGTGCCAAGTACCACCATTTGTTTATCCATTTTTCTCTTTCCTGGGATATTGAAGGTGTACTGAAGTGGAGGTTCTTGGAAACAGAGCAGCCGTAAAGTTTGGGGTGCCTGTGTCTTGTTGATTTTTAGTTTTCCCAATTTATACGCCCATGAGTGGAAGTGCCCTATGCTCTCTACGCTGTGTTTATTACTTGTTTCAGGACACACCGTACTCTTCTCCAGAGTGCCTGTTGGCAATTTACATCCCGCCCATCAGCGTAGCAAGGCTCCCATGTCTCCATGGCCTGTCCTGCTTTTCTGGTTTTTACACTTTGTTCAGCATGGCCCTTTTGACCGAGGGCAAACGAGACTTCTTTGTAGCGCTGATTTGCCCTTCCGGCTTGCTTGGTTGGCCAAAAAGGGCGTATGCGTTTTTTCCTGAATATATTCAGGAAAAAACGCATACGCCCTTTTTGGCCAAGGGCATCATTGTCAATGCTTTGCCGCTTTTCATGTGCTTCAAAGGCGAGTCGAATCTACCTCCTGAAATCTGTTTCCTGCAAATCTGCCTTGCTTTCAAATCCTCTTCTTTGCCTTCCCTCAATATATTTGTGGACGAGAGTTCTCATTTATAACTCTGCACGTTTGTGAATTGCAGTGCCCCTGAGCTCCATTTGTCTCCTCGCTTTTTTGGGAGCTGGCCGCAAAAGCGCAGGATTGCTTCAGGCCCTATTTTGGTTCTGGGGGGCAGGCTGAGCCTGTGGTTCATTCTTCTTCCTGATGGGAAAATGGAGTGACCTGTGCCTGTCCCAACACCTAGGGCTAGTCTCTCGTTGGTTGCCCGTCTTCCCGTTCATCCTCAGGACAAATTGCAACCTGTACGAAACAGGAGGTTAAAGGTGCCGATTCTCCAAGTAGGGAGATGGTTAGTCAAGCGGCTGGAATGGCGAACCCGAGCACAAGGAGAGGAGAAATGAGGTGCGTTTTAGAAACCTTTCCCGATCTCACGGCATACCATCTTCTGGGTTTCCCAAGCATGTTTTGATGTAGGAAGATGCCCTTGTACCTGGAGATTTGAGACCCATGGGGTGGGTACCCCGCGGTGTTACTTTAAAGTATCTGCGTTTGCTCACCCAACCTCACCAATCCTCTCAGCCCCAAGAGTGTCCAGCCTTATGTCTCATCCAGCTGTGGGTCTAGATATGGTCAATCCAGGTTGCATCAGAGACCCTGAACGGATTTTGTAAGAATTTCTCTCTCTTTCACTGTCTTTGTTTTGTGGGTTTTTTAAAGTAATTTATGTTTAGAATGGGGCTTGGCTGCTTTTCCCTGCTGTGTTTATGCCGCTTTCCACCTTCTTGATTCACTTGCAGAGAGATATCGATACATAGGTTTTCAGATTCTTACTAGTCAGATATATTCTTGTGCGGTGACTAGGGGGTGTTGAGTCCAGTTCACTGAGCAGGGAGTAGGCCTTGTCTATTACATATTTGGCTTATGGAGCGGTCTCTGAGCTAATTTCAAACCCTTGTTCTACACATCACCCCACCTCACCTTTCCCGTTAAGCAGCCATAGTGTGTCTTCTAATGGTGTGACTCTGTTCTGTTTTGTAATTCAGTTCAAGTGTAGCGATTTTGACATTCCCTCTATAAGCGATATCTTAGGATAAGTGTCTTTTTCTGAGTGACTTATTTCACTTAGAATCATCGTCACTGAATCCACTCATCATGCTGCTAACTAGCCTTATGACATTGATTTCATGGCTGAGTGATATTCCATTGTGCCAAGTACCACCATTTGTTTATCCATTTTTCTCTTTCCTGGGATATTGAAGGTGTGCTGAAGTGGAGGTTATTGGAAACAGAGCAGCCGTAAAGTTTGGGGTGCCTGTGTCTTCTTGATTTTTAGTTTTCCCAAATTATACGCCCATGAGTGGAAGTGCCCTATGCTCTCTACACTGTGTTTATTACTTGTTTCAGGACACACCGTACTCTTCTCCAGAGTGCCTGTTGGCAATTTACATCCCGCCCATCAGCGTAGCAAGGCTCCCATGTCTCCATGGCCTGTCCTGCTTTTCTGGTTTTTACACTTTGTTCAGCATGGCCCTTTTGACCGAGGGCAAACGAGACTTCTTTGTAGCGCTGATTTGCCCTTCCGGCTTGCTTGGTTGGCCAAAAAGGGCGTATGCGTTTTTTCCTGAATGTATTCAGGAAAAAACGCATACGCCCTTTTTGGCCAAGGGCATCATTGTCAATGCTTTGCCGCTTTTCATGTGCTTCAAAGGCGAGTCGAATCTACCTCCTGAAATCTGTTTCCTGCAAATCTGCCTTGCTTTCAAATCCTCTTCTTTGCCTTCCCTCAATATATTTGTGGACGAGAGTTCTCATTTATAACTCTGCACGTTTGTGAATTGCAGTGCCCCTGAGCTCCATTTGTCTATTCTCTTTTTTGGGAGCTGGCCGCAAAAGCGCAGGGTTGCTTCAGGCCCTATTTTGGTTCTGGGGGGCAGGCTGAGCCTGTGGTTCATTCTTCTTCCTGATGGGAAAATGGAGTGACCTGTGCCTGTCCCAACACCTAGGGCTAGTCTCTCGTTGGTTGCCCGTCTTCCCGTTCATCCTCAGGACAAATTGCAACCTGTACGAAACAGGAGGTTAAAGGTGCCGATTCTCCAAGTAGGGAGATGGTTAGTCAAGCGGCTGGAATGGCGAACCCGAGCACAAGGAGAGGAGAAATGAGGTGCGTTTTAGAAACCTTTCCCGATCTCACGGCATACCATCTTCTGGGTTTCCCAAGCATGTTTTGATGTAGGAAGATGCCCTTGTACCTGGAGATTTGAGACCCATGGGGTGGGTACCCCGCGGTGTTACTTTAAAGTATCTGCGTTTGCTCACCCAACCTCACCAATCCTCTCAGCCCCAAGAGTGTCCAGCCTTATGTCTCATCCAGCTGTGGGTCTAGAAATGGTCAATCCAGGTTGCATCAGAGACCCTGAACGGATTTTGTAAGAATTTCTCTCTCTTTCACTGTCTTTGTTTTGTGGGTTTTTTAAAGTAATTTATGTTTAGAATGGGGCTTGGCTGCTTTTCCCTGCTGTGTTTATGCCGCTTTCCACCTTCTTGATTCACTTGCACAGAGATATCGATACATAGGTTTTCAGATTCTTACTAGTCAGATATACTCTTGTGCGGTTACTAGGGGGTGTTGAGTCCAGTTCACTGAGCAGGGAGTAGGCCTTGTCTATTACATATTTGGCTTATGGAGCGGTCTCTGAGCTAATTTCAAACCGTTTTTTTATGCGTCACCCCACCTCACCTTTCCCGTTAAGCAGCCATAGTGTGTCTTCTAAAGGTGTGACTCTGTTCTGTTTTGTAATTCAGTTCAAGTGTAGCGATTTTGACATTCCCTCTATAAGCGATATATTAGGATAAGTGTCTTTTCTGTGTGACTTATTTCACTTAGAATCATCGTACCTAAATCCACTCATCATGCTGCTAACTAGCCTTATGACATTGATTTCATGGCTGAGTGATATTCCATTGTGCCAAGTACCACCATTTGTTTATCCATTTTTCTCTTTCCTGGGATATTGAAGGTGTACTGAAGTGGAGGTTCTTGGAAACAGAGCAGCCGTAAATTTTGGGGTGCCTGTGTCTTGTTGATTTTTAGTTTTCCCAATTTATACGCCCATGAGTGGAAGTGCCCTATGCTCTCTACGCTGTGTTTATTACTTGTTTCAGGACACACCGTACACTTCTCCAGAGTGCCTATTGGCAATTTACATCCCGCCCATCAGCGTAGCAAGGCTCCCATGTCTCCATGGCCTGTCCTGCTTTTCTGGTTTTTACGCTTTTTTCAGCATGGCCCTTTTGAACAAGGGCAAGCGAGACTTCTTTGTAGCGCTGATTTGCCCTTCCGGCTTGCTTCGTTGGCCAAAAAGGGCGTATGCGTTTTTTCCTGAATATATTCAGGAAAAAACGCATACGCCCTTTTTGGACAAGGGCATCATTGTCAACGTTTTGCCGCTTTTCATGTGCTTTAAAGGCGAGTCGAATCTACCTCCTGAAATTTGTTTCCTGCAAATCTGACTTGCTTTCAAATCGTCTTCGTTGCCTTCCCTCAATATATTTGTGGACGAGAGTTATCATTTATAACTCTGCACGTTTGTGAATTGCAGTGCCCCTGAGCTCCATTTGTCTACTCGCTTTTTTGGGAGCTGGGCGCAAAAGCGCAGGATTGCTTCAGGCCCTATTTTGGTTCTGGGGGGCAGGCTGAGCCTGTGGTTCATTCTTCTTCCTGATGGGAAAATGGAGTGACCTGTGCCTGTCCCAACACCTAGGACTAGTCTCTCGTTGGTTCCCCATCTTCCTGTTCATCCTCATGACAAATTGCAACCTGTACGAAACAGGAGGTTAAAGGTGCTGATTCTCCAAGTAGGGAGTTGGTTAGTCAAGCGGCTGGAATGGCGAACCCGAGCACAAGGAGAGGAGAAATGAGGTGCGTTTTAGAAACCTTTCCCGATCTCACGGCATACCATCTTCTGGGTTTCCCAAGCATGTTTTGATGTAGGAAGATGCCCTTGTACCTAGAGATTTGAGACCCATGGGGTGGGTACCCCGCGGTGTTACTTTAAAGTATCTGTGTTTGCTCACCCAACCTCACCAATCCTCTCAGCCCCAAGAGTGTCCAGCCTTATGCCTCATCCAGCTGTGGGTCTAGATATGGTCAATCCAGGTTGCATCAGAGACCCTGAACGGTTTTGTAAGAATTTCTCTCTCTTTCACTGTCTTTGTTTTGTGGGTTTTTTAAAGTAATTTATGTTAAGAATGGGGCTTGGCTGCTTTTCCCTGCTGTGTTTATGCCGCTTTCCACCCTCTTGATTCACTTGCAGAGAGATATCGATACATAGGTTTTCAGATTCTTACTAGTCAGATATATTCTTGTGCGGTGACTAGGGTGTGTTGAGTCCAGTTCACTGAGCAGGGAGTAGGCCTTGTCTATTACATATTTGGCTTATGGAGCGGTCTCTGAGCTAATTTCAAACCCTTGTTCTACGCATCACCCCACCTCACCTTTCCCGATAAGCAGCCATAGTGTGTCTTCTAATGGTGTGAATCTGTTCTGTTTTGTAATTCAGTTCAAGTGTAGCGATTTTGACATTCGCTCTATAAGCGATATCTTAGGATAAGTGTCTTTTTCTGTGTGACTTATTTCACTTAGAATCATCGTACCTAAATCCACTCATCATGCTGCTAACTAGCCTTATGACATTGATTTCATGGCTGAGTGATATTCCATTGTGCCAAGTACCACCATTTCTTTATCCATTTTTCTCTTCCCTGGGATATTGAAGGTGTACCAAAGTGCAGGTTCTTGGAAACAGAGCAGCCGTAAAGTTTGTGGTGCCTGTGTCTTGTTGATTTTTAGTTTTCCCAATTTATATGCCCATGAGTGGAAGTGCCCTATGCTCTCTCAGCTGTGTTTATTACTTGTTTCAGGACACACCGTACACTTCTCCAGAGTGCCTGTTGGCAGTTTACATCCCGCCCATCAGCGTAGCAAGGCTCCCATGTCTCCATGGCCTGTCCTGCTTTTCTGGTTTTTACAGTTTGTTCAGCATGGCCCTTTTGACCGAGGGCAAGCGAGACTTCTTTGTAGCGCTGATTTGCCCTTCCAGCTTGCTTGGTTGGCCAAAAAGGGCGTATGCGTTTTTTCCTGAATATATTCAGGAAAAAACGCATACGCCCTTTTTGGCCAAGGGCATCATTGTCAACGTTTTGCCGCTTTTCATGTGCTTTAAAGGCGAGTCGAATCTACCTCCTGAAATTTGTTTCCTGCAAATCTGCCTTGCTTTCAAATCGTCTTCGTTGCCTTCCCTCAATATATTTGTGGACGAGAGTTATCATTTATAACTCTGCACGTTTGTGAATTGCAGTGCCCCTGAGCTCCATTTGTCTACTCGCTTTTTTGGGAGCTGGCCGCAAAAGCGCAGGATTGCTTCAGGCCCTATTTTGGTTCTGGGGGGCAGGCTGAGCCTGTGGTTCATTCTTCTTCCTGATGGGAAAATGGAGTGACCTGTGCCTGTCCCAACACCTAGGGCTAGTCTCTCGTTGGTTCCCCATCTTCCTGTTCATCCTCATGACAAATTGCAACCTGTACGAAACAGGAGGTTAAAGATGCTGATTCTCCAAGTAGGGAGTTGGTTAGTCAAGCGGCTGGAATGGCGAACCCGAGCACAAGGAGAGGAGAAATGAGGTGCGTTTTAGAAACATTTCCCGATCTCACGGCATACCATCTTCTGGGTTTCCCATGCATGTTTTGATGTAGGAAGATGCCCTTGTACCTGGAGATTTGAGACCCATGGGGTGGGTACCCCGCAGTATTACTTTAAAGTATCTGCGTTTGATCACCCAACCTCACAAATCCTCTCAGCCCCAAGAGTGTCCAGCCTTATGTCTCATCCAGCTGTGGATCTAGATATGGTCGAACCAGGTGGCATCAGAGCCCCTGAACTGATTTTGTAAGAATTTCTCTCTCTTTCACTGTCTTTGTTTTGTGGGTTTTTTAAAGTAATTTATGTTTAGAATGGGTCTTGGCTGCTTTTCCCTGCTGTGTTTATGCCGCTTTCCACCTTCTTGATTCACTTGCACAGAGATATCGATACATAGGTTTTCAGATTCTTACTAGTCAGATATACTCTTGTGCGGTTACTAGGTGGTGTTGAGTCCAGTTCACTGAGCAGGGAGTAGGCCTTGTCTATTACATATTTGGCTTATGGAGCGGTCTCTGAGGTAATTTCAAACCGTTTTTTTATGCATCACCCCACCTCACCTTTCCCGTTAAGCAGCCATAGTGTGTCTTCTAAAGGTGTGACTCTGTTCTGTTTTGTAATTCAGTTCAAGTGTAGCGATTTTGACATTCCCTCTATAAGCGATATCTTAGGATAAGTGTCTTTTCTGTGTGACTTATTTCACTTAGAATCATCGTACCTAAATCCACTCATCATGCTGCTAACTAGCCTTATGACATTGATTTCATGGCTGAGTGATATTCCATTGTGCCAAGTACCACCATTTCTTTATCCATTTTTCTCTTTCCTGGGATATTGAAGGTGTACTGAAGTGGAGGTTCTTGGAAACAGAGCAGCCGTAAAGTTTGGGGTGCCTGTGTCTTGTTGATTTTTAGTTTTCCCAATTTATACGCCCATGAGTGGAAGTGCCCTATGCTCTCTAAGCTGTGTTTATTACTTGTTTCAGGACACACCGTACACTTCTCCAGAGTGCCTATTGGCAATTTACATCCCGCCCATCAGCGTAGCAAGGCTCCCATGTCTCCATGGCCTGTCCTGCTTTTCTGGTTTTTACGCTTTTTTCAGCATGGCCCTTTTGAACAAGGGCAAGCGAGACTTCTTTGTAGCGCTGATTTGCCCTTCCGTCTTGCTTGGTTGGCCAAAAAGGGCGTATGCGTTTTTTCCTGAATATATTCAGGAAAAAACGCATACGCCCTTTTTGGCCAAGGGCATCATTGTCAACGTTTTGCCGCTTTTCACGTGCTTTAAAGGCGAGTCGAATCTACCTCCTGAAATCTGTTTCCTGCAAATCTGCCTTGCTTTCAAATCCTCTTCGTTACCTTCCCTCAATATATTTGTGGACGAGAGTTATCATTTATAACTCTGCATGTTTGTGAATTGCAGTGCCCTGAGCTCCATTTGTCTACTTGCTTTTTTGGGAGCTGGCCGCAAAAGCGCAGGATTGCTTCTGGCCCTATTTTGGTTCTGGTGGGCAGGGTGAGCCTGTGGTTCATTCTTCTTCCTGATTGGAAAATGGAGTGACCTGTGCCTGTCCCAACACCTAGGGCTAGTCTCTCGTTGATTCCCTGTCTTCCCGTTCATCCTCAGGACAAATTGCAACCTGTACGAAACAGGAGGTTAAAGGTGCTGATTCTCCAAGTAGGGAGATGTTTAGTCAAGCGGCTGGAATGGCGAACCGAGCAAAAGGGGTGGAGAAATGAGGTGCGTTTTAGAAGCCTTTCCCGATCTCAGGGCATACCATCTTCTGGGTTTCCCATGCATGTTTTGATGTAGGAAGATGCCCTTGTACCCGGAGATTTGAGACCCATTGGGTGGGTACCCTGCGGTATTACTTTAACGTATCTGCGTTTGCTCACCCAACCTCACCAATCCTCTCAGCCCCAAGAGTGTCCAGCCTTATGCCTCATCCAGCTGTGGGTCTAGATATGGTCAATCCAGGTTGCATCAGAGACCCTGAACGGTTTTGTAAGAATTTCTCTCTCTTTCACTGTCTTTGTTTTGTGGGTTTTTTAAAGTAATTTATGTTAAGAATGGGGCTTGGCTGCTTTTCCCTGCTGTGTTTATGCCGCTTTCCACCCTCTTGATTCACTTGCAGAGAGATATCGATACATAGGTTTTCAGATTCTTACTAGTCAGATATATTCTTGTGCGGTGACTAGGGGGTGTTGAGTCCAGTTCACTGAGCAGGGAGTAGGCCTTGTCTATTACATATTTGGCTTTTGGAGCGGTCTCTGAGCTAATTTCAAACCCTTGTTCTACGCATCACCCCACCTCACCTTTCCCGATAAGCAGCCATAGTGTGTCTTCTAAAGGTGTGACTCTGTTCTGTTTTGTAATTCAGTTCAAGTGTAGCGATTTTGACATTCCCTCTATAAGCGATATCTTAGGATAAGTGTATTTTTCTGAGTGACTTATTTCACTTAGAATCATCGTCACTGAATCCACTCATCATGCTGCTAACTAGCCTTATGACATTGATTTCATGGCTGAGTGATATTCCATTGTGCCAAGTACCACCATTTGTTTATCCATTTTTCTCTTTCCTGGGATATTGAAGGTGTACTGAAGTGGAGGTTCTTGGAAACAGAGCAGCCGTAAAGTTTGGGGTGCCTGTGTCTTGTTGATTTTTAGTTTTCCCAATTTATACGCCCATGAGTGGAAGTGCCCTATGCTCTCTACGATGTATTTATTACTTGTTTCAGGACACACCGTACTCTTCTCCAGAGTGCCTGTTGGCAATTTACATCCCGCCCATCAGCGTAGCAAGGCTCCCATGTCTCCATGGCCTGTCCTGCTTTTCTGGTTTTTACACTTTGTTCAGCATGGCCCTTTTGACCGAGGGCAAGCGAGACTTCTTTGTAGCGCTGATTTGCCCTTCCAGCTTGCTTGGTTGGCCAAAAAGGGCGTATGCGTTTTTTCCTGAATATATTCAGGAAAAAACGCATACGCCCTTTTTGGCCAAGGGCATCATTGTCAATGCTTTGCCGCTTTTCATGTGCTTCAAAGGCGAGTCGAATCTACCTCCTGAAATCTGTTTCCTGCAAATCTGCCTTGCTTTCAAATCCTCTTCTTTGCCTTCCCTCAATATATTTGTGGACGAGAGTTCTCATTTATAACTCTGCACGTTTGTGAATTGCAGTGCCCCTGAGCTCCATTTGTCTCCTCGCTTTTTTGGGAGCTGGCCGCAAAAGCGCAGGATTGCTTCAGGCCCTATTTTGGTTCTGGGGGGCAGGCTGAGCCTGTGGTTCATTCTTCTTCCTGATGGGAAAATGGAGTGACCTGTGCCTGTCCCAACACCTAGGGCTAGTCTCTCGTTGGTTGCCCGTCTTCCCGTTCATCCTCAGGACAAATTGCAACCTGTACGAAACAGGAGGTTAAAGGTGCCGATTCTCCAAGTAGGGAGATGGTTAGTCAAGCGGCTGGAATGGCGAACCCGAGCACAAGGAGAGGAGAAATGAGGTGCGTTTTAGAAACCTTTCCCGATCTCACGGCATACCATCTTCTGGGTTTCCCAAGCATGTTTTGATGTAGGAAGATGCCCTTGTACCTGGAGATTTGAGACCCATGGGGTGGGTACCCCGCGGTGTTACTTTAAAGTATCTGTGTTTGCTCACCCAACCTCACCAATCCTCTCAGCCCCAAGAGTGTCCAGCCTTATGCCTCATCCAGCTGTGGGTCTAGATATGGTCAATCCAGGTTGCATCAGAGACCCTGAACGGTTTTGTAAGAATTTCTCTCTCTTTCACTGTCTTTGTTTTGTGGGTTTTTTAAAGTAATTTATTTTTAGAATGGGGCTTGGCTGCTTTTCCCTGCTGTGTTTATGCTGCTTTCCACCCTCTTGATTCACTTGCAGAGAGATATCGATACATAGGTTTTCAGATTCTTACTAGTCAGATATATTCTTGTGCGGTGACTAGGGGATGTTGAGTCCAGTTCACTGAGCAGGGAGTAGGCCTTGTCTATTACATATTTGGCTTATGGAGCGGTCTCTGAGCTAATTTCAAACCCTTGTTCTACGCATCACCCCACCTCACCTTTCCCGATAAGCAGCCATAGTGTGTCTTCTAAAGGTGTGATTCTGTTCTGTTTTGTAATTCAGTTCAGGTGTAGCGATTTTGACATTCCCTCTATAAGCGATATCTTAGGATAAGTGTCTTTTTCTGTGTGACTTATTTCACTTAGAATCATCGTACCTAAATCCACTCATCATGCTGCTAACTTGCCTTATGACATTGATTTCATGGCTGAGTGATATTCCATTGTGCCAAGTACCACCATTTCTTTATCCATTTTTCTCTTCCCTGGGATATTGAAGGTGTACCAAAGTGCAGGTTCTTGGAAACAGAGCAGCCGTAAAGTTTGTGGTGCCTGTGTCTTGTTGATTTTTAGTTTTCCCAATTTATATGCCCATGAGTGGAAGTGCCCTATGCTCTCTCAGCTGTGTTTATTACTTGTTTCAGGACACACCGTACACTTCTCCAGAGTGCCTGTTGGCAATTTACATCCCGCCCATCAGCGTAGCAAGGCTCCCATGTCTCCATGGCCTGTCCTGCTTTTCTGGTTTTTACAGTTTGTTCAGCATGGCCCTTTTGACCGAGGGCAAGCGAGACTTCTTTGTAGCGCTGATTTGCCCTTCCAGCTTGCTTGGTTGGCCAAAAAGGGCGTATGCGTTTTTTCCTGAATATATTCAGGAAAAAACGCATACGCCCTTTTTGGCCAAGGGCATCATTGTCAACGTTTTGCCGCTTTTCACGTGCTTTAAAGGCGAGTCGAATCTACCTCCTGAAATCTGTTTCCTGCAAATCTGCCTTGCTTTCAAATCCTCTTCGTTACCTTCCCTCAATATATTTGTGGACGAGAGTTATCATTTATAACTCTGCATGTTTGTGAATTGCAGTGCCCTGAGCTCCATTTGTCTACTCGCTTTTTTGGGAGCTGGCCGCAAAAGCGCAGGATTGCTTCTGGCCCTATTTTGGTTCTGGTGGGCAGGGTGAGCCTGTGGTTCATTCTTCTTCCTGATTGGAAAATGGAGTGACCTGTGCCTGTCCCAACACCTAGGGCTAGTCTCTCGTTGATTCCCTGTCTTCCCGTTCATCCTCAGGACAAATTGCAACCTGTACGAAACAGGAGGTTAAAGGTGCTGATTCTCCAAGTAGGGAGATGTTTAGTCAAGCGGCTGGAATGGCGAACCGAGCAAAAGGGGTGGAGAAATGAGGTGCGTTTTAGAAGCCTTTCCCGATCTCAGGGCATACCATCTTCTGGGTTTCTCATGCATGTTTTGATGTAGGAAGATGCCCTTGTACCCGGAGATTTGAGCCCCATTGGGTGGGTACCCTGCGGTATTACTTTAACGTATCTGCGTTTGCTCACCCAACCTCACCAATCCTCTCAGCCCCAAGAGTGTCCAGCCTTATGCCTCATCCAGCTGTGGGTCTAGATATGGTCAATCCAGGTTGCATCAGAGACCCTGAACGGTTTTGTAAGAATTTCTCTCTCTTTCACTGTCTTTGTTTTGTGGGTTTTTTAAAGTAATTTATGTTAAGAATGGGGCTTGGCTGCTTTTCCCTGCTGTGTTTATGCCGCTTTCCACCCTCTTGATTCACTTGCAGAGAGATATCGATACATAGGTTTTCAGATTCTTACTAGTCAGATATATTCTTGTGCGGTGACTAGGGGGTGTTGAGTCCAGTTCACTGAGCAGGGAGTAGGCCTTGTCTATTACATATTTGGCTTTTGGAGCGGTCTCTGAGCTAATTTCAAACCCTTGTTCTACGCATCACCCCACCTCACCTTTCCCGATAAGCAGCCATAGTGTGTCTTCTAAAGGTGTGACTCTGTTCTGTTTTTTAATTCAGTTCAAGTGTAGCGATTTTGACATTCCCTCTATAACCGATGTCTTGGGATAAGTGTCTTTTTCTGTGTGACTTATTTCACTTAGAATCATCGTACCTAAATCCACTCATCATGCTGCTAACTAGCCTTATGACATTGATTTCATGGCTGAGTGATATTCCATTGGGCCAAGTCCCACCATTTCTTTATCCATTTTTCTCTTTCCTGGGATATTGAAGGTGTACCAAAGTGGAGGTTCTTGGAAACAGAGCAGCCGTAAAGTTTGGGGTGCCTGTGTCTTGTTGATTTTTAGTTTTCCCAATTCATACGCCCATGAGTGGAAGTGCCCTATGCTCTCTAAGCTGTGTTTATTACTTGTTTCAGGACACACCATACACTTCTCCAGAGTGCCTGTTGGCAATTTACATCCCGCCCATCAGCGTAGCAAGGCTCCCATGTCTCCATGGCCTGTCCTGCTTTTCTGGTATTTACACTTTTTTCAGCATGGCCCATTTGACCGTGGGCAAGCGAGACTTCTTTGCAGCGCTGATTTGCCCTTCCGGCTTGCTTGGTTGGCCAAAAAGGGCGTATGCGTTTTTTCCTGAATATATTCAGGAAAAAACGCATACGCCCTTTTTGGCCAAGGGCATCATTGTCAATGCTTTGCCGCTTTTCATGTGCTTCAAAGGCGAGTCGAATCTACCTCCTGAAATCTGTTTCCTGCAAATCTGCCTTGCTTTCAAATCCTCTTCTTTGCCTTCCCTCAATATATTTGTGGACGAGAGTTCTCATTTATAACTCTGCACGTTTGTGAATTGCAGTGCCCCTGAGCTCCATTTGTCTCCTCGCTTTTTTGGGAGCTGGCCGCAAAAGCGCAGGATTGCTTCAGGCCCTATTTTGGTTCTGGGGGGCAGGCTGAGCCTGTGGTTCATTCTTCTTCCTGATGGGAAAATGGAGTGACCTGTGCCTGTCCCAACACCTAGGGCTAGTCTCTCGTTGGTTGCCCGTCTTCCCGTTCATCCTCAGGACAAATTGCAACCTGTACGAAACAGGAGGTTAAAGGTGCCGATTCTCCAAGTAGGGAGATGGTTAGTCAAGCGGCTGGAATGGCGAACCCGAGCACAAGGAGAGGAGAAATGAGGTGCGTTTTAGAAACCTTTCCCGATCTCACGGCATACCATCTTCTGGGTTTCCCAAGCATGTTTTGATGTAGGAAGATGCCCTTGTACCTGGAGATTTGAGACCCATGGGGTGGGTACCCCGCGGTGTTACTTTAAAGTATCTGTGTTTGCTCACCCAACCTCACCAATCCTCTCAGCCCCAAGAGTGTCCAGCCTTATGCCTCATCCAGCTGTGGGTCTAGATATGGTCAATCCAGGTTGCATCAGAGACCCTGAACGGTTTTGTAAGAATTTCTCTCTCTTTCACTGTCTTTGTTTTGTGGGTTTTTTAAAGTAATTTATTTTTAGAATGGGGCTTGGCTGCTTTTCCCTGCTGTGTTTATGCTGCTTTCCACCCTCTTGATTCACTTGCAGAGAGATATCGATACATAGGTTTTCAGATTCTTACTAGTCAGATATATTCTTGTGCGGTGACTAGGGGGTGTTGAGTCCAGTTCACTGAGCAGGGAGTAGGCCTTGTCTATTACATATTTGGCTTATGGAGCGGTCTCTGAGCTAATTTCAAACCCTTGTTCTACGCATCACCCCACCTCACCTTTCCCGATAAGCAGCCATAGTGTGTCTTCTAAAGGTGTGATTCTGTTCTGTTTTGTAATTCAGTTCAGGTGTAGCGATTTTGACATTCCCTCTATAAGCGATATCTTAGGATAAGTGTCTTTTTCTGTGTGACTTATTTCACTTAGAATCATCGTACCTAAATCCACTCATCATGCTGCTAACTTGCCTTATGACATTGATTTCATGGCTGAGTGATATTCCATTGTGCCAAGTACCACCATTTCTTTATCCATTTTTCTCTTCCCTGGGATATTGAAGGTGTACCAAAGTGCAGGTTCTTGGAAACAGAGCAGCCGTAAAGTTTGTGGTGCCTGTGTCTTGTTGATTTTTAGTTTTCCCAATTTATATGCCCATGAGTGGAAGTGCCCTATGCTCTCTCAGCTGTGTTTATTACTTGTTTCAGGACACACCGTACACTTCTCCAGAGTGCCTGTTGGCAATTTACATCCCGCCCATCAGCGTAGCAAGGCTCCCATGTCTCCATGGCCTGTCCTGCTTTTCTGGTTTTTACAGTTTGTTCAGCATGGCCCTTTTGACCGAGGGCAAGCGAGACTTCTTTGTAGCGCTGATTTGCCCTTCCAGCTTGCTTGGTTGGCCAAAAAGGGCGTATGCGTTTTTTCCTGAATATATTCAGGAAAAAACGCATACGCCCTTTTTGGCCAAGGGCATCATTGTCAACGTTTTGCCGCTTTTCATGTGCTTTAAAGGCGAGTCGAATCTACCTCCTGAAATTTGTTTCCTGCAAATCTGCCTTGCTTTCAAATCGTCTTCGTTGCCTTCCCTCAATATATTTGTGGACGAGAGTTATCATTTATAACTCTGCACGTTTGTGAATTGCAGTTCCCCTGAGCTCCATTTGTCTACTCGCTTTTTTGGGAGCTGGCTGCAAAAGCGCAGGTTTGCTTCAGGCCCTATTTTGGTTCTGGGGGGCAGGCTGAGCCTGTGGTTCATTCTTCTTCCTGATGGGAAAATGGAGTGACCTGTGGCTATCCCAACACCTAGGGCTAGTCTCTCGTTGGTTCCCCGTCTTCCCGTTCATCCTCAGGACAAATTGTAACCTGTACGAAACAGGAGGTTAAAGGTGCTGAATCTACAAGTAGGGAGATGGTTAGTCAAGCGGCTGGAATGGCGAACCCGAGCACAAGGAGAGGAGAAATGAGGTGCGTTTTAGAAACCTTTCCTGATCTCACGGCATACCATCTTCTGGGTTTCCCAAGCATGTTTTAATGTAGGAAGATGCCCTTGTACCTAGAGATTTGAGACCCATGGGGTGGGTACCCCGCGGTGTTAGTTTAAAGTATCTGTGTTTGCTCACCCAACCTCACCAATCCTCTCAGCCCCAAGAGTGTCCAGCCTTATGCCTCATCCAGCTGTGGGTCTAGATATGGTCAATCCAGGTTGCATCAGAGACCCTGAACGGTTTTGTAAGAATTTCTCTCTCTTTCACTGTCTTTGTTCTGTGGGTTTTTTAAAGTAATTTATGTTTAGAATGGGGCTTGGCTGCTTTTCCCTGCTGTGTTTATGCTGCTTTCCACCCTCTTGATTCACTTGCAGAGAGATATCGATACATAGGTTTTCAGATTCTTACTAGTCAGATATATTCTTGTGCGGTGACTAGGGGGTGTTGAGTCCAGTTCACTGAGCAGGGAGTAGGCCTTGTCTATTACATATTTGGCTTATGGAGCGGTCTCTGAGCTAATTTCAAACCCTTGTTCTCCGCATCACCCCACCTCACCTTTCCCGATAAGCAGCCATAGTGTGTCTTCTAAAGGTGTGACTCTGTTCTGTTTTGTAATTCAGTTCAAGTGTAGCGATTTTGACATTCCCTCTATAAGCGATATCTTAGGATAAGTGTCTTTTTCTGTGTGACTTATTTCACTTAGAATCTTCGTACCTAAATCCACTCATCATGCTGCTAACTAGCCTTATGACATTGATTTCATGGCTGAGTGATATTCCATTGTGCCAAGTACCACCATTTCTTTATCCATTTTTCTCTTCCCTGGGATATTGAAGGCGTACCAAAGTGCAGGTTCTTGGAAACAGAGCAGCCGTAAAGTTTGTGGTGCCTGTGTATTGTTGATTTTAATTTTCCCAATTTATACGCCCATGAGTGGAAGTGCCCTATGCTCTCTCAGCTGTGTTTATTACTTGTTTCAGGACACACCGTACATTTCTCCAGAGTGCCTGTTGGCAATTTACATCCCGCCCATCAGCGTAGCAAGGCTCCCATGTCTCCATGGCCTGTCCTGATTTTCTGGTTTTTACAGTTTGTTCAGCATGGCCCTTTTGACCGAGGGCAAGCGAGACTTCTTTGTAGCGCTGATTTGCCCTTCCAGCTTGCTTGGTTGGCCAAAAAGGGCGTATGCGTTTTTTCCTGAATATATTCAGGAAAAAACGCATACGCCCTTTTTGGCCAAGGGCATCATTGTCAACGTTTTGCCGCTTTTCATGTGCTTTAAAGGCGAGTGGAATCTTCCTCCTGAAATTTGTTTCCTGCAAATCTGCCTTGCTTTCAAATCCTCTTCGTTGCCTTCCCTCAATATATTTGTGGACGAGAGTTCTCATTTATAACTCTGCACGTTTGTGAATTGCAGTGCCCCTGAGCTCCATTTGTCTCCTCGCTTTTTTGGGAGCTGGCCGCAAAAGCGCAGGATTGCTTCAGGCCCTATTTTGGTTCTGGGGGGCAGGCTGAGCCTGTGGTTCATTCTTCTTCCTGATGGGAAAATGGAGTGACCTGTGCCTGTCCCAACACCTAGGGCTAGTCTCTCGTTGGTTCCCCATCTTCCTGTTCATCCTCATGACAAATTGCAACCTGTACGAAACAGGAGGTTAAAGGTGCTGATTCTCCAAGTAGGGAGTTGGTTAGTCAAGCGGCTGGAATGGCGAACCCGAGCACAAGGAGAGGAGAAATGAGGTGCGTTTTAGAAACATTTCCCGATCTCACGGCATACCATCTTCTGGGTTTCCCATGCATGTTTTGATGTAGGAAGATGCCCTTGTACCTGGAGATTTGAGACCCATGGGGTGGGTACCCCGCAGTATTACTTTAAAGTATCTGCGTTTGCTCACCCAACCTCACCAATCCTCTCAGCCCCAAGAGTGTCCAGCCTTATGTCTCATCGAGCTGTGGATCTAGATATGGTCGAACCAGGTGGCATCAGAGCCCCTGAATTGATTTTGTAAGAATTTCTCTCTCTTTCACTGTCTTTGTTTTGTGGGTTTTTTAAAGTAATTTATGTTTAGAATGGGTCTTGGCTGCTTTTCCCTGCTGTGTTTATGCCGCTTTCCACCTTCTTGATTCACTTGCACAGAGGTATCGATACATAGGTTTTCAGATTCTTACTAGTCAGATATATTCTTGTGCGGTGACTAGGGGGTGTTGAGTCCAGTTCACTGAGCAGGGAGTAGGCCTTGTCTATTACATATTTGGCTTATGGAGCGGTCTCTGAGCTAATTTCAAACCCTTGTTTTATGCATCACCCCACCTCACCTTTCCCGTTAAGCAGCCATAGTGTGTTTTCTAAAGGTGTGACTCTGTTTTGTTTTGTAATTCAGTTCAAGTGTAGCGATTTTGACATTCCCTCTATAAGCGATATCTTAGGATAAGTGCCTTTTTCTGTGTGACTTATTTCACTTAGAATCATCGTACCTAAATCCACTCATCATGCTGCTAACTAGCCTTATGGCATTGATTTCATGGCTGAGTGATATTCCATTGTGCCAAGTACCACCATTTCTTTATCCATTTTTCTCTTTCCTGGGATATTGAAGGTGTCCTGAAGTGGAGGTTCTTGGAAACAGAGCAGCCGTAAAGTTTGGGGTGCCTGTGTCTTGTTGATTTTTAGTTTTCCCAATTTATATGCCCATGAGTGGAAGTGCCCTATGCTCTCTAAGCTGTGTTTATTACTTGTTTCAGGACACACCGTACACTTCTCCAGAGTGCCTGTTGGCAATTTACATCCCGCCCATCAGCGTAGCAAGGCTCCCATGTCTCCATGGCCTGTCCTGCTTTTCTGGTTTTTACGCTTTTTTCAGCATGGCCCTTTTGACCGAGGGCAAGCGAGACTTCTTTGTAGCACTGATTTGCCCTTCCGGCTTGCTTGGTTGGCCAAGAAGGGCGTATGCGTTTTTTCCTGAATATATTCAGGAAAAAACGCATACGCCCTTTTTGGCCAAGGGCATCATTGTCAACGTTTTGCCGCTTTTCATGTGCTTTAAAGGCGAGTCGAATCTACCTCCTGAAATCTGTTTCCTGCAAATCTGCCTTGCTTTCAAATCCTCTTCGTTACCTTCCCTCAATATATTTGTGGACGAAAGTTATCATTTATAACTCTGCACGTTTGTGAATTGCAGTGCCCCTGAGCTCCATTTGTCTACTCGCTTTTTTGGGAGCTGGCCGCAAAAGCGCAGGATTGCTTCAGGCCCTATTTTGGTTCTGGGGGTCAGGCTGAGCCTGTGGTTCATTCTTCTTCCTGATGGGAAAATGGAGTGACCTGTGCCTGTCCCAACACCTAGGGCTAGTCTCTCGTTGATTCCCTGTCTTCCCGTTCATCCTCAGGACAAATTGCAACCTGTACGAAACAGGAGGTTAAAGGTGCTGATTCTCCAAGTAGGGAGATGTTTAGTCAAGCGGCTGGAATGGCGAACCGAGCACAAGGAGAGGAGAAATGAGGTGCGTTTTAGAAACCTTTCCCGATCTCACGGCATACCATCTTCTGGGTTTCCCATGCATGTTTTGATGTAGGAAGATGCCCTTGTACCTGGAGATTTGAGACCCATGGGGTGGGTACCCCGCGGTGTTACTTTAAAGTATCTCCCTTTGCTCACCCAACCTCACCAATCCTCTCAGCCCCAAGAGTGTCCAGCCTTATGTCTCATCCAGCTGTGGGTCTAGATATGGTCAATCCAGGTTGCATCAGAGACCCTGAACGGATTTTGTAAGAATTTCTCTCTCTTTCACTGTCTTTGTTTTGTGGGTTTTTTAAAGTAATTTATGTTTAGAATGGGGCTTGGCTCCTTTTCCCTGCTGTGTTTATGCCAATTACACCCTCTTGATTCACTTGCAGAGAGATATCGATACATAGGTTTTCAAATTCTTACTAGTTAGATATATTCTTGTGTGGTGACTAGGGGGTGTTGAGTCCAGTTCACTGAGCAGGGAGTAGGCCTTGTCTATTACATATTTGGCTTATGGAGCGGTCTCTGAGCTAATTTCAAACCCTTGTTTTATGCATCACCCCACCTCACCTTTCCCGTTAAGCAGCCATAGTGTGTCTTCTAAAGGTGTGCCTCTGTTCTGTTTTGTAATTCAGTTCAAGTGTAGCGATTTTGACATTCCCTCTATAAGCGATATCTTAGGATAAGTGTCTTTTTCTGTGTGACTTATTTCACTTAAAATCATCGTACCTAAATCCACTCATCATGCTGCTAACTAGCCTTATGACATTGATTTCATGGCTGAGTGATATTCCATTGTGCCAAGTACCACCATTTCTTTATCCATTTTTCTCTTTCCTGGGATATTGAAGGTGTACCGAAGTGGAGGTTCTTGGAAACAGAGCAGCCGTAAAGTTTGGGGTGCCTGTGTCTTGTTGATTTTTAGTTTTCCCAATTTATACGCCCATGAGTGGAAGTGCCCTATGCTCTCTAAGCTGTGTTTATTACTTGTTTCAGGACACACCGTACACTTCTCCAGAGTGCCTGTTGGCAATTTACATCCCGCCCATCAGCGTAGCAAGGCTCCCATGTCTCCATGGCCTGTCCTTCTTTTCTGGTTTTTACACTTTGTTAAGAATGGCCCTTTTGACCGATGGCAAGCGAGACTTCTTTGTAGCGCTGATTTGCCCTTCCGGGTTGCTTGGTTGGCCAAAAAGGGCGTATGCGTTTTTTCCTGAATATATTCAGGAAAAAACGCATACGCCCTTTTTGGCCAAGGGCATCATTATAAACGTTTTGCCGCTTTTCATGTGCTTTAAAGGCGAGTCGAATCTACCTCCTGAAATCTGTTTCCTGAAAATCTGCCTTGCTTCCAAATCCTCTTCGTTGCTTTCCCTCAATATATTTGTGGACGAGAGTTATCATTTATAACTCTGCACGTTTCTGAATTGCAGTGCCCCTGAGCTCCATTTGTCTACTCGCTCTTTTGGGAGCTGGCCGCAAAAGCGCAAGATTGCTTCAGGCCCTATTTTGGTTCTGGGGGGCAGGCTGAGCCTGTGGTTCATTCTTCTTCCTGATGGGAAAATGGAGTGACCTGTGCCTGTCTCAACACCTAGGGCTATTCTCTCGTTGGTACCCCGTCTTCCCGTTCATCCTCAGGACAAATTGCAACCTGTACGATACAGGAGGTTAAAGATGCTGATTCTCCAAGTAGGGAGATGGTTAATCAAGCGGCTGGAATGGCGAACCCGAGCACAAGGAGAGGAGAAATGAGGTGCGTTTTAGAAACCTTTCCCGATCCCACGGCATACCATCTTCTGGGTTTCCCATGCATGTTTTGATGTAGGAAGATGCCCTTGACCCTGGAGATTTGGGACCCATAGAATGGGTACCACACAGTATTACTTTAAAGGTTCTACATTTGCTCACCCAACCTCAGCAATCCTCTCAGCCCCAGGAGTGTCCAGCCTTTTGTCTCATCCAGCTGTGGGTCTAAATGTGGTCAATGTAGGTTGCATCATGTCCCCTGAACGAATTTTGTAACATTTTCTTTCTGTGTCTTTTTTTTTTTTTTAATTTATTTTTATCATTTGGTAAAGGTGATTTTCAATGCTGTCTTTCTTGCTGCTGCACATCCACTTGTTTCACTTACAGAGAGACATCCGTAAATTCTTTTAAGATTCTTACCCGTCGTATATATTCTTTTCTGGTGACTAGAGTGTGCTGAGTCCACTTCTTGAGCTATAGAGTAGATTTTGTCGATTACCTATTTCATCTTTGGAATGGTATCTGTGTTAATTTCAACCCTCTGGTTTATGTCTCACCCCACCCCACCTTTCCACTTTATCAGCCATAAGTGTGTTTTGTAAATATGTGACCCTGTTTCTGTTTTGTAATTTAGTTCATGTGTATCTATTTTATATTCCACCTATAAATAGTATCTTGTGCTAAGTGTCTTTTTGTGTCTGACTTTTGTCACTTAGAATGATCTTATCTAAATCCACTCGAGTTGCTGCAACTGGCCTTATTTCATTGATTTCATAGCTGAGTACTATTCCATTGTACATAAGTACCATATCGTCTTTATCCGTTTTTTCCTTCCAAGGACATTTATATTGTTTCCAAGTCGAGGATCCTGCAAAAGTGCTGCATTAATAGTTGAAGTTCCTGTGTCCTGTTGATTTATGGTTATCCCAAAATATATCCCCAGGAGTGGTAGTGCCGTATGCTCTGTAACTCTATTGTTTTTTAATTAATTATGTAATTAATTTTGCCTGTGTTGGGTCTTCCTTATTTCGTGTGGGTTTTCTCTAGTTGCAGGAAGTTGGGGCTACTTTTCATTGAAGTGTGTGGGCTTCTCATTGCCGTGACTTCTCTTCTTGTGGTGCACTGGCTTTAGGCGTCAGGATTCAGTAGTTGTGGCTCACGGGCTCTAGAGCACAGGCTCAGTAGTTGTGGTGCATTGGTTTAGTTGCTCCGTGGCATGTGTTATCTTTCTGGACTTGGGCTCGATCCCGTGTCCTCTGCCTTGGCAGTTGGAGTCTTAATGTCTGAACCACCAGGAAGTCCCTGTAGCTCTATTTTTTAGAATCTTTAGGAAACATCATACCCTTCTCCAGCGTGGCTGTTAGCAATTGACATTCCCACCAACAGCGTAGCAGGGTTCCATTTTCTCCACATCCTCTCCTCCATTTGTTGTTTTTACACTTTGTGAGGTTGGCCATTCTGACTGGGGCAAAGTGCTACATCTTTGTCGTGTTGATTTGTGTTTCCCGCATGTTTGCTTGGCCACAAAGGTCGTATGGGTTTCAACCTGTACACCCTTTTTGGCCAACTGAATCATAAGCAATATTGAGCAGCTTTCATGTGCTTTAACGGCAAGTCCAATCTACCTCTTGCAATCCGGTTCCTGCAATTCTGCCTTGTTTTCAAGTTCTTTTCAGTTACTTACCCCAAGACATTTTTCTACAATAGTTGTCACTTACAACTTTGCAGGCGTTGTGGATTGCAGTGCCCCTGAGCAAGTGTCTTCAACTTGTTTCTGAAACCGTCCACAAAGTGGCAGGATTGCTTCAAGCCCCATTCTGGTTACAGGGGCAGCCTGATCCTTTAGGAAATTCCTCTTCCTGATTGGAAATTAGAGTGTCATGTGCTGTCCAAATACATAGAGCTTATTTCTCATTCCTTCCCCCCTTTTCCCTTTCATCCTCCCGACGAATTCCAAGCCTTGCACGACCAGCTGTTGGGTGTGCTGACTTCCCCAGGTGGGGAGACTCTAAGGAAAGAGGCTGGAGCAGGGAACCCTCCCCCAGGACATGTGGAGATAAGGTGACTTTTCCAAACTCTTCCCGCCCATATGGCCCCCCATCCTTTGGGGTTCTGTCCGGACACCCCATGGTTTTCAGCGGTGTGGGGCTCTGGCGCCGCCCTGCAGGGAGCAGCCCTGCTACCCGCGCCTGCAGCGCAGCCTGCTGGTCTCTCCATCCTGCCATTGGGCACAGTCTTCCACCTTCCCTGCTGCCTCGAATGATCTGTCTCCACACTGTCCGGCGATCAGCCCCTCATCCCCACCGCCATCACCCCCCGCTCCACACCCCTCCTCCAGCCTCAGGGATGACCCAGGACTGGGCTGCCCGCCTGCCCACCCTTGGTCTGTGTCCTCAATCCACCTGTGCAGACAGGTGAGGGTTCCCTCCAGAGGCTCCCAAACACTTCAGCCCTACATCCTCCCCGGGGTCGGCCCACATTCTGTCGTGATGTTCCACCCTCACCAAGCCCCTGACTACATGGCAAGGGCAGGCATCGGGCTTGCTGCGTGCACTGCTGTGCGTCCTGCTGTATACACAGGCATGACCCTGCCCCAGGGTGCAGGAAAGGCAGCTCTACCTCGGGATGTGGGGAGATGGACTGACCACAGGGCGAACGTCAGCTCTCAGCTCACCAGGCAAGGGCAGCCGGGTTCTCACTCCTTGGACCCTTTCTCACCCAGCCTGACCATGACCCGGCTTTGTTCCCACACACGTTGTCCCTCCATTGGCCTCGTTCTTGGAAGCAGAGCAGGACAGTGTGGTCAGCGGTCACAGGCTGAGACACACAGACACTGGCTGACCCGCGTGCACCCATGCTGACCACATGGAACGGGCACTGCACCAGGGCCTGTGTGGTGTGGGTTCACCAGCCCACAGAGAGGCCGGGCCTCTGCTCCTGGCTCTAGGAGGTCACCTTGAGTCTTTTGGGAGTGTCCATGCTCCATGGGCCTCGCTCCAGGCTGGTCTGTGCTGACGGCGTGATACACGGTGGGGCTTCCTGAGTTGCCCCCAGGGGCTGGAGGCCAAGGTCAGGCACATGGTGGTCCCCACATTGACGTGACAGACCCCAATAAACCCTGCACTTCAGGACTCAGGTGGGCTTCCCTGGGCTGCCACAGCCGAGGAAGGTGGACCTTGCTCATCCCCCCATCCTTGCTGATTTTAACTTGCATCCTTCAGCATAATGAACCCTGAGTATAACATCTTCAGGGAATTCTGGGAGCCTCCAAGAAAAAAGAAGCCGGGGAGGGGGTCTCTGGGTCCCCGACTCTGCAGGTGGGGTCAGAAGTCGGTGGGGAGGATCTTGGGGCCCTGGAATCTGAAGGGCCCCTCTACCAGGGGAGGGTAGGAGACCCCGGATGGAAGTTAAACTGAATCCAAGGCCCTCCTGGGTAGGAGGCATCCTAGCCCCGGGGATCCTGAAGAGGCTGGCTCCCTCCTCCCCTCCACCTCCAGGCCTGGTCCTTGCTCTTGAGAAATTCCCTAGGGTGGAGTCCTGGTGCTGGAGGTGCCCCGATGCTGTGGCCTCCTGAGCCTCCAGTGAGGATAATGGGATTGGGGGAAGACTTGTTCACAGAAAGGGAGCTTCTGCCAGAACAAAGCCTGGGTCTCCTGTCCCCGACCCCAGGTGCACTGGGGCAGGAATGTGAGAGTGAGACTCCCTCCCCTCCCGAGACACACAGGACACATGGGCCCTGGTCACTGGACTCCCACACAATATTAAAATCTCCCACGTAGGGCTGATGGATGAGAGACACTATTTAAAGTATATTAATGGGGTCAGGGGGGCCCAGGGAGTGAGGCTGATGTGGGGAGAGTTGGAAAATCACCCAAGGACATGCTCTTCCTGCAGCGACCCCCCAGGTGAGCCCAGGTGGAGGTGGACCCATCAAGTCAGAGCCCACATCCTGGGTCTTTGGGGGACAAATAGCCAAGCACCCCCAGTTCTTGCCTTCACCTGTTGCAGTTAGGGCCTGCCCTGTCTTCTTCATGGTCGAATTCTCACCCCTCCCAGAAGCCCTCTTGGGGGTTAATGCGATGGGGGTGTCCATGGCAGGACTGGAGGGTCTGTGGTGGGCTGGAGGCCACGTGGCAGGCAGGAGGACTCCCACCCATCCTGCCGGTCCCCACCTCCTGGTCATAGGCCCGCACAGAGTCCACCAGGCTGTGGATGTGCTAGAAGGTGCAGAGGTCCAGGGACCGGTCCAGCCCATGCAGGTGTCTGATCACCGAGCGGTCAGTGTGGAGTGTTCACAGGGAGCCCTGGCCGTGCTCGCACTCTCCCGGGAAGGACACATCAGCGTGGTCCCTGGAATGACCGGGAGGTCAGCCGGAAGCGCTCCCCACCCAACCTCACTGTTACCACCAGAAACAAGAGGCAACTCCGTGCAGAAAGACAGAACATCACCAGCCTGATGCTGTCCTGAGGAAGATCGGCTGGCATCTGGGAACTGGGTGCTATAGTGGGTTGAATGGGGGTCCCCCAGAAGTTATGTCCACGTCATGCCCCCCAGAATCTGAGAATGGAACCTTATTTGGAAGTAGGGTCTTTTCAGGTATAATTAGTTACGGATCTGAAGATGAGGTCATCCTGGATCAGGGTGGCCCTAAATCAGTGCCAGTGTCCTTCTAAGAGACAAGCGGAGAGACACAGACACACAGGAGACACCATGTGAAGACGGAGGTAGAGACGGGAGGAATGCGGCCACAAGCCCAGGGATGCCTGGAGCCTCCAGAAGCTGGAAGAGGCAGGCAGGACCCTCCCCTGGAGCCTCTGGAGGGAGAGAGGCCCTGGGACACCTTGACCTCACACGTCTGGTCTCCAGGACTGAGAGAGGACAGGTTTCTGTTGCTCTGAGCCTCCGTTTGTGGTCGTTTATTACAGCTGCCCCAGGAAGCTAATGCAGCTGGTGAGCAGCTCCCTTCCCTGATCTAAACCCTCCCTCCTCCCTTTAGGGGCAGCTCCCTGCGCCTGTGCTGTTTGCACAAACCATGTGGTTCATGCTGAGCCCCGGCTCCCCTTCCGGGCACTGGCATTTTGGAGGGTGAGGGCAGACAACACCACGTGACCAGCCCCCAGCCGGGTGCCAAGTCTCTAATGAGCCTCCCTGGGGGGACGGGGGTGGGGGTAACTGTCATGGTTCTGCCCTTCGTCGCTGGGGGAAGAGACATCCTAGAGACCCTTGAGGGAAGGAGTGGGCATGAAGGGTCATGAGGTGACCGGAGCAGGGGCCCTCCCTCCCGTGCATCCCTACTGCGTGCTGTGCCCCATCTCAGCTGTGAGCACACAAGCCACAAGCATGTGCTGGGTCCTGTGAGCCTCCCAGCCAGTCCCTGAAGGTGAGGGCGGCCCTGCAAACCCCAGCTCTTTCCTCCCCGTCTAGTAGGTGGAAGACCCACTTCTCCTTGCCATTCCAGAAGCGGTTCTGGGGCTGTCCTGGGAGGGCTTCTGGGGTTATGCGGGCTGAGCCCCTATTGCTAAGTCCCCACTTCCCCACAAGAACGTCCAGAGCAACCTGTTTGCCCTGTTGCCTGAATGCCCCCCCACCAGTTTTCTCAGGAAAGAATCAGGGGGTTCTGTAGCAGCGTCTGCAGGCAGCTCTGCATCTGGGCCTACATTCACATCTTCTGTGTAAACACCGAGAACCTTCCCTGACACGTGCCCCAGCTGACCACCTCCGCATGCCGACCACAGGCCCCAGTGCGGGCGTCAGACTGACCGCCCGTCTCAGCCTCCTCCTCTTGTTGTCAGAGCTGCTCCAGGTCCTGCTCAGAACCCGTGGACCTACCTTTCACAGGGCTGTCCTCCACCCCCCAACTTCGGCAGGAGTTCACCTAAGTATTTAAGTTAAGGGGTCCAGAGATAAGAAAGGAAGTTACAAACAAACAGATGAAACCAGCTGGGACCAAGATGGCAACGAATGTGACCTCCAACAGACCCTGAGTCTCATCACATGTTGAATTTACTATATCAGCATATTAAGTGACACACCTATCAGTGGCCATGACTGGACTTGAAGGACCAAAGACGGGTGAAAGGAGGTGGTACCCCACTCGCTTGGGAAAATCCCTGCCCCTTCCCCGGAAGGCCTCTTCATCCCCATCATTAGCCTCATTCCTCCTCCCTTTGTCTTTACCCTTTAAAATTAAACCACTCTCTCCAGGAGGGCGAGAAGTTGGTCTGTGAACTTCGTTCCCATTTCTCCATTCTTTGGCCACTGAACAGAGCCTGTGCTGTGGTGGTCTCAGCTTTGGTTTTGTTATTTGCCTACTTGAACCCACATGGAAAAAGGAAACCTTCCCTGCTGAGGCAGAGCGCCTCGCCAGGCGAGGGCCCGAGCAGGGTCCATGTGACTTCACTTGGTAACAGTCTGTAAGGGGACGGTGGTCTCTGCCTGTGGGGTGGGGGCATGGCACACGTACAGCCACAGCACCGGCTCCGTGGACGGCACGGCCCCTCGTGGGCCTGGACCGTGTGCTCTCGTCCCCCCACGCCTGACACCCCCTGACATTCATGACGCGGTGACACTGGCTGCTGGGCATCCAGTCAGGAGGGACCAGGGGCAGCATCTGGTACCAGATCAGACGTGCCTTTTCACAGGCAGGGGACATAGGAGATATTAGGACTTTGTGTCTGGAAAACAAACCAAGCGGCTAGAAGGTGATCTGAGCTGTGGACGTGAAACCCACGTGCGAGGTGAGAGCTCCCACTGGACACTGGCTCGGGAGCTTCCACACAGGGGATGACCACACCAGTGCTTCCTGCCCGACCCCTCCATGCCTCCCTGGTGGGCACGGCTGGACCTGCACTCCTCAGGATCCCCAACCCCGAGCCTGAAGGTCCGATGCTGGCAGGGCCTGGGGACGCGTGTGGTCACCCCACCAACGCTGCTTGGCTCCTCCTCCCCAGTGACCAGGGGAAGGCAGCCCCGTGGAGTATGAGGCCCTGCACAGGCAAAGCTCGCACACCCCCTCCTCAGGACTCCCGGCCCCGCCCTGCTTCCTCAGGCCCACCGTCTGCCCCTCCCAGTGCCCACATCCCACCGCCCTACATTCCTGGTGTGGACGTCCACATACACAAGCTGCTCCGTGTCCTCTTCCCACATGGGACACCCCCATCCCTGCTTCTTCCTAATGACGGCCTGGACCTCACCTGTTCTGGGCAGGAAGAGGGCTGAGGAGGAGGCCGGCCTGTCCTGTCTGCCTCCCAGGGGCCCAGACACAGGGTTCGGGGGCTGCTGGGCCTTGAGGTCTGGATGCTTCCAGGTGTGGGATGAACCTGCCACTGTCCACTGGAGCTGCCCCTTCCGAGATTCAGGAAACTGGGGGACCCACCAAACGGAGCCCATCCCCAGGCTCTGCTGCAAGTCTGCTCGGATTTGCTCTCCTGATCTTGAAGACAGACCTGCGGGAAACAGGGCCTGCGATTCCCATACTGACGGTGTTCTGTGGAATGTCCATTTTCCATTTCCCTTTCTACCCTGTTCTGAGGAAATTACTAGTCAATCCATGCTACCATCACCCGATAGTGACTGGGAAGCTGAGGCTCTGAGAAGCCAAGTAATCCAGCCAGAAGCACAGGTGTGGGACCACGGAGTGGGGTCTGCACCCGCCACCTGCCCAGGGGGACTGCCCACTCCCCGCAGCTTCCACACCTGTTCCCTTCACCCACACCCCCAGGACCAGCTCACAGAGCCTCCTCTTGGGGGGATTCACTTACCTTCTTCTAACAGGATCAGTCTCACTATCGTGTTCTGGGATCATCCAGAAGGCTTGTCACTCTGACGCAGGTTCAGCCGCACATCACCAGGGCAGCTTTCTTGGATCACACTCACCACCTGCACGTCCACTCCCAGCTCAGACCCAGAAGAACCCCCTCGGCCCCAAGCCCCATGGCTCTGCCTGGGCTCCCACCTCCCCCTGCCTGGTCCGTCCCTCTCATGTCCCCTGCAGTGTCACCAGGAGCTCCCACCTGCCCCAAGCAGGCTGTCTGCTCTGTCCTGGGGAGACCTCCCTGGTGTCAGGAGGAAGACACAAGAGGTACCCGTGGGGCCTCCCTCACGCAGCACAGTGGCCAGCACCCACCTACTGACCTCATCACTCTGGATGGACAGGGGTTCATAGGGCCCGCAGCATCTCCTGGTTCTCATTTCATCCCAGCACCGCCCACAGGGAAGTTGCTAAGCAACTCTGTGCCGGCTGCACAGAGAGGACGCTCATACACACGCCCCCCTTCCAGCACCCGGGGCTCTCGTGGTCAGGCCCCTCCCAGGATATGGAGCTCACCTGAGCAGGTACCCAGCAGCCCATGGGGCTCTCATGGTCAGGCCCCTCCCAGGATAAGGAGCTCACCTGAGCAGGTACCCAGCAGCCCACAGGGTTCTCGTGGGCAGGCCCCTCCCTGGATATGGAGCTCCCCTGGGCAGGTACCCCGGCAGGGCTGGGCACACAGGAACCGTGCACATAGCCCTCATTGCAGAGCACCCCCAGCTCACCTGTTGCTCAGAGCTGACACAGAGCACCTCAGAGCAGGGCTTGAACTAACAAACAGCAGCTCCGACAGGTCTGTGACCCTGGGCTTCACTCTGTGTGGCCTCTCTCTGCCTGGTCTTCCAGGGGTTTCCACTGCAGCCGGGGCACCAGGCTTCTGTCTCCACCCACCACCCCTCCTCTCCCTGACTCCTGGGTTCCTCTCATTAGGAGAGGGTCTTCTTGAAGTTGTCTCCCACTCATGGACCAGATAAAATGATTAGAAAACAAGCCAGGGCTGCCGCCTCTTGTCTATCCTGACTCTCAGGACCCTACACCTGTTCCTTGGACCTGGCCGGTGCAGCAAGGCCCATTTTCTGCAACTCTGAGCCCCTGAGGGGCGAGGATTGGCTGACCTGGGCAGCCTGACTCGGCCGGCCAGCCCTCCACAGGTGTGCCTGGGTTGAGGTCAATATAAATACCCCTCCAGGCAGCAAAAGCCCCTGCAGCTGTGCCTGACGCCATATTCTCTGCCCCGTCAGCAGTCTCGGGGCTGGGCTGGTGGGAGGGAGTAGGGCCCACGGCTCTATGGGTGGCCTGGTGTGAGTGGGGCTCTGCTGGACTTTCTGCAGGAGTTGCCGGGCTGCCACCTGCTAAAGAAGAGGTTGTGTCACCCATACCTGCTGCTGGAATTTCTACCCGGGCAGAGGTGAGGAAGGAAAAAAGCAGTGGGGGCTGGGACAGGAGGGGTACCTCAGGCAGGGAAATGGAAAGCTTCCAGAAGAGTGCCCGGGGCCAGGACCATCCTGGCTGGCCTGCAGGCACCAAGTCGGCCTGCGTGTTGTCGCTGGTGTGACTCCAAGCCCCTTCCTCTAGGCTTTGAAGTCCTTGCATACATTCAGGTGTTTTACCTGGGAAGGGTGGGAAAAGTTCAGCAGCAGTTGGCCTGGGGCTCAGCTCACGTTTACTCAGAGACGCCTCCTCACGGTCCCCCAGCTTTGCAATGAGGACGCTCCTTGTGTGGGGGCTGCTGGCTGCATGGGAGACGATTCCCCACCTGTGACCAACTTCAGAATTGTTTACCACTGGAGCAAGTGTCCTGATAGGGTTTTCATCTGTGTAACTAGTGGGTTCTTAATTAGCAACGTGAACGGTGATAACAGAGGTCCTGAATCAGGATGGAAATACTTATTTTATGCATGTACAGGCGTAAAAACCTGGGGAGACCGTGTGCAGCCGGCACCCTTAGGGTTGGGCTTCTGACTGACTCCTCAACGTTCTGGTGTCCAGCCATTGCTTTAGGATTTCTGGGGCCCAATGCTGACTCTAAGGGCTCTACAATCCAGCCTCTGTTGGCCTTTAATGAGACCCACACTTCCAGGATCCTACAGAGCAGGGTCTGTGTGACCGTTCTGTGGCTTCTGTAACAAATGACCACAAGATGGGTGGTTTAAAACAACAGGAATTCATCCTCCCCCAGTCCTGGAGACCAGACATCTGAGATCAAGGTGTTGGAGGACGGAAGTCTCTCCAAAGGCTCCAGGATAGGGTTCTTCCTGCCTTTTCCAGCTTCTGGGGGCTCCAGGCGTCCCCAGGCCTGTGGCTGCATCCCTCCCGTCTCTGCCTCTGTCTTCACGTGGCTTCTCTAAGTCTGTGTTTCTCTTCTTTTGTTTCTCATAAGGACTCTCTCAGTTGGATTGAGGGCCACCCTAACCCAAGATGACCTCACCCTGAGATCCTTAACTACATATACAAAGACCCTTTTCCCAGATATGGTCCTGTTCACGTGTTCTGGGGGGGCACATCTTTTGGGGTCAGCATTCAACCCATTACCTGTGTATAAAATAACCCTCATTTTAGGAGATTGCCAAGGTCCCGTATAGACTGGCACAGACAGCAGCCATGTGGGTGGGGGTCTGGGGAGAATGAGGACCCTGGAATCACCTGGAAGGGATGAAGTCCTGGCAGCATTAGGTGAGCTCTTCCACCACGGGCCCCGTGGAAACAGCCACTCCACTCTGTCCGTGGAAAGGGACCCAGTGCCGAGTCCAGAAGTGGTTACCTTGCAAAGCTGGCTCTTCTGGGATTTCATCATCAATAGCATCATGTAACCAGGAACTACGGGCTTGGAGGAGTCACTCTCTGGCACATGATGACAGCACTGTCACTTTAGGCTCATCAAGCCTAGAATAGGGATGTTTGAAGGAGAAGAGTTTGGGAGATTGTGAAGCTTGGTTGTCAAGGAAACTGAGCAGGTTTGTCAAGGTTGTCAAGGAAACTTCTCCCTTAAACTGACGGCAGGGCTGGGAGAGCTGAACTCCAGGGATCTTTTAAAGGGGCTGCTCTGAAGCACCATCACCTGAGAGGTGGTCTCACCATGAGCTGGGGTTTGAGAAAAGTGTGATGAGATTAAGCCTGACTTTCTGTGACAGCTGGGGAGGGGTTTGTAAAGCACCTTGGCTTTTAAGGCAGAAGTTTGTTGCTGGAACAAAGTGTCTCCCAAAACTGGGCTGAAGCTCAAGCTGTCTCTGTCCCCTTCTTGTGAGAGTCCAGGGCAGGTGGGTGTCAGGTCCCAGGCTCTGTCCCCCTTGTTTCTCCTCCCTGCTTCCAGGTGAGGGCTCCAACCAGCAGGGTGGGGTGACCAGGTGGGCATCATGCCCTCCGTCCAAGGATGCAGGCTGGCCAAGGCCCTCACCACCTCCACCCCTTCCCCTTGGTAACACGAGACACTACGCCCTAGCTGTAAGGGGTGGGAAAGCTGGGAGGTGCAGGGTAGCTGTGAACAGGAAAAAGGGAAATGGGTTCTGATGGGCAGCTGCGCGGCCCTGCTGTGAGGGTCGCCCAGACGCTAGCGCACAGACTCTGGATCCTGTGAAGCTTCGATGCTTTGTGGTTCTGGAAATCCTATAGGAGACGGTCCACAGCAGGTGAAGCTAATGCTCTCAGTGGAGGTGGTGAAGCTAAAGATCTGCAGTTCAGACCGAAGGTGCCGATGTACATACAGGACAAAACCATCTCGTGTGAATGGACTTCAGGCACGTTTAACATGAATGCAGTCATGTTAATGCCTAGCATCTTCTATCTTGTGTCTCTCCTCAGGGTCCCCCTCCTCAGATCCTGAGGATCCTGTAACTCACGTACAGGGGGATGGAGAGTGGGCTCTGTCCAGTCTGAGCCCTGAGTTACCCTGCATGTGAGTCTGCTCAGGACCTCCATAACAAATACCACAGACTGGGCAGCTTGAATAACAGGCCTATCTCCCAGTCCTGGATGCTGTCTGAGATCAAGGTGTGTGCAGACTGGCTTCTCCTGAGGCCTCTCTACTTGGTGCTTAGACAACCATCTTCTCCCCAGGTCGTCATGATCTCCCCCTGTGCCTCTCTGTGTCCTAATCTCTCCTTGTAGGACACCAATCCTATTGGATTAGGATCCACCCTAGTGACCTCATTTTTACCTTGATCACCTCTTTAAAAATCCCATCTCCAAATACAGCCACATCCTGAGGTCCTGGGTGTTAGGGATTCAGCATGTGAATTTGTGGGGACATGGCTGAGCCTATCCCATCCTCCTTAGGAGCCAAGTGTGCCTCGGTCCTTCCTTCCCTCAAGTCACACGAGGTGATGTAGTGGCTCAGGGAGAGGCCACTCGTGCAGAGTCTGTGTCCCAGCTGGGGAGCCCTTCTCTGCTCTCTCTGATCAGGCAGTGGCCGTGCCAGTCCCCTCCTGAGGTGAGCAGTTCTGGGGTTTCCTGCCATGTCGCCTGGCCAGCTGAGGTGCTCACTGTCAGGGAACCCAGGAGCCAGCAGCCTCGTGGGGATGCCGGGGACTCTCAGGGCCTTGGCAGATGTCTCTCCCAGCAGATACCCTAGTGGAAGTGGGGAAACATTTGGGGGATTACAGGTGGGAGAGAGTCACAGTCTCGTTTATGCTTCAGAAAGACCACGTTGGGGTGGGAGAGGGTCACAGTCTCGTTTATGCTTCAGAAAGACCACGTTGGGGTGGGATGTGAGGTGCACCGTGTGGGCAGGGAGTTTTACCAGGGCCTGATGGAGGAACCAGGCACAAGATCGGGCTTGGGCCAGGGCTGTGGGTGTAGAGGTGAATTAGTGTGGGAACTGGCCACAGACTGTTGTCGAAATCTCGGCTTCCCTGTGCACCGAGGCCAAACAGAAATACGGAGACAGGGATTTTGGAGGAAGAGAGAGATGGCTTTATTCTTCTGCCAGACAACAGGGAAGACACAGCCAGCTAGCGCCTCAAGAACTGGGCACCCCTCCTTGAGAATCAGGGAAGATTTTATACGTGGCGCTCTCGCAGTCCGGGGTATAGGATGAGGATCAAAGTAGTGAAGGTCTTGCATTCCTCCTTTCCTTTGCATTATTTCAAAACAGTCATAGCTGGCATCAGGCTGCCCGGTAATTGGGGTCCGGCAGTCTGGTAATTGCGTCCGTTTGCCTCTGGTTTACCGACCAGTGACCTTGTTTCTGAAATGCAAAAACTATAGGGGGTGGCTTGTTATGAAGGGCGTATAGAATGTAAGTGCTGGACATAATAAGGTTAGGGAGTGAGAGGCAGGGGATGTAACTCACACAGAGTTAGGGGTGATGGGTGCCGAATGTAAATGACATAGCGTCAGGGAGTGAGGTTAGCTTTGTAAAGTACACATCTAGTTACTACAAATTAGTGACAAAGTAAAACAAGGAGTGATTAATTCTTTCAGGCCAGATTATGTTTCTTCTCTAGCCTATTCGCTGTTCCCTTTGTTTTCCTTGTTCTCAGGGGAGGGAAAACTTCATTTCTATTTTTGCTGCAACAAGACTCTGGAGGAGCAGATGGCAGTCAGTGGGGCACAAGGAGAGTGGGAGCCTGGGAGACCCCAGTGTTACCAAACGAAACGGGTCCGCTTGCCCGAGTGCAGTAAAGCCAGTCTACTGACACCGGGTGTGGTGAAGGGAAGTGCAGCTTTAATTGTAAAAGTGCCAATACAAGGAGGCCAGGCGGCCTGTGCTCTAAAACCCCAAACTCCCTGAAGGATTTCAGCAAAGGAATTTTAAAGGCCAAGTGATGGAGGGGGGTCGCAGGGTATGTGATCAGCTGGTGCACAATTCTCTGGTTGATGGTGAGGTAACAGGCGGTTAACACTCTAAATTCTTAGGCACCAGAAGTTCCGGGGCTACCTGTTCATGATCATCAGGTAGTTAATTTCTTCCGTTTGGTGGTGGTTTCAGCATCTGTAAAACAACTCAGGAAGCGTGCATCAGATGCTGTTATCCAGGTACTTCAGAGAGGAGCTCCAGCAGAGGATGTGGTGGAGGGGTCTGTCCTGGGAAGGCCCCGTAGGGTCCTGCTCGGTTACACCCGGTGCCTGGGCTCAGCAACCTGGGAAGGTGGGGCTGCTCCTGGGTGTGGAGACCTGCAGGATCCCCGTCCCCTGAGGGCCCTGTTAGCCCCCAAGGTGAGATGGGGGTGCAGTGACTGAACAGAGGCGTCTGGCCTGGGAGAGGGGTCCAGGCTGGAAATGTCACGGGACTCATCGCAGGGAGGGAGAGGAAAGGCCAATGGGGGCAGGTAGGTCACAGCAGACTATGTGCAGGTGATTGCGGTCCTGTTGGAAGCAACTCAGAGCCAGAAAGGAGTGGCCGTCAGGGGCTCAGCTCCATTCTCTTGTTCCTTTGTAAAACCGCTGTGTCAGAGTTTGAGACACCGCCAGGAGACGTCTGGGCCCAGTGTTGCCATGGCTTCATCAAAGGGGCCCAGGGGGAACACAGAACCACTGCAGGCCCTGCCCATGTCCGCACTGGGAATGAATCCCATCGGGGCTCCTGGGCTCACAGACTTGAGGGAACCTCTGTCCTCGGGACTGGTCTTCCTCCTTCCTCTCACCTGCTGGTCAGGAGCCCAGGCACCCCCATCCTGGCTCCACCCCCAGGGCCTGGATTCTGGGACAGCTTAGGGGTAAGCAAGACCCTCATGTTCCTTTATCTGCCTGGGGGTGAGAATGTCTTAAACGCTGCAATTGACTGATGATGGAGGGCTGAGTGTTTCCAGCAGGTATGGGTGGAAAGATGGGGTGTGAAGTTCCTGTGTCTGCAGGGTCTTCCCAGCGTGAAGATCTGTGTGTTTCCCCCGGCCAGTCAGCGTCCTCCCAGGAAGCCCAGATCCAGGTTTACGAGGGCAGAGGCTCTCCCCTTGCTTATCTGTAACTTCCCGTTCCCACAATGAGGAGCCTGGCTCCCACCATCTGCCATTTATGTATGCATTGCTCCTTTCCAGGTTACATGTGCAGAGGTTTCAGAGTTGTTAGCTACTACACCCTGGAAAGAACTTCGTAAAATAAAGCCCACTCTTTATATACGGTCCATTTTGCCTTTAGTCTACAGATTCCATTCATTTCCAAAGGTAACTTAGGTCAGCACCTTTTATCCCATCCCCTACAGTGAGTTGTTTCCATATATTTCTAACACAGTTAGACTCTGTCACATTATGTATTCCATCCTGACACATGCCTACATTCTAAATAACTAAATTTGAATAGATTATGATTGGCCCCTTGGGCTATACACATCTGTGGGCTTAGACAAATGCATAGTGACAGGTATCCATCCTAGAATGTCACATGGAATACTTCAAACCCCCCACCCCATGATCTGCTTATCATCTATGTAGCTTTGCCTTTCCCAGAATGTCACCAATGGGGTCATACTGTGTGCAGCCTCCTCAGCCTGGATGCTTTCACTTAGCAGTATATACTGAGGATTTATCCATGTCTTTCCATAGGCTGATGGTGCATTCCTTTCTGCTGAGTAGTATTCCACTGCATGTGTATGGGCGGAAAAACAATTTTCCCTCTACTTTTTCAGGTTCTTGGTTGAGGCCACCCTGCCCCTGTAATAAAAGACAGATTACCAGGAGAAAAGCAGAAGTTTAATTACATGTCTACCTTCTGAATGCAGGGGGGATAGCAAGGAAAACTGAGTCACTCCCTGAAATGACCAAAACCATCCCCTTAAATAGCTCTTCAGCTAAAAACAGAAGAAATATGCTGGGGAAGGGAGGAAGACCACTTATGGCAGGTTATCATGCAAAGCACAGTAAACAAGGGTATGATTGTTTGCACATTTAAGTCAGGACTTCTCCATTGAAAAGAGTTACTTAAGATTTAATTATCCTTCTATTTTTGGTGCAAAGAGGGACATACCTTTATAAATGGCGACTTCTGTATTGTAAATGTCTTTCATAAAACAGCAATCTCAGTTTTCTGAGATTTTTTATTGAATATATTATTTTATTTTTGGCTGCATTGGGTCTTCATTGCTGCGTGCAGGCTTTTCTCTGGTTGTGGCGAGCAGGGGCTACTTTTCTTTGCAGTGCGTGGGCTTCTCATTGTGGCTTTTGTTGTCGCGGAGCACAGGCTCTAGGTGTGCAGGCTTCAGTAGTTGTGGCACACGGGGTCAGTAGTTGTGGCTCGTGGGCTCTAGAGCGCAGGCTCAGTAGTTGTGGAGCATGGGCTTTGTTGCTCTGCGGCGTGTGGCATCTTCCCGGACCAGGGCTCGAACCCGTGTCCCCTGCATTGGCAGGCAGACTCTTAACCACTGAGCCACCAGGGAAGCCCCCCCTTTTTTTAAAGCAGACCAATAATCCTTATGCCAGAGAGACATATTTTGGGGTGGCATATTCTACTCACCTTGACATGGATCTACCCCAATTTGCTTATACATTCATCTTTTGAAAGATATCCTGATTTCTTCAAGTTTTTAGCCATTATGAAAGTGCTGCTGTGCATAATTGCATCCTTGTTTGCATTTGGACATAGATTTTCAAAGCAGTTGCCTGAATACTGGAAGCATGATTGTTGGATCCCAACGTGAGACTTGTTTAGCTTTGGAAAAAACTGCCAAATTGTTTTACAAAGTGGCTGCACATGCATCCCCCCAGCTATGAGGGAGAGCTCCTTTTGTTCCTCACCCTCTAGCAACTGGTATTTTCATATTTTTGGAGTTTAGCAGTGCTAATAGGTGTGCTGTGATATCTCATGATTTTAATTTGTAATTCCCTAATGGTATATGATGTTGAGCTTGTTTCTGTATGATGTTTACCATCTGTATATCTTTTTTTGGCGGGATGTCTGTTCAGATCATGCTGTTCACGTTCATGCTGAGAGGAGCCCTGTCTCCTCAGGACCCACTGGGGCTTTGGCTTCTGGGACACGCGGGTTGCGTCCATGCTGACGGCCAGGTTTCAGGACAAGCTGGGGTCGAGTCCACACTAACAGAGGCCGAGTCTCCTCAGGATCCCCTGAGGCTTCAGCTTGGGGACACTGTGGGGTCCAGTTCATGCTGAGAGGAGCCTGGTCTCCTCAGGACCTGCCGGGAGGTGATGCCACTGAGGGAAAAGGTGAGGAAATGTGGGGAGAAGGTTCCTGTGCATGGCTGACCGCTGAGGGTGTCTGTCTTCAGAGGACCCAGGAGAGGAAGGGCTTGATGTGGAAAACTGGGTTTTTGGCCACTTTTGTGTGTGGTGTAGACAGAGTGCAGTGTTGTTCTTTGGCGTGTGGAGCCTGGTTTTCCCAGCACCATTTCTTGAGGGGACTGTCCTTTCCCTGGTGTATGTTCTTGGCTCCTTTCTTGTGAATTAACTGATCACATACCTGTAGGTTGATTCCTGGGCTCTCTGTTCCTCTGGTCTGTGCGCCTGTTTTTGTGCCAATTCCACACTTTTTTGGGACTGTAGCTTCGTAATGAAGTGTGAAGTCAGGGAGCGAGATGCCTCCAGCCCGTTCTCCTTCCTCAGGGTGGCTTTGGCTCTTCTGGGTCCTTTGTGGTTCCACACACATCTTAAGATTGTTTGCTCTGTTTCTATGGAAAATGTCGTTGGACTTTTGGTAGGGATTGTGTTGAATGTGTACATTAATTTGGCTAGAATGCATATTTTTTAAAATTAAGAAAAAAATTTTGGGCCACACCATGTGACATGCATGATGCGGGATCTTAGTTCCCCAACCAGGGATCGAACCTGCGCCCCCTGCAGTGGGAGCACAGAGTCCCAACCCCTGGACGGCCAGGAAAGTCCCACCTTAGAATGCATATTTTCAAAATATTCTTTTTACCCATGAGCACGGGGTATCTTTCCATTTATTTTTGTCTGTTCAGTTTCCTTTATCAGTGTCTTCCAGTTTTCAGTGTGCAGGTCCTTCACGTCCTTGGTTAAATTTACTCCTAGTTATCTTTTTGGATGCAATTGTAAGTGCGATTTTTAAAAAAAATTCTTTTTCTGATGGTTCATTATCAGTGTATAGAATCACAAATGATTTTTGTGCATTGATTTTTCTTTTTTTTGTATCCTGCAGCTTTACTGAATTCATTTTTTAGTTGTAACAGTTTTTTGGTGGTTGAATATGGAAAACTAGAATTCAGAAATCCCACTGTTTCAACTACATCTAGGTCATCCACAGCACCCAAGACATAGTGGCTCCCAATGTAATCTTCCAATGGTGCCTCTTGTAGTATGTGGACTCCTACAAGGGTGATTGGCATCACCACTGTGGGTGAGCTGGATCTGGGTAGAGCTTGGCCTCTATAACAAAGTTTGATGTCTGTATTTCTGGCGTGGTATGGCATAGTTGTTTTGATAAGTACTTTATTTTCTAGTAAATTTCAAGTGTATAAAAAACTTCAAATAGCAGTATCAAGTTTTCCACATTCACAAAATACTCCAGTTTGTTTTACCCTGTGAGAGTGGGAGGGCCACTCTCCCAGGGAACCAGCACATAACCCCAAAATGAGGAATAATTATGGTTTCCACATTATAATCCTATCCCCAGACCTGCTTCAACTTTCACCAGCTGCCCCAGCTTTGTGGAAATGTATTTTCCATTCGAATCCAGTTTTCTTTTCTTGGAACCATCACTGGGGCTTTTCCTCACTTTAAAAACCTTGCTGGACTTAAAGTGTTCAAGATGAGCATGATCTGGGTGGTTTTTCTGTGTGGCTTCTTTCACTTAGGATGTTTGCAGTGTTTATCCACATTGTAACATTGATGATTATTTCATTCATTTTTTCCATCGTGATTAAAAACACATAACATTTACCATTTAAACCATTTTTTTAAAGCTTTTTTAAAAATTTTATTGTATTTTTTATTTTTTGGCTGTGTCGTGTCTTTGTTGCTGTGTGCAGGCTTTCTCTAGTTGCGGCGAGCGGGGGCTACTCTTCATTGCTGTGTGCAGGCTTCTCGTTGCGGTGGCTTCTCTTGTTGTGGAGCACGGGCTCTAGGCACACGGGCTTCAGTAGTTGTGGCTCGCAGGCTCTAGAACGCAGGCTCAGTAGTTGTGGCACACGGGCTTAGTTGCTCCACGGCATGCGGGATCTTCCAGGACCAGCGCTTGAACCCATGTCCCCTGCATTGGCAGGCGGATTCTTAACCACTGTGCCGCGAGGGAAGCCCCATTTAAACCATTTTTTAAGTATACAGTTCTATGGCATTAACTACATTCACATTGTTGTAAAAATATCCTCACCATCCATCTCCAGATATTTTCCCCATATGAAACCGTAGGCATTAAACACTAACTCACCTCAACCCCTGGCAACCTTATTCTACTTTGTCTTTGAATTTGACTTATCTGGATACCTCATACTCGTGGAATCATAGAACGTTTGTCCTTTTTGTGTCTGGCTTGTTTCACTTAGCATAATGACTTCAAGGTTCATCCACATTGTAGCATGTGTGAGAATTACCTTAGTTTTAAAGGTTGAATCATATTCCATTGTGTATATACTACACTGTACTTATCCATTCATCTGTTGAAGGATGTGTTGTGTTGCTTCCACTTTTTGGCTGGAAATTGTGAATAATGTTGCTATGAATATGGGGTACAGACATCTGTTCCAGTCCTTGCTTTCTAATATTTTGGGTGTACACCCTGGAGCAGAATCAAGGGATCATACATTTTCCATGTTTTTGAGGAGCCACCATACAGTATTCCACAGTGGCTGTATAATTTTACTTTATTCTTTTATATGACAGAATAATGCAGCTTATGGATCTACCTTATTTTGCTTATCCGTTTACCTGCTGATGGACATTTAAATCTTTTCTACCTTGGGCTATTGTGAACAGTGCTGCTATGAATAATTGGTGAACAAGTTTTTGTTTGAACACCTGTTTTCCATATTTTGGGTATATATCTAGGAGTGGAGTTGTTGAACCACATGGTAATTATATTTTTGAGTAAATGCTAAAGTTTTGTACACATAGACTACACCATTGTACATCTCCACAAGTAACTTTTAAGGGTTCTAATTTCTCTACATTGTTGCCAACATTTGTTATTTTTATTTATATATTTAAAAATTTATTTAAAAATTTATTTAAAAATTTATTTTTATTCTAGTGTGTGTGAAGGGGCATCACACTGTGGCTTTAATTTGCATTTTCATCATGACTACTGATGTTTGACATCTTTTCATGTCCTTGTTGACCATTTGTATGTCTTGCCTGGAGAGCAGTCCATGCAAGTCATTTGTCTGTTTCAAAAATTTTATTGTTTGTCTTTTTGTTGATGAGTTGTAAAAGTCCTGGGTATATTCTCGGTAAAGAGTCTTATCAGATATATAATGTGCCAATATTATCTTCCATTCTGTGGGCTGTCTTTTTACTTTCTGGAGAGCCTCTTTTGTTGCACAAAGGTTTGTAATCTTGAGGAAATCCAAGTTATCTATTTTTTTCTTTCATTTCTTATGCTTTACTGTCAAATCTAAGAAACCATTGCTAAATTCATGGTCAGGAAGATTTAGTTCCTTGGTTTATTTGAGAGTTCATACAGTCATCCCTTGGTACCCACTAGGCCGGGCTTTAGGCCTGGGATTGAGTCAGTGTGAGGGTTCAGGGGTCACGGTTTAGGGTTATGGGTCATTGTTGGAGAGTCATGGTAGAGGGTTGTGGTTAAAGGGTCAGGGCCGGGGATTAGAGTTTAGGGGTCAGGGGTGAGGGTCTAGGGGTCTGGGGCTAGGGTTGTTAGGGGGTTAAGGTTAGAGGTTAGGGTTCTTAGGGTAAAGGTTAGAGTTAGGTTTAAGCACGATTGGCCCTCATTGCCCTCCCCTCTCTTTCTCTCTCAAGCCTCCAGAATGGATAGGACTTGCCCAGGGTCAAACAAGAGTCAGGGAGCTGAGGTCAATAACTGTTTTTCTGGCGTCCCTTCCCTCAGTCCTGGGCTCTGAAAGAAGAATGAAATGTCTGTTCTTGTCTCGGACTGTTTCTTATCCAACTCAACCTCTGTCAAGGATTGGAGAGGGTGTCAGAAGTCATGCATGGTTTCCTTCTGCCCTCCTACCTGGGAAGGGTGATGCTGGCCCTACTCTGCCTGGGCAGCCCCAGATTCCAGCACAGCCCAGACAGGAGGGCACTCAGTGGACATGTGTGGATTTATACAGGACTGGGTGCAGTGACCTGCCAGCCCCCAGCTGCTGCCTTCTTAAGGGCTGGTGGGGCCCTCCTGGCACTGGAGGCATCCTTGTCCCATCTGAGTGGGCATGAGTAGATGATCAAGCCTCAGGCAGGACAGCCCTTGACCTCTGACTATCCAGGCAGGCATCTGTGGTCCTCTAGCTCAGTCCAGCCTGGTCATTGTCAGACCCTCATGTATAGTTATGGAGCTGACCATGATGCCGGGCAATTCAACAGCTACCTGGGCAGTGTAGACATTCCTTTGAGAAGTTTCAACTACCAACATCCATGTGGTTGAGAAAAAGTCCTCCCCCTCACAGCCTCATAGGCTGCCAAGAGAAGTAATAATCCTCTAAACATTGGAGTGTGTCCCTGACACAACAACCATACAGGAGACCATGGCCCTGCAATCCTTTGTCTTTTCAGTCGTTAGAAACTTTTGACATTCATATTCATTAAGAATCAAAGATATGGGAGCACCTGGACCTCCCAATGGGAGGTTCACACTGAGGCTGCATTGTCTTGGAGAGCCATATGCATCCATGTGGCCTCTGGAAAGCCTGCCAATTATGGGTTCCATGGCATGGAATAATTCTTGAGCCTCCCATTACTTCATTGCACAAGAGTTTCCTTACCACCCTAGCATTTGGTTTCTTCACTTAGTAAATGAGAGAGAAGATACTAGAAAATGAGCAGTATTGTTTTTCAGGGATGGGCAATTAATATGGCCAGGGAGATGGCATAACTCAAGGGCTCCCACCTCTCAGGGGCAGGAATGAGGTCTGTGTGTCTTCTGAGGGCACATGGGCTGTTTTGGGCCAGCCTCTGAGATGTGAGGACCTGATGCCCAAGGAAAGAGACTTGAGTTTACCACCACCAACGATCCTGACTTGTCAGTAAGTGAAAGAACTTCTTGCAGTCTTGGGAGGACAGTAAGTAAATACTAATTTATTTTACTTCAGTAAGTGTGTCCAGTCGCTGGGAAAAGAAAAATTTGTAGTTGATACATCTGAATCAATAATCCCTGATCCTTCCTCAGGTGTCCTCACTGGGTAGGCATGGCTGGGGGAGATGAAGATTCTGGGTGGGACCAGGTATTAGTGGAGCTGCCAAACAGCTCTGTCCCTGTTCCTTCCCTGTCCCGGGAGAGGGAAACCCTGGAACAGTGATAGGATAACCAGTATGGGGAAGAGGTTCCTCAGTGATTAATTGGTCTTTTTGTATTTTCCTTAATTTAGTGTTCATTTTGGTAATGAGTTTTTACAAAGAAATCACCCGTTTCTTCTGGATTTCCAGTTTGTTACAGTAGGTTTCTCTTATTTGACGTTTAATTTTTCCTGTCTAATTTTCTACAGAATCATGACAAATAATGAACAAATATTGATACTCTATTATTAACCGAAGTCCCTATTCATGTTCCCTTTGTTATACCTTTCCTTGTTCCAGGATCTCAAAGGCCATGGGGTCATCATGTCTGTTTAGTCTCTTCTGGGCTTTGACAGTTGCTCAGACTCTCCTTGTTTCCATGACCTTGACAGTGTGGAGGAGGACTGGTCAGGTATTTTATAGACTGCCAGGCACTGGGATTTGCTTGGTGTTTTTGTCGTGGTTAGACTTGGCTTTGAAAAAGCAGATCACAGAGGTGAAGTGCTTCCTCTTCACTGTATATCAAGAGGACAGGCTCTCCAGGGAACTTCTCACTTATATTCTCAACTTTGGTCACCTAGCTGAGGTAGTGTTTGTCAAGTGTTCCCACAGTGAAGTTAATATTTTCCCATGTCCATCCTGTGTGTCTTATTTAGGAGGAAGTCATAATGCAGAACCCACACTTGAGGAGAGAGGGGTTAGCTTCACACCCTTGATGGACAGCTGAGTGGCTATATAAATTGTTTAGACGCTTTCTGCATAGGAGATTTCTATTTAACACCATTCATCAAAAACTATGTAATTTATTTTTACCAGTTTGGACACGTGAATAATTATTATAAACTTTTGGTTATAATCCAGCACTACATTATTAGACTGCTTAGTTAATTCTTGCTTTGGCTGTTGAGAGATTTTTGCATTTGCTCCTGTTTTCATTTTACATAATTTTTCTTTTGTGGGTTTTTAAAATTTTTGGTACTTCTTTACTTTCTGATATTTTAAGATTATCCTGCTTCATATATTTACTGTCTCAGTCCTAGCATCAGCCCTTTCTTCAAAGAGCCCTTGTTCCGTTTATTAGAGAATGGTATTAAAAACTTACATGTGGGAGCTAAATATGCTCAGCTGACAGTGCGTGGAAATATATGCATGTATCCCAGCCTATGCATATACACATAATTATAAAGATTTCCATGTGGAACTATGTGTAGGCTAAAGATAGTTTACACTGGTATCTCCAACCGGATCTGTTATGACATGGATATTGTAACCTTCTCCCTTTGTTTGACTGTAACATCCCACTCCAGTGGTAGGAAACCTGGCTTCCACCATTTGTCATTTATTAAATTCAGTGCTTGTTCCATTCAATTACTGATATAGTAGTTTCAGTATTATTAGCTACTACCCCTCATGGAAAGAACATAGAGTCCACTGTGTATGTATGGTACATTTTGTCTTTGGCCTACAGGTTCTGTATATTTCCAAAGTTAACTTAGGTCAGCCCATTTGTCCCACTACCAACAGTGAGTTTTTTCATACATTTCTGAATCAGTTAGATTCTTTGTTACATTCTGTATTCCAGTCTTTGACACTCCCATATCCTAAGTAGCTAAGTTTGAATAGATTGTAATTTACTTGTTGGGTTGTAAAAATCTGTGGGTGTAGACAAATGCATAGTGACAGGTATTCACCACTAAAGTATCATGTGGACTATTTCAACCACATATTCCATACGCTGTTTACCATGTCAGTTTTGCCTTTTCTAGAATGTCATATAAATGAGGCCATACAGTGTGTAGCACTTCAGACTGGATTCTTTCACTTAGCAATGTAAGTGTTAGATGTATCTTTTTTTTTTTTTTGCACGGGTTGATGGTCCATTCCTTTATATCTCTGAATACTATTGCATTGCATGTATATTAGAGGAAAAATAATTTTCCCTCTACCCTTCTATGTTCTTTATTGAGATCTCCCTTGTAATGAAAAAGAGATAAACTAGAGAAAACAATCAGAAGTTTAATATATACCATGCATACCTCCTGTATACTTGAAAGATACCCAGGAAAACTGAGTCACTCCCTGAAATGGCCCAAGCCGTTACCTTAAATGCTATCTTCCACTGAGAACAAAAGAAAGATATTAGGGAATGGAGGAAGCCATTTAAGGTTGGTTATTAGGCAAAGCACAGTAAACAAGGGTATGGTTGTTACACAGATTTACATCCAGGCCTATTTCGTTGACAAGGTTTTTTTTTTTTAAAAAAAAACATTTATTTATTTGGCTGCGCTGGGTCTCAGTTGCGGCCTGTGGAATCTTTAGTTGCGGCATGTGGGCTCTTAATTGCAGCTTGCGGGATCTAGTTCCCTGACCAGGGCTTGAACCCTGGTCCCCTGCATTGGGAGCATGGAGTGTTAACCACTGGACCAGCAGGGAAGTCCCAACAAGCTTTTCTTGATACTTAGTCATCATTCAATTCCTGGTCCAGAGAGGGACATACCCTTACAAATGGAGATATCCTTCATAAATATAAATTTACCTCCTAATAGGGCATTTTCTACTTGGTTTTGAAAGATTTTCTTGAGTCTGCTGTTTCTTAATCAGTGCAAAATAATCTTTTTGTCAAATGGGCATATTTTGGGGTGGTGTATTCTTCTCCCCTTGACATGTATGTGCCCTAATTTGCTTATGAATTCATCTACAGAAGGACATATTGATATCTTTAAGTTTTTAGCCATTATGAATAGAGCTGCTGTGCATTACTTGATGCTAGTTTTGGTTTGAACACAGTTTTTCAAAGCAGTTGTCTAAATACAAGAGGTACACTTCTTGGATCCTAAGGTGAGACTTTTTAGATTTGGAAAAAACTGCCAAACTGTCTTCCGAAGTTGGTTGTGCATGCATTCCACCAGCGTCTTGAGTATATTCTTGTATGCTTATTTACTGCCTGTTTATCTTCTTGGGCCAGGTGTGTGTTTCAATCTTTACCAAATTTTAATGGCGTTGTTGGCATAATTTGAGTACAAATCCTTTATCAGATATGTGTTTTGGAAATAGTTTCTTGCAGTTTGTGGTTTGTCTTCCGGTTTTCTGAATAAGGTCACCAGATCCAAAATCATGTAGATTATCTTTTTTTTTCTAGGATTTTTATAGTTTGGTAATTTAAATTTGTCTATGGGCAATTTTGAGTGAATTTTGGTTTAAGTTGTAAAGTTTGTGTTTACATTCATTTCATTACATATGGTTTGTAATGAATTGCTCCTTAACCATCTTTTGAGAAGATACAGTGAGATACTTGGCTCCATTTCAGTTTGGATTTCCAAACTTTAGTATATACAGCAGAACTGCCTTCCGGATGAGGCCTCTGGGTTTGTGAGTGCGGCGCTCCCGGCACTTCTCTGACGTCCCACAGGGGGCGCCGAACCCACCTGTCTGACCCTGGGGGCACAGGTGCACCCTGCCCACAGACTTTGCTCTGTGACAAGCAGACAGGAGCTTTGTCTCCTGTCAGAGCTTAGGTTTCTGGACCATGAGGCATTGTCCACACTGACAGCAGCTGGGTTTTCTCAGGAACCACTGGTGAGGAGACTCCACAAGAGGAAAAAATGAGCAAGTGTGGAGAATCTTCCTGTGCAGCTGACTGCTGGGTGGGTGGGGTGCATCTTCAGGGACCTCAGGAGAGAAAGGGTTTAATGTGGAATACTGTGCGCTTTTAGTTAGTTTTACGTGCAGTGTAGATGGTGACCAGTGTCGTTCTTTGGAGTCTGGTGTCTAGTTTTCCTGGCACTGTTTGTTGATGGCTTTGGGTAGAATAAACATTTTAATAATAGTAATTTTTCTGATGCATGAGCATGGAATATTGTTTTCTATTGTGTCTTCAGTTTCTTTATCAATGCTTTATAGTTTTCTGAGTATACGTCTTTCATGTCCTTGGTTAAATTTATTGCTAAATAGTTTGTTCTTTTTGATGGAATTGTAAATGGGATTGTTTTCTTAATTTTTCTTGCTGGTGGTTCATTATTAGTGTATAGAAACAAAACTGATTTGTGTATATTGATTCCATATTTTGCAACTTTACTGAATTTATTTTTTAACATATTTTTTGAAGTAATGTGAAAAATTGCAATACTAAAATCTCAGTTTCTACTGCACCCCAGGTAATCCACAGGACCCAAGACATGGTAGCTACTAATATACTCTTCCCACAGTGCCTCTTAATACCATGCGGACTCCTACAAGGGAAATAAGTATCACAACTTTGGTTGAACTTGGTCTGGGTGAGTCTTGGCCCCTATAACAAAATTTGATGTCTGTCTTATCTGATTTTCTGGCATGATACTGACATGGTTGTCTAGAAAAGTAATTTACTTTCCAGTAATTTAAAATGTACAGAAAAGTTGCAATAATGGCAAAAAGTACTCCCATTTGCCACTTCACACAAAATGCTCAGTGTGTTTTGCCCAAGGAACCAGCACATAACCCCTAAATGAGGAAATCCTGGTGTCTACATTATAATTTAATACTCAGCCCCACTTCAACTTTCACCTGCTGTCCCAACTGTATGAAAATGTCTTTTTCCATCCTGATCCAGTTTTCTTTTTCTGGAACCATTACTGAGTTTCCCCCTCATTTGGACAACCTTGATGGATTTGAAGCAGACAAGATGAATATGGGATCTAGGTGGCCTTTTCTGTATGGCTTTTTCACTAAGAATGTTTTTAATGTTCATTTCTGTAACAAATATCAGCGCTACACTTTTTTTTCTTTGTCATTAAAAATACAAAACATGACTTTAGCGTTTAATTCACTTTACGTATACAGTTTTGTGGTATTAACTACCTTCATATAGTTGCACAAACAATTTAACTAACGTGTACTTCCTGTGTGCATGGCAGATACCCAGGAAATTGAGTAACACCCTGAAACGGCCCAAGACATCACCTTAAATACCGTCTTTATCTAAAAGGAAAAAAAAGGAAGGCTATAGTTGTGTCTGTCTGCATTCATTTGATTGTATATGGTTTCCAATTGATGTTGTATAACTAGTTGTGGAGAAGTCATGGGATAGGTGGCTTCATTTCAGTTTGAATTTCCAAATTTAGTGGAATCTGCAGGCTTGATACAAGGTATACAAACTTCATATTGGATCAGGACATCCCATGGTGTAACTGGTATTCATGGTTTGTTCAACAATTAAAGTTCTGTGTGATATGAGTTCATCCCGGAGTAATCCAGGTTAGTTTCTGTTATACATTTGTCCCAGGATGAAAGGACAAGAGAAATAAGGCCTAATTTATAAAAGTGCCTTCAAACTAATTGATACTGAAGTATAGTTGACCTACAATGTTGTGTTAATTTCTACTGTACAGCAAAGTGATTCATATATACATACATACATATATACATATTTTTCGTATTCTTTTCCATTATGGTTTATTACAGGGTATTGAATATAGTTCCCTGTGCTGTACAGTAAGACCTTGTTTATCCATCCTATATATAATAATTTGCATCTACTAATCCCAAACTCCCAATCCATCTCTCTCGCCTGTCTTCCCCTTGACAACCACAAGTCTGTTTTCTATATTTGAGAGTCTGTTTTTGTTCTGTAGATAGGTTCATTTGGGTCTCATTTTATAATCCACATATAAGTGATATCATATGGTATTTGTCGTTCTCTGTCTGACTTACTTCACTTTGTATGATAATCTCTAGGTCCATCCATGTAGCTGCAGATGGCATTATTTCATTCTG